>NC_081343.1:15988093-16012225 GCF_029784015.1 Lycium ferocissimum | reverse complement strand
AATTCGAATATCTTTAAACACGATAAAAAAAGACTAAAAGGGACCAATACATTATTCATCAGATTCATAAACACTGCTGGGGCATTAGTTAACCCAAATGACATCACCCAGAATTCATAATGACTATATCTAGTTCTAAAAGCCATTTTCGGAATGTCTTCCTCCTTGGCTCTCACTTGGTGGTACCCCGATCTCAAATTAATCTTTGAAAACCACTTGGCACCTTGCAATTGATCAAACAAATCATCGATTCTCGGAAGTGGATATTTACTCTTGATTGTCATCTTGTTCAACTGTCTATAATCAATGCACATTCGTAGGGATCCGTCTTTCTTTCTTACAAACAAGACAGGTGCTCCCCATGATGATGAACTAGGCCTTATAAATCCTTTCTCGAGCAAATCTTTCAGTTGTGCCTTTAGCTCTTTCAATTCTGCAGGAGCCATTCCGTAAGGAGGTGTAGAAATAGGCTCGGTGTCCGACAAAGACATCAATGGTAAAATCAATTTCCTGTTCCGGTGGAAGACCTGGAAGTTCATCGGGAAATACATCCGGAAACTCATTTACTACCGGGGCGGATTGAAAAATCGGCGGCTGTGCTGCAGTATCATGAACTCGGACTAGATGATAAATATTGCCTTTAGCGATCATCTTCCTTGCCTTAAGGTAGGAAATAAACCCCAGTGCTACCCTTCTATTCAAGCATTGGTTCGGCCGAAAATTGGAACCGAACTATTTTCGTTCTACAATCCACATTAGCATAACAAGAGGCCAACCAATCCATGCCCATAATCACATCAAAATCCAACATTTCTAGTTCAATCAAATCAACTGTAGTCTGGCGATCACATACCACAACCACACAATTTTTGTACACTTGTCGAGCTATTACTGGATCACCAACCGGAGTAGATATCTCGAAAGGTTTAATTAGCTCGGGTTTCACCCCAATACGGCCAGCAATATAAGGAGTGATATAAGACAATGGAGAACCCGAATCAATCAATGCATAGACATTATAAAAGAATATGATTAATGTACCTGTAACCACATCAGGGGAGGACTCAAGATCCTGTTGTCCTTGTAAAGCATAAATACGAGAACCGAGGGCCACCAATCCGGGAGCTCTCCCCCCGCCGCCACGGCCCTCGCTGAAATCTGGGGAGTCTGCCCTACAGGGCGCACGGACGAAGAAGAACCTGCTACTGATCCTGTAGGCTGAGCCCCAACTCTACCACCCATCGACGGATAATCACGCATCATATGCCCAACCTGACCACAGGCATAACAAGCGTCTGATCTTTGGCGACACTGACCCGAATGTAATCTACCGCACTGGCTGCATCGCGGTATTGGTGGTCTCCTTTGACTAGAATCACCTCCTAACTGAGGACCTGAGACCCTCGAACTCTGACCCGGACCAGAATAAATGGGGCAATCAAATCTCCTGCTCCCGAACCGAGGATGTGCACCAGTCGCAGACTGGACTGAATATCTAGAATAAGACTGCCTCTGACCCCCTCTATACTCGCTACTAGCACCGGCAGATCTAGCCATCTTGCTCTGCCCTCTATCAATAGCACGCTCGCCTCGGGGTGGCTGCTGTTGTTCTTCTAGATTCTTGGTATGGGACTGAATACGGGAGATGTCCATCCCCTCCCCGCAATGAAGTCACAAGCAATCTTTAAACAAATGTGGCCCTAACCCACTCACAAATCTATGGACTCTGTCTCCCATATCGGCCACCATAGTAGGAGCATATCTAGCCAATAAATTAAAACGGAGACTATACTCCCGAGCACTCATACTTCCTTGCTTTAGATTCAGAAACCTGTCAGCTCGGGCTTTTTGAACCTCGGGTGGCAAATAGTGACGAAGGAAAGCATCTACGAATTCCTGCTAAACCGGGGGAGGTGCATTGTCCTTCCTTGAAGCTATCCAATTATTATACCATAGAACGGTGACATCCCGCAATCTATAGGACGCTAACTCCACTGACTCAGTATCGGAAGCATGTATAATCCTTAGCGTCCTCAACATCTCGTCTATAAAACCCTGCGGGTCTTCATCCGGCTTTGACCTAAAAAATTCTGGCGGGTTCAAACTCATAAAATCACGGGCTCTGGTGCTAGTGGCTCTGTCACCCAGACCAGCACTCTGCCGCTGGGCCTGAGCAGCAACTAACTGAGTCAATAGGTGAATAGCCTCAGTCATTTACTGGGCCGAAGCTGTTATATCCCGTATTTTGTGCATTGGGACAATCCGGATAACTATGGAAAGTTAGGGACAAAACCATTTCGGGATGCGAAGTCGGGACTTTTGACCTTCGATTTCGTTATAAGACCTAAATTGCTCATGAATTTGTTAGCATGGAACAATTAGGAAAATTTGGAACCAAAAGTGGAATTGTTGAAAGTTGAAAATCATGCAATTTTTGGCCTTGTGGCCATGTGGCATTGAAATGGTCCCACACATTTTGTGGCCAAATTTAATTGGTCCAACCCATGTGTGGGCCATGGACACTTGTGCAATATACATATAAGCTTAAAAGATGACCAAGTAGTCATCTTTTCCATTCACTACACTTAGAAAAAAAAAAGAAGTTGAAGAACAACAACAACCCCATTCGGCCAACCCTTGGAAATTTCAAGTCCAAATTGAGCCATCCCAAAAATATTTCTTTGATGCAAATCCACTAATTGGAGGTCCCTAAGTAGCGTGGAAGTGTTGTTTGGGTCATCAAACCATCCGTTGTGTAGATCGCAAACCCTAGCCTAGTTGTGGAGTTGAAGAAGAAAGGTAAGATTAATCTTGTTTTATGTGTTATGAATGGTGTATGCATGTTGTAGTATGCTAAAATGGATGAAAATCATGAAATATGGCATGTTGGAGTTGAGGTTGTGCGTGTAGTGCATGGCCGTGTAAGTGTGTGTGTGTTGTGTTGTGTTGAAGCAATGAATTAAAGTCTAGTTAGCATGTTGTGATTGTTGTAGAGTGGAGAAATGAATGAAAATCATAAAGATGGTAAGTTGGGGTGGTGGCTGAATGTGGCCACCCTTGTGTAAATGTGAATGAATTAATTCTATTTGGAATTTGATTGTTGTCGTTGTGAATTCTATGTTGACGATAAGAGTTTAATGACTCAAATTGATATTGTAAGTGTTGCGGGCTGATTTTGAGGTTATTGTGCATTTGATGTGAATTGTATAATTATGAGAATGACATTGTTAGAGTGTGAATTATTGGTGAAAATTATGATTCGGAAGTTGAGAATGTGTTATGGATGTTGTTCACGGGTTTGGGGCAACTTCGGGTGAATTGGAGTATTTATTGGATTGTTGAAAATATTGTGTGAATTGTTTATAATGTTCTTGAATATTGTGGGTATGGGTTCTTGAATATAAAGCTTGGCCCTTCCTTCTTTTGGCATGCCTTAGTCGTAAATAGGCTATGACACGAGCCTCGAGGAAATTCTACTCTTGCGATCCGACCATGTCTGTGATTCTTATTTGTTTCTTGGTCTTCGTATGCATGATATGATGAAATATTGGCCCTTATGTCTTTTGTATGAATAAGTTTCAAAAGTTGCATAAAAGTTTGTTTTGTTTAAAAGGGTTTTGTTCCTAAACGATTCCGAAAACTACGAACGTCCGTAACTTTCACAGACGGAACCGGATCGCTTCGATATGCTCAAAAATGATTTCATGATGTATGATGACTATGTTTTCCATAGGCGGGCCCGGCTCGGGTCGACACCCGTTCGTGGGTCCCGCGACTCTCCTTTATGTACTTCTGACGACTTTCGAAAGGATATGATATGACTACTATCCCGATTTCAAGTACGATCAGTTTACTTACCTTTTAAGTTTGTAATAATGATCTTATGCACCTGATTTTGGTACGTAACTATGGTTTCGGTTCGGTTTGATATGTTCCGAGTGATATTCGAAAGAAAATCTGATTCGACTACTGTCTTGGCTTATAAATGATGATTCGTTTTGATTAACCTATTGAGTCTTTGAAAATATTTTAAACTGTATTTGGTTACTTATAATTCTTCTCGTGCATTCTGTTGTTACATTTTTCGCCGAGTCCCGAGCCGGTTATGTTATTGTGTGCACTATGCTGTATTCTGGAGTATGATATGTTCGGTTCGCCGAGCACCGCTGGGTATTTGGCTGCGGTATGTCGGATAATATTCACCGCTGGGTATTTGGCCGCGGTATGTCGGATAATATTGACCGTTGGGTATTTGGCCGCAACGTGTCGGATAATATTGACATTGGGTATTTGACCGCGGTATTTGGCGTTTTGGATATACACTTACTTTCTGTACTTCTGCTTTGATTATGACTCGTGATATGATATATGTATTACGTTATTATGCTCACTTTCTGCACTTTTGTTCGATTATGACTCAGATTTGCTTCGTATCTTACTTTTTGCATGCTCGGTACATATTCCGTCGACCCCCTTTCTCCGGGGCTGCGTTTCATGCCCGCAGGTATAGACGCACAGTTCGGTGATCCGCCAGTCTAGGACACCTATTCTGCTGTTGGAGAGCTTCCTTATTCCGGAGCCCACATCTTGGTATATGTCCGTTCGCTGCATATGTATTGGTTTGTTCAGGGGTACGGCGGGGCCCTGTCCCGTCATATGATTCTGTTTGTCTATTTAGAGGTCTGTAGACGTATATGTGGGTTAGGCCTATTCTGTACAGGTGTGTTTGTATGTTATATGTTCTGGGCGATCCCATTCGCCGTGGCAGCCTTGTCGGCTAGCATTTGTATATGTTTTGGGGCCGATGCGCCATTTGATAGCCTTGCCGGCTTCTGATATATATATGTTTGAGTTTGAGTTAATTTGAGACAGCGTCTGATATTTGTACACGCATAAGCTCTGTTTGTGATTCGGATTCTGTGAATGTGTTCGAGTACACGCATACGGGGTTGGGTCGTGACAGAAGCAACCGGTGGAGGGACTGGAGGCACTGGAGCTGGAGCTGGAGCTAAGGCCCCTTCATGCTCCTCTAATATGGGTGGAGTGTGAGAGGTATGAGACAGAGCCTCATTATGGGACTCACCCTCCTCTATATGCACCGGCGGCTCCTATTCAACCCGCCTTCCTACCGCGATCTTGCCCTTCTGGCCGGTAGTTGCTTTTTTTTTTATCGGCATCGCTGAAATCATAGCGCACAATAAGGGAGAAAGGAATCTTATAACATGGCTCTATTGCACGATCTATGAAGAAGAAAAAACGGTCATTGTTCCTAAATGCCCCGCAACCTCTCGTTTATAAGTGTAGCGCACTTCACACCCATAAACAAGACTCTACTGGACACGGCTCGTAGACACACCCTAGGACAGAACTGCTCTGATACCACTTTTGTCACGATCCAACCAGGGACCATGACGGGTACCCAGAGCTGACTACCGAGTACCGCTTATTATACTGACTATCATACTTATCCTGGGCACATATTATTCTCGACACAAACTTATCATGAAATAATCTCCTAACATCTCCCAAAATATATATAAGAATGGGCCCATAAGGCTGCAAATATGATGTACAAAATCTACAATGAAGAAGTCACATAACACCTACATCTCACACATAAGTATCTACGAGCCTCTAACTGAAGACTGAAATCATAAGGATGGGACAGGACCCCGCCATGCCCCAAATAGGTGCACAAAAGAATATACCACTATGCTGCACCTCCGGAGTAGTGGGGTGCTCCCGTACAACTGCTGAGTAAGCTCCTAAGCGTCTGCACCGTCTCCCTGTCTACCTGTGGGCATGAACACAGCATCCATAAAGAAAAGGACGTCAGTACAAATAATGTACTGAGTATGTAAGGCATATATGATAATATAATAAGGAAATATAGAAAGCATAAGAAGAAAAGATAACTATAACTGCTTGCCTCTTGAGGCGGAGTCATGCATGCTCACTTTTACCTTTAACATATCACACATACATACATAAACTGTCTAAATCAATAACATCATTAGCCCGCGTCCGGGGTAACCATCCCATGCCGCCCACTAGTGGTGTTGCCCGTGCCATATAGATACGGTGTAATCATCCATAAGCCGCCCACTATGCTCACCGTAGTGGTGTTGCCCGGCCGTATAGGCGTGCTGTAATCTTACATAAACTAAAGCATCCATGGGAGCTCAAATAAAAGCTATCACTTCATTGGAGTGACGTAAGGTTGGGAACCTCCGATTACATTATGGAACATTATCATCGCTATGCCTCGCCTTGAAGAACTAATATCATGAGGTGAGGCAACAACAAGGAATAACATCAATGAAATCATAAACATGAGATTATCAGGCTCATGAAAGCATCGTTATCATAGAATATATCTCTTTTCTATCTCATAAAGAGCTCTTACGGATCTTTAACTTTCATTTCTAAGGATGCAAGAAGATCATGGGAATATAAGGAAGAAATAACAATGTAAGAGTCATGCCTTTGAAAGAAGGGGAATAGCTGTTATATCCCGTATTTTTGTACATTGGGATATTTTAAGCTAATCGCGGTAAGTTAAGGACAAGACTATTTTGGGATACGAAGTAGAGACTTTTAACCTCCATTTTTTTTTAATGCACAAGTTGCTTATAAATTTTAATTGGTATGGAAATATTAATGAAGATTAGGGGTTAATTAACCATGATTAGATTATTAAGTGGGATTAAAAATCTAATTATTTCATTAATTGGCCATTAGTGGCCGTGTGAGCCCCACCCATGGCATGGCCAAATTTGATTGGCTCAAGCCATGAGTGGGAAATGTGTCCATCTTATAGGAACCATATTTAAGGTGAATTGATGACTAATGAATTCATTCACCATCTTCACAACTTGAGAAATTAGAGATAGAAAGGGAGAAGCTCTCGGCCATGGCTGGCCGAATTTGAGCTTGTGAGTATTGATCAAAAAATTAATTTTCTTCAAGGATTCCAACCAATTGGAAGGTCCCTAGTAATGTGAAGTAGCCATTGGAGCAATCAAAATATTCATTCTTGCAATTCACAAATTCTAGCCAAGTTGAGAAGTCAAGTGTTAAGGTAAGGTTTAATCTTCTTTTACATGTATTAAGGGTGGTTTGAGCATGTTGTAATGTGTAGATATGGATGAAATTCATGGAATTATGTATGTTGGTGTTGAAGCCGTGTAGGGGCTGTTTTGTGTAGAAGAGGATGAACTAATTTTACTTAGTATTTTGGTTGTTGTTGTTATGGATTTTATGATGAGAATGAAGGATTTAATGGTTCAAGTTGGAGTTGTAATTGTTTGTGGGCATTGTAGAAGTTAGTATGTTGTTAGTATAGTTCTTGCATTTAAATGAATAATGTTGTTAACGTGTGGTTGTTGGTATAGTTCATGAATTTGGATGAAAAGAATGTGTTAAGGAATGTATAATAAATGTAAATGGTTTGCTTGGCATGTCTGTAGACGTTCATAAAGTTATCGGACATTCTTAAGTTACTAGTTAGGGGCTGTCTAATGTGTTGTTGTTGTTCTTGTTGAGCTTAGAAGATTACATGTTATATTGTATGTTGGTTGGTTTGAATATAAGGGAAACATCGTCTAATTATCTAGAAAGGAGTTACTAACGTTAGAATACGTATTGAATCTCCCCGTAGTTCTTGACGTGTTAATATAGGTTGAGGCACTATTGGGCAGCGTATACGTGTTGTGTTGCGAGTAAACGCTAAAGGTATATAAAGCCTATCCCTTCTTTCTTTTGGCATGTCCTAGATGTAAGTAATGAACGATATGAGCTTTGGGGTAATTCTATTCACAAGTTCCGAGCATGATTTATGATTCTTATTCACTTTTTGATGTTAGAACTCTTAGAATAGTCGAGCTACTGCCCTCGAGTATTTTATATGATTGGATAGTGAATGATGCATAAAAGTCCCTATTCTTGACAGACTCCATAATGACTAATGACCATAACTTTCATAAGCTATTTCGTATTAATTTGATACATGTCTAAGATCCCTGAGGCCTTATTTGATATAGTTCATAATGATATTCAAAGAGTACTGAGTATGACTACCATCCTGATACTCGAGTGTTGATTAGCCTACTTATCTATTGAGTCTCAAAGGATGATTTATATGCATATGGTTACTCACTACTCTGCTCGTGCATACTGTTGTTGCATCTTTCACCGAGTCCCGGGCCGGGTATGTTATCACGCACATTTTACTACATTATCCACCAAGTCCCTCACTAGAGGGCTGGGTACGCTATATGATGATATGATGATATGATTATATAATGATACGATGATATGATATGGCACCGAGTCCCATGATGGTAGGGGTACGGTATACATGTACACGACTTTATTCACCGAGTCCCATAATAGGCCGGGTACGGTATATGATTATGATATGCATGATTTCATTCGTAAGGTACAGGTACTGTGACTTCTTGACTATTATACTTGTCTCCTGTATTTCATGCTTTATATACTCAGTACATATCTCGTGCTGACCCCCTTTCTTCGGGGGGCTGTGTTTCATGCCCGCAGGTACAGACGCTCGATTTGGTGATCCACCAGCTTAGGATATCTTATCAGCTATCTTGGAGTGCTCCCTTGTCCCGGAGCCTAGCTTTTTTGGTATAGATCCTCTTGTTGCATATATGTGTTTATCTAGGGGTACGGCGGGGCCCTGTCCCGTTATATGATACTGTTGTTACTCTTAGAGTTCTGTAGACATATGTGTGGGTTGTATATAGTTACTGCTCAGTTGTGTCTGTATGACTTATGTTTTGGGGCGTTCTCATTCGTAGTGGCAGCCTTGTCGGCTTGCGTATACATATATACATGTTTTGGAAGTTGTGTGTTGTGGTAGCCTTGTCGGCTCGTGTGTGACTGGGACGTTCCCCTAGATTATGATAGCCTTGCCGGCTTATGTGCGATATTATCTGTTGAAAGTTATAACTCCTCAGGAGACAGGTGTTATATCCCGTGTTTTCGCATATTCGAAAAATTTTGAAATAATTGTGACTTGTATGTTATAAGTTAATATTTTGATTTTAGTTAATGTATTATGTTGTTTTATGGAGAAACTATTAGTGCAAGACATCGGAGAAGGCCAAGGGCAAAATTTGGAATTTCGGAAATTAGTTTCGGAAATTACAAAACGAGAATTCTAATGGATTGGGCTCAATTAATACAAGAGAAAAATTGAGGCCCAACACTAAGGGTGGCCGGCCATAGTATAAAAAAATATGGCCCAAGTCCATATTATAAGTGAACATGTGATGGTCATGTGACAATTGGTGAGAGGATATATACATGTGTTCATCCTTAGAACATTCAAGAGAAATCATACAACACAAAAAAAAATTGAGAGCAAACTTATAAGGCCATTCGGCCGAACCCAACAAAGAAGGAAAAAAAAAATTCCCAAGTCTTCTACTTCAATCCAAAAATCTTATTCTTGTTGAATTCTTGTCAAGTTTAGGACGCTCTCCGACGTGATATAATTGGTTTAGCGAAAGAGCGACGTTTGCGGCAAAGTTGAAATTGAAGAAAAAAAGGTAAGAATTCCACTTCTTGTGTTATGGGATAAGTTTGTATGTTAGAATGATTAAAATTGGATGAGAATTATGGGAGTGTGATGTGTGTGTGAAGCCGTGCATGTGTGTGTGTTAGAGGTGTATGGCCGTGAGCCATGATTGCATGGTAATGGAATATTATGTTTTATTTAGCTTGTTAGTTGTGTCGTTATGACGTTTACGACGTAAAGAAGTCATGAACAATTCAAAATGGCATTGAAGTTGCTTGTATGTAATTATGGGAATTTATGTGAATTTTATATGATTTTATATAATGATGGAAGTAAGGCTCTAAATGTGGATTATGATTGTTGTTAATAAGTTTGTAGGAAAGACAATGTGATTTGGAAGTTTTGTTGTGTTTGTGGAAGAGTTGGATGGAATATGGAATTGGTGGAAATACATGAACTCATGCATAATGTATGGAACGTTATTGGAATATGTTTGAATAATATCGAATTAGTTAATGAATATGGAAAATGTCGATATTAGGTTGATTATAGGAAGTTTGGATGGAAATTGTTGAACTATGTAGAAAGAAGACTATTTGTGCCATAATGTAGTTTATGATGGTTGTTGATGTTGTTGGGTTGTTGTTGTTGATATTTTTAGCCGAGATGATTCTCGGGATGTTATATATATAGGGGAAGTCTTTGCCGAAATTTCGGTAGACCAATATGACCTTAAGTTGAATACTTAGAACTTATAACTTACTTTTGGTAAACTTGACCATTTGTAGATTCTGGGCGAAACGGGAATCGAGTTTAAGCGAGCGTAAGACGCACGTAAGGTATGTAAAGCCTACCTTTCCTTCTTTTGGCATGTCCTAGTCATACTAGGTTAAGATCGGAACCTCGGGAATAATTCTGTTCTTGGAAAACCAAGTTTGATTTTAAGCACTATTCATTCAGCGAAATTGAATTAAAATTCTTATATTTGGTTAAAAGAATGCGCAAACCCTTGTGACCTTCGCAAATGTATTTGATTCGCTCCGAAACTCTTATGAATGTCCTCAGGGAGCTTAAAGTCTGTAATTTATGTCCGCCACCTCAGCTTGACCCGAGGTGGGCCCGCAGGTCCCGAAAAATTCCCTTATTTGGTCTACTTATCTTATTTTCGTATGATATGAAAAGGAACCATTTACTACGACTCCAAAGTCCGTTTGAAACGTCCTATGATATTATTTGAACGTTTCTCACTAAGTGTGATACTAAATTATTCCGAGAATGACCTATGATGTATTTTTCGAAAAATTTATAACTTAAGAATCCGCGACTTTCGTATATAAATTCCGAATGATTCGATACCTATTTTGAGTTTGCTAATGTTAATGAATATGTATATGAAATTATGTGCCAAGTTATGGAATTTATTTTTAATATGCATTATGGTTTCTGCACTACTCCGCTCGTGCCGATGATTATGATTTCGTCCGCCGGTACCCGGGCCGGCTTTGTACTCGTGCGCCTTATGATAAATTCGGCAGTATGTTGTGTTTCGGTTTCCGAGACCTCGCCATAGGGCCGGTTACCGTATATGGAGTTATCTTTGTGATACGGCTAATGATATGAGTTTCTTTGACGCGATATGTCGCGATATGATATGTGTGATATGATATGTTGGGGTTTGTACGGAGATTTGAAACCTTCTGGAGTATGTTGTGCTGTGGCACCAGTGTCGGGTGGTAGCCACCTTCCTGAGCGTTATGCATGATTTTGATTTGTACTATTTGCATATGTTTTAGCACAGGTTTGATACTTGATTTAGTATTTTCTCCTTGTATTCATATTTCACCTGCGGTTTGTATTTCTGTACTCTATGCTTTACATACTCAGTACTTCTTTCGTACTGACCCCCTTTCTTCGGGGGAGCGCGTTTCATGCCCGCAGGTACCGATATACGTCCAGGAGACCCGCCAGTGTAGGCTACATATTCTGCTGTCTTGGATTGCTCCTTTTAATCCGGGAGCCTGTTTATTGGTACATATGCTTCTGCTATGTATATGTTTTTGTACATTTGGACTATTTGGGTACGACGGGGCCCTGTCCCGTCATATGTTTCTGTTCGGAGTCTGTAGAGGCCTGTAGTCATCTATGTGGGTCGAGGGTCCTATGTATATTTGTTCTGGTTGTGACCTGTATCCTTATGCGGTCCTGTTTGGTCTGGAGGCCATAGCGACCCATATGTCTGCATATGTGTATATATGTGTTCGGCGATGTATATTCCGCCGCTCTTCTGATTTTGATATGGTATTTTACATCCGCGACCGCTTAAATTGGTATTTATTTTTACGCCTGCTTTAATTAATGATTATGACGTACGAGCTATGATAAATTATGATGACTTGATATGAATGTCCGTTCGGGTGTCCAGATAGGGCGCTAGTCACGGCCCACGGGGCTGGGTCGTGACAAAAGTGGTATCAGAGCGGTTTGTCCTCGGAATGTCTACAGGCCGTGTCTCGTAGAGTCTTGTTTATCGGTGTGTTGTGCACCACATCTATAAACGGGAGGCTACGGGACATTTAGGGTGTTACTTTTCTTTGAATCTTAGATCGTGCGATAGAGCTTGCTATTAGGATGACTCCTTTCGGCGGTTGCTATATTTTTTCGGTGATGCCTCCGAAGAAGGCAACGGCGGCCCGAAGGGCAAGGAGAGAGAGGGGAGAGAGTCTAGTCGGGCACCGAGAGTTACACGGGCTCGTGCTCGGACTACACCGGTGTGCTCCGGTCGGAGGGGTCGGCCACTCCACCGCCGGAGGGACGGCGGGGCGAGCCCCTCGGCGGTTCCGGCACCCGCGCCTCCGGCTCCCCCGGCCGGGGGCGGAGGATAGGACGTTGAGGGAGGCGGTGCGGTTGTTGACGACTTTGGTAGCGGGACGGAGTTCGTGGACGCGGGCCGAGGGGTGATGATGATGACGGACGTGATAGTCGAGAGTCCGCGACTTCCTGACATGCAGTCCCCCAGAGTTTTTCGGGTCCAAGCCGAGGAGGACCCCCATGACTTTCTCCAGCAGATGCAGCGCTCGTTGAGGTTGGTCAGGGCTTCAGAGACCGAGTCTGTCGAGCTAGCTGCACATAGACTACGGGATGTCGCTCTTAATTGGTATGAGTCTTGGGGACTATCCAGGGGTGAGGGTGCTCCCCGGCCACGTGGGATGAGTTCACGGTACTGTTTCTTCGTCACTTTTTGCCCCCGGAGTTGAGGAGGGCGAGGGTTGATAGATTCTTGCATATACGACAGAGGGGTCGGAGTGTTCGCAAGTATAATATGGAGTTTAATTCTTTGGCTCGATATGCACCAGCTCTAGTGGCAGATATGGCCGATCGGATGCACCGATATGCGTCGGGGTTGGACCGCTATTTAGTTGACTGCTGCATGGCGATGGCGTCCCAGACTGATATGGACATCGCCCGGTTACAGGCTTACGCCCAGGGGGTGGAGGACCGACATCGAGCGAATCGATCTGTCGAGAGATCGTGACGGGAGGCCGCCCGAGGGCCGGTTGCGGGTTGTTCCGGAGATTTTAGAGGCGGACAGTCCCGGCCACAGCGGTCAGACAGATATCCTCCTCCGTCAGGCCGGGGTACACAGTCCACCGGTAGGCGATTTGATGGTGCAGGGCCATCTGGAGCCGGCCAGGGTCCCAGAGTGCAGGGTTCACAGATGACTGGAGGTTCCAGCCAGTCCAGACCACCCATGCCCCGTTGTTCATATTGTGGGAGATCACATCCAGGGGAGTGCTACCGAGCCACCGGAGCCTGTTTTTCTTGTGGCCGTCAGGGCCATATTATGCGTGATTGCCCGATGGCGGGTGGTTCGCGGTACAGTACTCGACCGACCGACGGATCGGCCGCGAGGTTCGTCTTCTACTCCTTCGGTTACACGCCCTCCGGACGAGGTGCGCCACCACCGGCGGGTCGCGGTCGAGGCCGTGGCGGGGTTTCAGATTCTAGCGGTCCTTCGAACCGCATATATGCATTGGTGTTATAACCCGTATTTTGTACTTTTTGAGATTTTGAAGTCGTCGGGGAAAGTTAAGGGCGAGACCATTTTCAAAATTATTTTAGTGCATAAGTTGGTTATGAATACTATTTATGAATATTATTGGACGGAAATATTGAGAAAGGCTAGGGGCAAGAAGAGAAATTCGCAAAATGGGCCGTGAAAATAATGCGGAAGGTCAGGGACAAAATGGTAATATTGAGAAAAGTCGAGGGGTAAAATGGGAATTTCACATGAGTTTCATGAAAGTTCATGAAAGGGGCCATATTTGTATTTTAAGAAAATTCTAGGAAAGAAGAAAAGAATTAGTCATCTTTTGGTAAGTTTGAAGAAAATTCAAGAAAAGAAAAGAAAAGTCAAGAAAAAAGAAGAAAAATCTAGAAAAGGAAGAAGAAAGTTATGTGACCAAACTTGAGGGGCTTAATTATAAATATGGAAAATTGGTGGAAGACATGTATATATATATGGGATGTCATCTTTTAATTCAAGAAATTAGAGAGAAAGAAAGAAAGAAAGAAAGAAAAAAAAAAAGAAGAGAAGGGCCAATTCGGCCAAGAAGGAGGGAGAGAGAGAAGATCAAAAATCTTGCCAAAAATTTTTGTCTCATGGTATTTCTACTAATTCAAGGATGCTCTCCAACATGGTATAGTTGTTGAAGCAAGAGGATTACTCTTTGGTGCAAAACTCCAACCTTAGCTAAGTTGAGAAGTTGTGAAGGAAAGGTAAGAATTCATCTCCTTGTTATGTTATGAATGGTTTGGTATGTTGTAGTAAGTGGGAAAGAATGAAATTTATAAGAAAATATGGATGTTGAAGTTGTAGCCGTGCATGGGTGTGTATGTAAGTGATGGACTAATTTACTTAACATGTTGAATTTGTTGTATTGCGGGTGTTTTGGAGGATTGAATTCATTTCATGTAGTGTGTTGCTTGTTGTGGTGATGCATAGAAAACATGGAAAATTTATGGAAAGAAATGAATAAATTTTATGAAATCTTGTGTTGTATGAAAAGATGAGAATTCAAGAAAGTATGCATGTAGTATATGTAGCATGTTGGTTGTTGTTGAAGTGCCAAGAAATAAGTGAAAAAAATTCATGGACGAATGTATATAGTATAGTGGCCGTGTGGTCCTTGTTTAGTGTAGGAGAAAATGAATCAATTCCATTTGACATTTTGATTGTTATGTTGTTGTTGTAATGTAAGGAGATGGATGACAATGCATGAAAACATGCAAGAAGTGATTATGGTCGAAATAGGTAATTTGGTAAGTTAATGTAAATTGGTGTAATTTGACATTTTAGTTGTTGTTGTTATGGATCATGTGATGTAAAACGAAGGTCGTGGTTAAAGCTTGCGTACATGAATGATAATGAGATGTATGATTGTTGTGGAATTGGAAGGTTTCGGATAAGGTAAAATGTTGATTGAGTTGTTGAAGGATTACGTGAATTGAATTGAATTGAATTGAATATAAACGGAATGTTATTGGTAAGATTGTTGGTATTGTTGTTGGTTTGGCCGAGTTGAATTCTCGGATTGCTTTGTTGATTAATGAATTGAGCCGAGTTAGATTCTCGGGGGTGGTATATTTACGGGGGAGATCTGCCGAAATTTCGTTGAATGTAAGTGAATGTACTTGAAAGGTTAAGACAAGTATATGTTGATGAACCTAACGATAGTGTCGATCTTCTTGAATGTAGACTAACAAGTTGGACGAACAAGCGTAGCTAGTAAGGCGCGCGCGGGTATGTTAAGGCTCGTCCCTTTTCCTTCTATGGCATGAATCATACGTTGCGATTTTATAAATGCTCCTTAGCGTCCTTATTTTCAAAAGTTAGAAATTATGATTTCAAAGCATGATTTTCCTTCCTAAAAGTTTATGAATGATTTCCAAAATATCCATTTTTCTCCAAAATCCAAGTTTTACGATTTTCGAAAGTTTTATGACCAAAACAACGACTATGATTTTAGGATGACCATGATGATGCTAGATATGAGGAAATGACTATTTTAAAGGTTTCAAAGTATATGAAATGATATGTTATGACCCTGTTTTATGATTTCCAGAAATGTTATCCTTCATTGATAGTCTCGCCTTATTATTAGTTCTTTCAAGGTGAGATAAAGCGCCCATGATTATTCCATAATACAATCGGAGGTTACCGGCCTTACGTCACTCCGATAGAGTTATAGCTTTTCTTCGGGCTCCCCGCATGCTACGACATGGTACATGTATAAGTATACGTATATGTATATGTATATGGGGAAGATGGGGAAAAGCATGCGGGCGCTATAGGCGCACGGCGACACCGATCGGTTGGAGAATGATATGATATCGTCCCGGACGCGGGATGCCGGACGCGGGATAAGTGGTTAAATGGATCGGAGCGACGCCTCGGCAATATGGTATGTTCTATTTTCTTTATATATGAAAATGAGATGTTTTCAAGAAAGAATACGTACATGTATATACAAATGGATCGGCCGCACGTTCCGCAAAGAATGTATATGGATCGGGCTGCACGTTCAGCAAAGATAGTATATGGATCGGTATCGTTCCGCAAAGATTAAGCATGCATGATTCCGCCTTAAGAGGCACTCATACCTACGGTTACGGCTTCATACATGACATGCTCCATATGTACGGTATATACTCTCTTACATGACATGCTCTACTTTTCATACCATGTTACCGTTCATGCCTTACATACTCGGTACATTGCTCGTGCGGACCCCTCTTCTTCGGGGGCGTTTCATGCCATGCGCGGTACACCTGCACACCGAAGCCGGGCGGATGATGTCCCGGCGAAGTTAGCAACTCCAATCATGCAGGAGTGTCGTCGAGTCGAGTGTGCTATGCTATGATGTCTTGTCCGAAGTTAGAGACTTTGCGGACATAGTCGTGGGTTCGGAGTCAATCACGATATGATACAAGTTTTGTACAGTTACATATTTTATTTGATTTAAAAGCAGCAAAGGAATTTTGCAGCAATCCTATTATGTATACTTGACTTAGAGATTCAAAAAAAAATTTAGTACGTAGTAAGAGTCAGTGGGTTCGCTCGGCTCCGGTTACGGGGTCGGGTGCCCATCACACCCTAGTGAGATCGGGGTGTGACAAAGTGGTATCAGAGCAGGTCGGTCTAAGGGATGTCCGCAGTCGTGTCCGTAGAGTCTGTTTATGGGTGTGTAGCCGCCCACATTTATAAACGAGGAGGTGCACGGGGCATCTAGGAATGGTTGACCTTCTTTACGTCATGAGATCGTGCGATAGAGCCAAGTCATAGGAGATAAGATTCCTTATATTAATCGTCGATTCCTGTAGGCGCCCAGTATCGGCGGAAAAAGGGCGAGGAATGATATGGAAGTCACAAAAGGTGAGACTGAATGGATATATTTGTTCTGTTACGTGGAGTTGGGCGCCAGACAGGAAATAGTCATACATACAGGCGGAAGATGAATATCAGGAATTAAAAAGGGCAAAACGGTCATTATAAAAGAAAGAACGTATTATGAGAACGTCTCGGAAGTTGTAAGGTTTTGATTGGCCTCAGATCGAGCAGTAAAGGTCGTGTGAGGAAGCGGACGCGAAAACATCAGCATTGAGGCATCGAATTCCACCAAAGTTTCAAGGTTAAGCGTGCTCAGGTGGGAGCAATTCTAGGATGGGTGACCCCCTGGGAAGTTTATAAGAAATTCTACATATTCGAACATCAGAGACAACAGGAGGCTGGAGCAACCTAGGGGAAACTAGAGTGTATGGAATAATTGGATATCATAAGAAGACGCGTAGGACGAGGCAGATTTGCTCGGCGAAAAGACAGGAGGTGCATCATAGCCCTAGAAATAGGATAGGCTTGAACGGTGTTTGGAAGTAATTTGCGGGCTAGTTAATAGTAATTATACATATGCAGGTGTAGGGTATCCCAACATGATAGTATCGGTGGACATGTGAATCTCAGCGACCAAAGTTACGATACGAAAGGCATTAATCGAGCAAGGGTACCGAAGTTCGAGTGGCAGCAAGAGTAAATGGATAATGGTCTAGGTACACCCCAAAAAGGGGGGAAGCAGGTGAGAGAAATGTAAGGATGAGATAGAGACAGTTGATACGGTAGTGTGGTTGATATGGGCGTTTAGACTACAAACGAAGCCCCCTTCATGGAAACAAGTTAGTAAAATCGGAAGACCAGCAACAAGCGGATAGGAGTCAGAACGGTATTGGATAGCTTAAGAACGAGTATGAAGGATGGGAATGTGGACAAAAGGATGACATAGATGGAAGGCAACAGAAAGCTTAGGATAAGAAGTTTCCGGGATGTTAGGCATGGAGTTAGAAGAAAGATGAGAAACTAGGTATGAACGAAGACTTCATAGAAAGATTGTTGGTATAAGGAGCCCCTTAAAGGGGGGGAGACCATATTATATTAGACCTAAAAGGAATCGCAACACTATCAAGTACCAGAAGAGGAAATCTATTAGCTTGGAATCGGGGTACAAAAATATGTCGGTGTGTCGCAAAAAAAATACTTGGGAGAAAAGTAGAAGCGAAATAACAATGAGTATACTAAGAGATAGACTTGAGGGTAAAGGAATAGCCTACAGCCGCAATGGATTGTTAAGTAAAGATCGCGTACTCAACCATGGTCCCCGTTAAAGTGTGATGGTGAACGAGAACGAAAGGAGATGGTCCGAGAAAGACAAGGGCAATGCGTTGGTCCGGTAAATTAGAAAACCCATGATATCGAACAAGGACTCATGAAAAGGTCGAGGAGTTCGATTATAAGAAAAACGGGCTAAAGGATAAAGAACGGGCATAAAGGAAAGAGCAGCTATAAAAGGAACCCTCCCGAAATATTATGGCACCCATAAGGTTAGTTGAACATTCGAGGACGAATGTTCTAAAGGGGGGGAGGATGTTATAGCCCGTATTTTGTACTTTTGGAGATTTTGAAGTCGTCGGGGAAAGTTAAGGGCGAGACCATTTTCAAAATTATTTTAGTGCATAAGTTGGTTATGAATACTATTTATGAATATTATTGGACGGAAATATTGAGAAAGGCTAGGGGCAAGAAGAGAAATTCGCAAAATGGGCCGTGAAAATAATGCGGAAGGTCAGGGACAAAATGGTAATATTGAGAAAAGTCGAGGGGTAAAATGGGAATTTCACATGAGTTTCATGAAAGTTCATGAAAGGGGCCATATTTGTATTTTAAGAAAATTCTAGGAAAGAAGAAAAGAATTAGTCATCTTTTGGTAAGTTTGAAGAAAATTCAAGAAAAGAAAAGAAAAGTCAAGAAAAAAGAAGAAAAATCTAGAAAAGGAAGAAGAAAGTTATGTGACCAAACTTGAGGGGCTTAATTATAAATATGGAAAATTGGTGGAAGACATGTATATATATATGGGATGTCATCTTTTAATTCAAGAAATTAGAGAGAAAGAAAGAAAGAAAGAAAAAAAAAAAGAAGAAGAGAAGGGCCAATTCGGCCAAGAAGGAGGGAGAGAGAGAAGATCAAAAATCTTGCCAAAAATTTTTGTCTCATGGTATTTCTACTAATTCAAGGATGCTCTCCAACATGGTATAGTTGTTGAAGCAAGAGGATTACTCTTTGGTGCAAAACTCCAACCTTAGCTAAGTTGAGAAGTTGTGAAGGAAAGGTAAGAATTCATCTCCTTGTTATGTTATGAATGGTTTGGTATGTTGTAGTAAGTGGGAAAGAATGAAATTTATAAGAAAATATGGATGTTGAAGTTGTAGCCGTGCATGGGGTGTGTATGTAAGTGATGGACTAATTTACTTAACATGTTGAATTTGTTGTATTGCGGGCTGTTTTGGAGGATTGAATTCATTTCATGTAGTGTGTTGCTTGTTGTGGTGATGCATAGAAAACATGGAAAATTTATGGAAAGAAATGAATAAATTTTATGAAATCTTGTGTTGTATGAAAAGATGAGAATTCAAGAAAGTATGCATGTAGTATATGTAGCATGTTGGTTGTTGTTGAAGTGCCAAGAAATAAGTGAAAAAAAATTCATGGACGAATGTATATAGTATAGTGGCCGTGTGGTCCTTGTTTAGTGTAGGAGAAAATGAATCAATTCCATTTGACATTTTGATTGTTATGTTGTTGTTGTAATGTAAGGAGATGGATGACAATGCATGAAAACATGCAAGAAGTGATTATGGTCGAAATAGGTAATTTGGTAAGTTAATGTAAATTGGTGTAATTTGACATTTTAGTTGTTGTTGTTATGGATCATGTGATGTAAAACGAAGGTCGTGGTTAAAGCTTGCGTACATGAATGATAATGAGATGTATGATTGTTGTGGAATTGGAAGGTTTCGGATAAGGTAAAATGTTGATTGAGTTGTTGAAAGATTACGTGAATTGAATTGAATTGAATTGAATATAAACGGAATGTTATTGGTAAGATTGTTGGTATTGTTGTTGGTTTGGCCGAGTTGAATTCTCGGATTGCTGTTGATTAATGAATTGAGCCGAGTTAGATTCTCGGGGGTGGTATATTTACAGGGGAGATGCTTTCCGAAATTTATTGAGACCATAAGTGAATGTACTTGAAAGGTTAAGACAAGTATATGTTGATGAACCTAACGATAGTGTCGATCTTCTTGAATGTAGACTAACAAGTTGGACGAACAAGCGTAGCTAGTAAGGCGCGCGCGGTATGTTAAGGCTCGTCCCTTTTCCTTCTATGGCATGAATCATACGTTGCGATTTTATAAATGCTCCCTTAGCGTCCTTATTTTCAAAAGTTAGAAATTATGATTTCAAAGCATGATTTTCCTTCCTAAAAGTTTATGAATGATTTCCAAAATATCCATTTTTCTCCAAAATCCAAGTTTTACGATTTTCGAAAGTTTTATGACCAAAACAACGACTATGATTTTAGGATGACCATGATGATGCTAGATATGAGGAAATGACTATTTTAAAGGTTTCAAAGTATATGAAATGATATGTTATGACCTTTGTTTTATGATTTCGAAATGTTATCCTTCATTGATAGTCTCGCCTTATTATTAGTTCTTTCAAGGTGAGATAAAGCGCCCATGATTATTCCATAATACAATCGGAGGTTACCGGCCTTACGTCACTCCGATAGAGTTATAGCTTTTCTTCGGGCTCCCCTGCATGCTACGACATGGTACATGTATAAGTATACGTATATGTATATGTATATGGGGAAGATGGGGAAAAGGGCAGGCGCTATAGGCGCACAGCCACCTGATCAGTTGGAGAATGATATGATATCGTCCGGACGCGGGATGCCCGGACGCGGGATAAGTGGTTAAATGGATCGGAGCCGACGCCTCGGCAATATGGTATGTTCTATTTTCTTTATATATGAAAATGAGATGTTTTCAAGAAAGAATACGTACATGTATATACAAATGGATCGGGCTGCCGTTCCGCAGAATGTATATGGATCGGGGTGCGTTCCGCAAAGATAGTATATGGATCGGGCTGCACGTTCCGCAAAGATAAGCATGCATGATTCCGCCTTAAGAGGCACTCATACCTACGAGTTACTGACTTCATACATGACATGCTCCATATGTACGGTATACTCTCTTACATGACATGCTCTTTACTTTTCATACCATGTTACTGTTCATGCCTTACATACTCAGTACAATGCTCGTACTGAACCCTCTTCTTCGGGGGGCTGCGTTTCATGCCGCGCAGGTACACCCAGACAGACAGAAGCCAGGGCAGATGATGTCCCAGCGAAGTTGGCAACTCCAATCATTCTGGAGTGTCGTCGAGTCAGTGTGCTATGCTATGATGTCTTGTCCGAAGTTAGAGACTTTGCAGACATAGTCGTGGGTTCGGGAGTCAATCTGTGATATGATACAAGTTTTGTACAGTTACATATTTTATTTGATTTAAAAGCAGCAAAGGAATTTTGCAGCAATCCTATTATGTATACTTGACTTAGAGATTCAAAAAAAAATTTAGTACGTAGTAAGAGTCAGTGGGTTCGCTCGGCTCCGGTTACGGGGTCGGGTGCCCATCACACCCTAGTGAGATCGGGGTGTGACAATTGGCTACCCGCCAGGACCAGGAGGCTTCGCCGAATGTTATCACAGGTACATTGCTGGTTTTCTCTCGATCTGTGTATGCTTTAATTGATCCTGGTTCTACTTTATCATATATCTCCCCGCTCGTTGCTAATAAAATTGGAATAATTTCTGAACCTATTGAGCCATTTGAGGTAGCTACGCCGGTTGGTGATTCTCTTATAGCCAGGCGAGTATATAAAAATTGTTCTGTGATTATATGTGATCGTTGCACCAAAGCTGATCTGGTAGAATTAAATATGATCGAATTTGACGTTATTATGGGTATGGACTGGTTAGCTTCCTGTTACGCTAATGTTGACTGCCAGAAAAAGGTAGTTCGTTTCCAATTTCCGGGGGAACCCGATCATAGAATGGGCGGGCAATGCGGCGTCGCCAAAGGGTAAATTTATTTCGTACCTTAAGGCCGAGGAAGATGATCCGGAGAAAGGTTATATTTATCATTTGGTCCGTGTGCACGACACTAAAGCGAAATTCCTACTTTCGATCGATTCGGTTGTGAATGACCCCCAGATGTATTCCCGGATGACCTTCCCAGTGTCTTCCCCCTGACAGGGAAATAGATTTCACTATGAGATCTGTTGCCGAGGTACTTGCGCCCATATCTATTCCTCCATACGAATGAATAACCGTGATGAAAAAAGAATTGAAAGAGCGACTAAAGGATTTATTGGACAAAGGCTTTATCGGACCCGATTACATGCATGCAGGGAGCGCCGGTATTATTTGTAAGGAAGAAAGATGGTTATTTACGAATGTGTATCGACTACGAGCGTTAAATAAGGTGACTATTAAGAATAAATATCCCCTCCCAGTTGATGATTTATTTGACCGATTCTGCGGGTGCCAAATATTTTCGAAGATAGATCTGCGTTCCGGTTATCATCGAATGCGGGTGCGAGAATCGATATTCAAGACTTTCGGAGACCGGTATGGGCATTATGAATTCGGGGTAATGTCTTTTGGGCTAACAAATGCTCTGCGGTATTTATGGATTTAATGAATCGGGTATTTCGGCCATTCCTTGATATGTTCGTGATTGTGTTTATTGACGATATTTTGGTCTATTCACGATCGAATGAGAAAGCATTCAGATCACTTAAGAACAGTCCTAGGCACACTTCGACAGCAGAAACTATATGCTAAATTCTCTAAATGTGAATTCTGGTTGACCTCAGTGGCATTCTTGGGGCACATTGTCGGAGCAGATGGTATTCGGGTCGATACACAGAAGATCGGCGTACGGGGGTGGCCGGGCCTGTGCTGCGGACGAGTGCGCGGTTTCTGGGGTTAGCCGGATATTATAGAAGATTCGTGGAGAATTTTGCTTCTATTGCGGCACCACTAACGGGCCGACTCGGAAGCGGCAAAATTCCGGTGGAGCGATGCACCGAGCGCAGACTTTCGGACGTTGAAGGAGAAATTAATCACGGCTCCGGTCTTAGCCACTTAGGAAGGATCGGACGGGTACGTTGTTGTGTGATGCCTCTTGTTACACCCCGGAAAAAAATTTCGCGCTACAAAATCATAGAGGCGTGTACGAGCTCGAAAAGGAGTTAAGTCAAACAAGTATTAAGGATGAATATTGGGTGATCTAAGTCTAAGAATACATACACATACGACATTTGGAGACAATATGGTGTGAATTGGTTCATAAGTTATTTAACGAAAAACCCTCGTTACGATAAGTTAAGGTAGGGCCCACACGTTGGGACCTTATAAAAGACATATGAAGAGATATATGTAGTACATGTGAAGTTGAGCAAATCCTAAGAAGGACCCATAAGCCAAAAATGAGTGTAAGCCCTCCAAAAGGACGATTTAAGAAAGCGTTTTTCGGATGACCTGACTTGGAGGGGAAAAACGGCATTATAAGTTTGGAATTTGGAAAACTTCCAGAAATAAAAGTTGTAGAGAATTGAATTAGCTTTCCAACGGTAGGTCATGGGCCTACAGGTGACATCGGGATAAGGAGATATGAGCATTTTAAGGCAGGAGGGTTGAGTTAAACGATGCAATCCGGCCCAACCCGAATCCATTCGGGTCAGGCCCATCACCCATGCTTTTTAGTTGAAATTTTCGGTTTCTCTCCCTCATTTTCAGACCAAGAGAACCTAGAAAACTCTGAGAAAAAGGGAGAGAAGGCCTGAGAGAAAACCAATTTTTGACCAAAATCGGAGCCCCGAATCACGAAGCCCGTGAAGAGAAAAGTGTTCTACGTCGCGTTGCCTTCGATTTGAGCTAAAAATCAACTAAAGAGATGAGGGTGGACGTTGTGGCTGTGCACTTAAGGTATGAATAAGGTTCCTTTTCATTGTTAACATGTTTATTTAGAGTTTTAACGGATTAGAACGAAGAAAATAGCGCGATAAATTCGTTTGTTGGTATGGTTGGATCAGTGGAACGGGGAAGGCAAAAATTTTGGATGA
>NC_081343.1:15953835-15987993 GCF_029784015.1 Lycium ferocissimum | reverse complement strand
CAAGACAGCTCTCTTTTCATACCATGTTCCGTTCATGCCTTACATACTCAAGACATTGCTCGTGCGACCCCTCTCTTCTTCGGGGTCGCGTTTCATGCCGCGCGTGCACACCCGTACGGACGTGCCGTGCGTATGATGTCCCAACAAGTTGGCAACTCCAATCATTCGGGTGTCGTCGAGTCGTTGTGCTATGCTATGATGTCTTGTCCGAAGTTAGAGACTTGCACATAGTCGTGGGTTCGGGAGTCAATACGTGATATGATACAAGTTTTGTACGGTTACATATTTTATTTGATTTAAAAGCAAAGAAAAGGAATTTTGCGAAAATCCTATTATGTATACTTGACTTAGAGATTCAAAAAAAAATTTAGTACGTAGTAAGAGTCGCTGGGTTCGCTCGGCTCCGGTTACGGGTCGGTGCCCATCACACCCTAGCGAGATCGGGGTGTGACAATTGGCTACCCGCCGGACCCGGAGGCTTCGCCGAATGTTATCACGAATTATTCTTTGGTTTTCTCTCGATCCGTGTATGCTTTAATTGATCCTGGTTCTACTTTATCATATATCTCCCCGCTCATTGCTAATAAAATTGGAATAATTTCGAACCTATTGAGCCATTTGAGGTAGCTACGCTAGGTTGGTGATTCTCTTATAGCTTCGAGCGAGTATATAAAAATTGTTCTGTGATTATATGTGATCGTTGCACCACAGCTGATTTGGTAGAATTAAATATGATCGAATTTTACGTTATTATGGGTATGGACTGGTTAGCTTCCTGTTACGCTAATGTTGACTGCCAGAAAAAGGTAGTTCATTTCCAATTTCCAGGGGAACCAGTCATAGAATGGGCGGGCAATACAGCGTCGCCAAAGGGTAAATTTATTTCGTACCTTAAGGCCAGAAAGATGATCCAGAAAGGTTATATTTATCATTTGGTCCGTGTGCACGACACTAAAGCAGAAATTCCTACTCTTCGATCGATTCCATTTGTGAATGAATTCCCGATGTATTCCCGGATGACCTTCCGGGTCTTCCCCCGAACGGGAAATAGATTTCACTATAGATGCGATACCGTGGTACGCGGCCAGTATATCTATTCCTCCATACGAATGGCAAGCGTAGCCGAAAGAATTGAAAGAGCAGCTAAAGGATTTATTGGACAAAGGCTTTATCGGACCCGACACCCCTGGGGGAGCGAAGGTATTATTTGTAAGGAAGAAAGATGGTTCGGCGAATGTGTATCGACTACGAAGCAGCTAAATAAGGTGACTATTAAGAATAAATATCCCCTCCCCGATTGATGATTTATTTGACCGGTTGCGGGGTGCCAAATATTTTTCGAAGATAGATGCGTTACGGTTATCATCGAGTACGGGTGCGAGAATACGATATTCGAAGGCTAGCACTTTCGAGACCGGTATGGGCATTATGAATTCGTGGTAATGTCTTTTGGGCTAACAAATGCTCACGCGGTATTTATGGATTTAATGAATCGGGTATTTCGGCCATTCCTTGATATGTTCGTGATTGTGTTTATTGACGATATTTTGGTCTATTCACGATCAGCAGAAGAGCATTCAGATCACTTAAGAACAGTCCTAGGCACACTTCGACAGCAGAAACTATATGCTAAATTCTCTAAATGTGAATTACGGGGTTGACCTCGGGCATTCTTGGGGCACGTTTCGGAGCGATGGTATTCGGGTCGATACAGAAGATCGAAGGTATGCAATGGACGGAGCCTCTACACCGACGAAGTACGTAAGATTTCTCGGGGTTGGGATATTATAGAAGATTCGTGGAGAATTTTGCTTCTATTGCGGCACCACTAACGGCGACTCGTAAACGCAAAATTCCAGTGGACTGATGCCTGTGAGCGCAGCTTTCAGACGTTGAAGGAGAAATTAATCACAGCTCCAGTCTTAGCCCTTCCGGAAGGATCAGACGGGTACGTTGTTTATTGTGATGCCTCTTGTTACACCCCGGAAAAAAATTTCGCGCTACAAAATCATAGACGGCGTGGTACGAGCTCGAAAAGGAGTTAAGTCAAACAAGTATTAAGGATGAATATTGGGTGATCTAAGTCTAAGAATATATACACATACGACATTTGGAGACAATATGGTGTGAATTGGTTCATAAGTTATTTAACGAAAAACCCTCGTTACGATAAGTTAAGGTAGGGCCCACACGTTGGGACCTTATAAAAGACATATGAAGAGATATATGTGTAGTACATGTGAAGTTGAGCAAATCCTAAGAAGGACCCATAAGCCAAAAATGAGTGTAAGCCCTCCAAAAGGACGATTTAAGAAAGCGTTTTCGGATGACCTGACTTGGAGGGGAAAAAACGGCATTATAAGTTTGGAATTTGGGAAAAACTTCCAGAAATAAAAGTTGTAGAGAATTGAATTAGCTTTCCAACGGTAGGTCATGGGCTGCAGGTGACATCGGGATAAGGAGATATGAGCATTTTAAGGCAGGAGGGTTGAGTTAAACGAAGAAATCCGGCCCAACCCGAATCCAATTCCGGGTCAGGCCCATCACCCATGCTTTTTAATTGAAATTTTCGGTTTCTCTCCCTCATTTTCAGACCAAGAGAACCTAGAAAACTCTAGAGAAAAAGGGAGAGGAGAGCCTAGAGAGAAAACCAATTTTTGACCAAAATCGGATGTCCGAACTCGAAGCCCATGAAGAGAAAAGTGTTCTACGTCGCGTTGCCTTCGATTTGAGCTAAAAATCAACTAAAGAGATGAGGGTGGACGTTGTGGCTGTGCACTTAAGGTATGAATAAGGTTCCTTTTCATTGTTAACATGTTTATTTAGAGTTTTAACGGATTAGAACGAAGAAAATAGCGCGATAAATTCGTTTGTTGGTATGGTTGGATTGTGGAATGGGGAAGAAAATTTTGGATGAAAACAAATGTATTTAACTTGTAGAATGCAGAGGATGTTGTTATTAATGTTGTTAGTATTAATTTCGACTTCTTTATGGAAATAGAATTATTAAATAGTTATATCGCGAGTTGGTTAGTTGGAAAATTTGGAAAATAATGTGCGGGCTATTTTACGGTATATGTTGGTGTTGAAAATGATGGTAATATATTTGGTATTGTTGTTGATGTGTTGGTTCTTGAATTGTAAATTAAAGGCTAGGCATATAAACGGGGGAGATCTTTGCCCAAATTTTTGTAGACAAGTGTTGATTTAAGATTGAATACTTAAAGGCTTATAATCAATGTTTGGTATACGTGACCAATTGTAGATTTTGGGGCATTGAACTTGAAATTGGAGAAGCGTAAGAAGCGGAAAAGGTATGTAAAGCCTTACCTTTCCTTCTTTTGGCATGTCCTAGACATAATAGGTTATGATACAAGCCTCGGGGGAAACTCGGTTCCTAGAAATGCGAGCCTAATTTTGACCCTTATTTATTCAATGTAATTGAATTAGGTACTTTATGTTTTGATAGAAAAATAGTTTACACATCCGTATCTTTCACAAACGGAACTAGATTGCCCCGAAACTTTCGTAGATGACTTCGTGAGCTTAATGTTCGTAATTTATGTACGCCACCCCGACTTGACACGAAATGGGCCCACAATTCCCGAGACCCTTCTCCGTATTGCTCCATTTAACTTATTTATGTGCGATAAGTAAAGGAAACTTTTGGCTATTGTCCCGACTACTAAACGATAGTGTTTTAATGTTTCATTAAGTTTTCTAATATACCTTGTTGTGCAATAGTGTTCCTAATATGATTATGGCTTCGGTTCTCCAAAAATGGCTTCGAAACACGTGTAGAATGTTACGCATTTTCAAATGCTCGTAACTTCTTCATACTAAGTCGGATTGACTCGAAACCGTTTCGAGCTTTCGGTGTCTCGGTAAGTAAACATGTCTAATGAGTCTTAACATTGGTTTGCGTGCATATGGTCGTAAATTTTCTTATGCTAATTCGGATTAATTTGAGACGCGTTTGTAGTTCACTAATGATTTTTAAAAGAACTAGTTTTGTACAAAGAAGTAAAAAAATTTATTTTCAAACCACTCCGAAGGAGTGCGATATTTTATTATTTAGACTTTCAAAAACCACTCCGAAGGGAGTGCGATATTTTATTATTGATTTTCCAAAACCACTCCGAGGGGGTGTGCAATTTTATTATTTCATTCCATTTACGACTTATGTCTACATTCCATAACGCTATTACTATTATTATTATTATTATTATTATTATGCCCGAAGGGGCTAGGATTAGTATTATGTCACGAGTGGCATGCCCGAAGGGGCCAGGGTAGCCGTATGTCACGAGTGGCATGCCGAAGGGCTAGGAGTATTATGTCGGGGCCGCATGTCCGAAGGGCCGGATAGACGTATGTTGGACCGGCGTGCCCGAAGGGGCCATCATTTTATTTCGGGACCGGCATGCCCGAAGGGGCCAGGATAGACGTATGTCGGGACCGACACACCCGAAGGGGATTATTACCATCATTGTTATTACTATTATTATTATTATTAGGCGGAAGCGGCCGTCCGAAGGACTATTTTCTTTAGACATTAAATTCATACACTGCATCCTAAATTTGCTTCTTGTTGTACTTTTCGATTCATGCTTGAGATGCTTTACATATTCGACATCTTCTCCGTACTGACCCCCTTTCTTTGGGGGCTGCGTTTCATGCCACGCGGTACTCCCGGATGGTGAGTTATTTTAGAAGATGTTCCGACAGAGATGGCGAGTCTCCGTTTCGGTTCGGAGTGTTGTCGAGTCAAGCACTTATGTCATGATATTTGTATATCCTAGAGACTTTGCGAACGCGTGTCCGTGGATAGGGTGACGAGGAGCGCGAATGGCTTATAGATGTTAAAAGAGTGTGTATTTTCGAATGTTGTCGGTTGGTAAAAATTACGTGATTGACTGAAGGTTTTCACAATACGTATAAAGACAATGGATCTACATTTTTGAAAAGTTTCATGTTTTAAAATTTTTTGAAATGACAGCTTTTAGTAACGCGAACGTTTAAGGGTTCGCTCGACTCTGAGGAGAGTCGGGTGCCCATCACGCCCTGATGAAGATTGGGGTGTGACACCTCTGGTACTGGAATAGGTTGTGTTTTGATGCAGCACGGTCGAGTCATAGCCTATGCTTCCCGGCAACTCAGACCGCACGAGAGAAATTATCCCACTCACGACCTGGAATTAGCCGCGGTAATTCATGCCTTGAAAATATGGCGGCATTATTTATATGGGGTTCATGTTGACATTTATACTGATCATAAAAGCCTCCAATATATTTTTAAACAAAAGGAGTTGAATCTACGGCAACGGAGATGGCTTGAGCTGCTAAAAGACTACGATGTTGATATTCTGTATCATCCGGGAAAAGCCAACGTTGTAGCTGATGCACTTAGCCGTAAGTCCATGGGCAGTTTGACTGATGTGCGACGACAAGAAAAGAATTGATTCGTGAAATTCATCGGTTAGCCGACCTTGGAGTTCGTCTGCGGGTTGATTAAATACGGGGTTTCTATTCGAGAAATTGCTGAATCATCCATTATGGAAGAAGTAAAACAGCGCCAATTCGAAGATCCCATTCTGGTTCAGTATAAAGATGTGGCTCTTAGCAAAGAAAAGACTCGGTTCGAATTTCTCCGGATGGGGTGTTATTATATGAAGAGCGGGGAATATGTGTACCCGACGTTCTTTGCCGCGGCGGCAAATTATGGGTGAAGCACACAATGCTCGGTATTCTATCCATCCTGGCTCCACTAAAATGTATCATGATCTTAAATGTTTATATTGGTGGGACGGCATGAAAAAAGACATTGCAGAATTTGTCGGCCGGTGTCCAAATTGTCAGCAAGTTAAAATTGAGCATCAGAAACCCGGCGGGTTATTACAGGAGATGCAAATTCCAGCCTGGAAATGGGAGATGATTAATATGGATTTCGTCATAGGTTTACCGCGCACTCCACGCAGGTATGATTCAATTTGGGTTATTGTTGACAGGTTAACGAAATCAGCCCATTTTCTTCCCGTCAGGACTACATATTCGGCTGAGGATTATGCCAGACTGTATATTAAAGAAATAGTAAGGCTTCACGAAGTTCCCGTATCTATTATAACCGGAGGGTGCCCTAGTTTACGGCTAACTTCTGGAGGTCGTTCCAGGAGGGATTGGGGACTCAGGTGAGTCTTAGTACGGCATTTCATCCTCAGTCCGACGGACAGGCCGAGCGCACTATTCAGACATTGGAAGATATGTTGCGGGCCTGCGTTATTGATTTCAAAGGTAGCTGGGATGACCATTTACCGCTCATTGAATTTGCTTATAATAATAGTTATCATTCCAGCATTCAGATGGCACCATATGAAGCCCTATACGGCAGAAAGTGCAGATCTCCGATTGGTTGGTTTGACGTGGGCGAAACTAAATTAATTGGACCAGATGTAGTTCAGCAAGCCGTTGATAAAGTGAAACTTATCCGGGAGCGGCTATTGGCTGCCCAGAGCCGACAGAAATCTTATGCTGATAAACGGCGTCGACCGTTAGAATTCGAAATTGGCGACTGGGTATTTCTGAAGGTGTCGCCTATGAAAGGCGTAATGAGATTCGGTAAAAAGGGTAAGCTTAGCCCGCGGTACATCGGGCCGTACCAGATTATTCGAAGGATAGGCCAGGTCGCCTATGAGCTAGACTTACCATCCGATCTGGAGGCGGTACACCCGGTATTTCATGTATCCATGCTCCGTAAATGTGTTGGTGATCCCTCCAGAATATTTCCAGCCGATGATATTCAGGTGACGGAGGATTTGTCTTATGAAGAGCAACCTGTAGCTGTCCTGGATCGACAAATAAGGAAACGCGCACTAAGGATGTGCCTTCTGTAAAAGTCCTGTGGCGGAATAACAACCGGGAGGAAATAACCTGGGAGGCGGAGAATGAAATGAAAAATAAATATCCTCACTTATTCCTCGGACGCACAGGTAATCTGAATTCCTAAAATTGTTATTTTGATTGAGAAATGATTTACATGCACTTTCTATAAAAAGAAACTCCCCCGTTATGCTTATAAGACCTCGTAAGGCTAGTCTAACATTCGAGGACGAATGTTATAAAGGGGGGGAGAATGTTATATCCCGTGTTTTCGCATATTCGAAAAATTTTGAAATAATTGTGACTTGTATGTTATAAGTCAATATTTTGATTTTAGTTAATGTATTATGTTGTTTTATGGAGAAACTATTAGTGCAAGACATCGGAGAAGGCCAAGGGCAAAATTTGGAATTTCGAAAATTAGTTTCGGAAATTACAAAACGAGAATTCTAATGAATTGGGCTCAATTAATACAAGAGAAAAATTGAGGCCCAACACTAAGGGTGGCCGGCCATAGTATAAAAAAAAAAAAATGGCCCAAGTCCATATTATAAGTGAACATGTGATGGTCATGTGACAATTGGTGAGAGGATATATACATGTGTTCATCCTTAGAACATTCAAGAGAAATCTTACAACACAAAAAAAAATTGAGAGCAAACTTATAAGGCCATTCGGCCGAACCCAACAATGAAGGAGAAAAAAAAAATTCCCAAGTCTTCTACTTCAATCCAAAAATCTTATTCTTGTTGAATTCTTGTCAAGTTTAGGACGCTCTCCGACGTGATATAATTGGTTTAGCGAAAGAGCGATATTTGCGGCAAAGTTGAAATTGAAGAAAAAGGGTAAGAATTCCACTTCTTGTGTTATGGGATAAGTTTGTATGTTAGAATGATTAAAATTGGATGAGAATTATGGGAGTGTGATGTGTGTGTGAAGCCGTGCATGTGTGTGTGTTAGAGGTGCATGGCCGTGAGCCATGATTGCATGGTAATGGAATATTATGTTTTATTTAGCTTGTTAGTTGTGTCGTTATGACGTTTACGACGTAAAGAAGTCATGAACAATTCAAAATGGCATTGAAGTTGCTTGTATGTAATTATGGGAATTTATGTGAATTTTATATGATTTTATATAATGATGGAAGTAAGGCTCTAAATGTGGATTATGATTGTTGTTAATAAGTTTGTAGGAAAGACAATGTGATTTGGAAGTTTTGTTGTGTTTGTGGAAGAGTTGGATAGAATATGGAATTGGTGGAAATACATGAACTCATGCATAATGTATGGAACGTTATTGGAATATGTTTGAATAATATCGAATTAGTTAATGAATATGGAAAATGTCGATATTAGGTTGATTATAGGAAGTTTGGATGGAAATTGTTGAACTATGTAGAAAGAAGACTATTTGTGCCATAATGTAGTTTATGATGGTTGTTGATGTTGTTGGGTTGTTGTTGTTGATATTTTGAGCCGAGATGATTCTCGGGGATGTTATATATATAGGGGAAGTGCTGCCGAAATTTCGGTAGACCAATATGACCTTAAGTTGAATACTTAGAACTTATAACTTACTTTTGGTAAACTTGACCATTTGTAGATTACGGCGAAACGGAATCGAGTTTAAGCGAGCGTAAGACGCACGTAAGGTATGTAAAGCCTACCTTTCCTTCTTTTGGAATGTCCTAGTCATACTAGGTTAAGATCGGAACCTCGGGAATAGTTCCACTCTTGGAAAACCAAGTTTGATTTTAAGTACTATTCATTCAGCGAAATTGAATTAAAATTCTTATATTTGGTTAAAAGAATGCGCAAACCCTTGTGACCTTCGCAAATGTATTTGATTCGCTCCGAAACTCTTATGAATGGCCTCAGGGAGCTTAAAGTCTGTAATTTATGTCCGCCACCTCAGCTTGACCCGAGGTGGGCCCGCAGGTCCCGAAAAATTCCCTTATTTGGTCTACTTATCTTATTTTCGTATGATATGAAAAGGAACCATTTACTACGACTCCAAAGTCCGTTTGAAACGTCCTATGATATTATTTGAACGTTTCTCACTAAGTGTGATACCAAATTATTCCGAGAATGACCTATGATGTATTTTTCGAAAAATTTATAACTTAAGAATCCGCGACTTTCGTATATAAATTCCGAATGATTCGATACCTATTTTGAGTTTGCTAATGTTAATGAATATGTATATGAAATTATGTGCCAAGTTATGGAATTTATTTTTAATATGCATTATGGTTTCTGCATTACTCCGCTCGTGCCGATGATTATGATTTCGTCCGCCGGTACCCGGGCCGGCTTTGTACTCGTGCGCCTTATGATAAATTCGGCAGTATATTGTGTTTCGGTTTCCGAGACCTCGCCATAGGGCCGGTTACCGTATATGGAGTTATGCTGTGATATGGCTAATGATATGAGTTGTTCTGCTGACGCGATATGTCGCGATATGATATGTGTGATATGATATGTTGGGGTTTGTACGGAGATTTGAAACCTTCTGGAGTATGTTGTGTTGTGGCACCAGTGTCGGGTGGTAGCCACCTTCCTGAGCGTTATGCATGATTTTGATTTGTACTATTTGCATATGTTCTAGCACAGGTTTGATACTTGATTTAGTATTTTTCTCCTTGTACTCATATTTCACCTGCGGTTTGTATTTCTGTACTCCATGCTTTACATACTCAGTACTTCTTTCGTACTGACCCCCTTTCTTCGGGGGCTGCGTTTCATGCCCGCAGGTACCGATATACGTCCAGGAGACCCGCCAGTGTAGGCTACATATTCTGCTGTCTTGGATTGCTCCTTTTGATCCGGGAGCCTGTTTATTGGTATATATGCTTACGCTATGTATATGTTTTTGTACATTTGGACTATTTGGGTACGACGGGGCCACGTCCCGTCATATGTTTCGTTCGGAGTCCGTAGAGGCCTGTAGTCATCTATGTGGGTCGAGGGTCCTATGTATATTTGTTCTGGTTGTGACCTGTATCCTTATGCTGTCCTGTTTGGTCTGGAGGCCATAGCGGCCCATATGTCTGCGTATGTGTATATATGTGTTCGGCGATGTATATTCCGCCGCTCTTCTGATTTTGATATGGTATTTTACATCCGCGACCGCTTAAATTGGTATTTATTTTTACGCCTGCTTTAATTAATGATTATGACGTCTGAGCTATGATAAATTATGATGACTTGATATGAATGTCCGTTCGGGTGTCCAGATAGGGCGCCAGTCACGGCCCACGGGGCTGGGTCGTGACAACAGGTTGCTGTGATATGTATATATATGCGACAGATTTGAGACGACGTTTTGCCTTTTTGTATATAAGTTCTTATCATGCTAGTTGTGGACTGACTATAGTAACGGGCGTATACGAGTGTCCAGCTCGGGCACTAGTCACGGCCTATGGGGTTGGGTCGTGACAAAATTTTGTATCAGAGCAGTTCATCCTCGGAGTGTCTACAGACCGTGTCTAGTAGAGTCTTGTTTATCGGTGTGTTGTGCACCACATCTATAAATAGGAAGCTACAGGACATTTAGGATGTTACCTTTCTTTCATAACTAAGATCGTGCGATAGAGCCATGCCATAGGAAATGAGATTCCTTATACTAACCTTTGATTTCAGCAGAAGAATGGCATCGACAGAAGAAAGTGACTAACAATATTGGAAGTTACAGAGCACGCAGGTAAACAAAGGTAGGAAAGATATATGTCAGGTAAGAAGTGCGATTGAAATGTAAAGTTGAAGATTGAAAGGGGAAAGTAAACAGGAAAGTGTAACAGGTGCAGTTTAAGTTGAACAAGAACATACGAGGTAAGTTCATCATTTTCGTATTGTTGTTGATATTGGGAGCCCTGTGTGGCCGTGATATGATATAATATATGTATATGTATGTTGGCCACCTTGTTGGTATTTTTACGTGCGGGTTTTGGGACGAAGGAATACGGAGGAAACTACGCAAAATCTTTCTAGAAATAAAAAGAGAATGGGATATAAGTTTGAAATATGTCTTGAAAGGTCGTGCCAATAGTAATGATAGGATTTGACTGAGTTGTGAGTACGGCTGCCCTTGAGGAATAAGTTAACTGCTGGATTGATGGTAATAGTAATTAGGAGGTCGATGTTGATATGGTAACAAGGAATTTGGAAAGGGCTAGTGATGCTAAGAGATGAAAAAAAAAAAGAAACTGGCAAATCCTGATAAAGTGCTATATTAAGGTATTGACTGAACTGATAAGCAGGGATAAATTATGACGAGTCTATAGTCAAAAGAAGTAATAGTATGATTGAGACAAGAGTACAGAGGGAAAAGAATTGTGATGGATATGAATGTATTGATAAGACAGTTTGTGAGATATTAAGGATAAGATTGACCGGAAAGGGAAAAGGGTTAAGAAGTGTTACACTATAGGATTGGTTACGAACAGGACATAAGGTGTATATAATGAGGATTATTATAAAAATAAGTAAAGCCTAGTGAGGAAGTGACTAAAAGATACGACGTGATCTATATGACCAGAATATAAAGGTAAGTGTGAAACGGAAAAGCGAGCTATAGAACGAATAAGAAAGACTTATAAAGTCCTTCTATAGGGAAGGTTCAGAATAAAGACCATGTGATAATGGAAATAATAGCGAGCACCAGAAAAGAAGGAGTTAATTGAAAGAAGGAAATAAGAAGAAAGCGAGATAACAATGTAGTAATGGATCATGACATGTGTAGCCGGGGACACGAGTACTATAAGTAACGGGACGGTGAAAGACCAAGTTACAGAAAGATGATTATCGAGGTAGAATAAGTGCTAGAAAATGACTGGTATGATAAGAATAAACATAGATGAGCAGAATACGTTTGAAAACGAGAAAAGGATTATGCCGGAGTAATGTGTTCCGAAGGACACAGAGGTAGCATAAGATTCCTCGTGCGCAGAATAAAAGATAGACATGGACTAAAAGAAATGGTAAGGGAATTCTAAAGGAAGCACTCAAGATAGACATGATTAATTGAGTACGAGTATAGAACGAAAGGGAAATATAAAGCTACGGACTTAAAGGTGTTGTACGACGACAAGATGATAAGATGAGACTATTATTAAGATGAACTTGATATGATTTTGAGTAAGTTAGAGGTCAGTACAGAGCACACAACAAGGGTAAAAGAGCATGAGGCATAAAGGAGTGCTTCGTGTATATGACTTCACCTCGGAAATAGTGGAATCCTTAAAGGACAAAGACGGTAGGCTTGAGGAGCAAATGTTGTATTGCAAACTTATTAAAAGAAAACAGATGATACAGGTTGCGATAAAGACAATGTTACTGTCACGACCCAACCCCGTAGGCCGTGACTAGTGCCCGAGCTGGACACTCGTATACACACCTGTTAACTATAATCAATCCACAACTAGCATAATAAGGAACTAATATATAAAAGGCAAGACGTCGTTCCAAAACTGTCACATATATATACATACCATAGCAACCTGTCTCCTGAGGGGTTACAACTCTCAACAGGTAACATCGTACATAAGCCGGCGAGGCTATCATAACATGTGGGAACGTCCCAACTATATACATGCAAGCCGAAAAGGCTGCCACTACATACTGATATTCCAAAACATATATACATACGCAAGCCGACAAGGCTCCACTACGAATAGGAACGTCCCAAAACATAAGTCATACGGACGGCCGAACAATAACTATATACAACCCACACATATGTCTACAGACCTCTAAGAGTAACAACAGTATCATATGATGGGACAGGGCCCCGCCATACCCCTGGAAAGACACATATATACATCAAAAGGATTTGTACCAAAAAGCTAGGCTCCGGAACAAGGGAGCACTCCAAGATAGCTGAATAGGAATCCTAAGCTGGCGGATCACCGAAGCGAGTATCTGTACCTGCGGGCATGAAACGCAGCCCCCCGAAGAAAGGGGGTCAGTACGGAATATGTACGAGCATGTAAAGCATGAAATACGATAAACGAGGATCATACCGAAATAAGGAATATAGAAAACTAGTACAATAACCAGAAAACCACAAGGCTTGCCTTTGAAACATAAATCATGCGTGTCAATATCATACCCAACCCGTTATGGGACTAAGTAACATAAGTAGATAATCATCCTGTACATATGCATATATAACGTGTCCCGGCCCTCTAGTGAGGGACTCGGTGAATAGAATCATCATATGCCATCCTGGCTGCCATCCCCGTATCATTATATCATCATGTCATCATATCATCATATTATCATATACATATACATATAACGTGTCCCGTCCCTCTAGTGAGGGACTCGGTGAACAATGCAGTGGATCTGCGCACGAAAACGTGTCCTGGCCCGGGACTCAGTGAAAGACATGCTAAGACTTGCACGAGTGGAGTAGTGAGCAACCATATGCAATTAAAACATCTTTTAAGACTCAATAGATAAGTAGACAAATCAACGCTCGACTAACACACGATAGTCATATTACATATTCTTTGAATGTCATTATAGAATCTTTCAGGAATAGGATCTTTTATGCATCGTTTACTATCCAATCATATAGAAGTCTCGAGGGCAGTAGCTCGACTATTCTAAGAGTTCTAGCATCAAGAAGTGAATAAGAATCATAAAACATGCTCGGCACTTATGAATATAATTACCCCAAAGCTCATATCGTATCATACTTACATCTAGGACATGCCAAAAGAAATAAAGGGTAGGCTTTACATACCTTTAGGGTTTACTCGCAACACAACACGTATACACTGCCCAATAGTATCTCAACCTATATTAAGACGTCAAGAACTACGATTAAACTACGAAGAGATTCAAAATGCATTCTAATGTTAGTAACTCCTTTCTAGACAATTAGATGACGTTTCCTTTATATTCAAACCAACCACAGATAACCAAGTCGCATCGCTAATCATATATTCAAGTATCAACCCGAGACTATTCAAACAAGACTCAAGGACACTCCGGACAGCCCGTACAACACTCCAAAACAGCCCAACCAACACACAATACAACATATAATCTTCCAAGTTCAACAAGAATAACAACAACACATTATCCTCTTCCAAATTCATGAACTATACCAACAACCACACGTTAACCACATCATTCACATAAATGTAAGAAACTATATTAACATCATATTAGCTTCTACAACAGCCCACAAACAATTACAATTCCAACTTGAACCATTAAACCCTTCATTCTCATCATAAAATCCATAACAACAACAACCAAAATACCAAGTAAAATCAATTCACCATTTCATACACAAACAGCCCCTACACGGCCTCAACTCCAACACACATTGTTCCACGAATTTCATTCATTTCTACACACTACAACACATTCAAAACCACCCTTAATACATGCAAAAGAAAGTTAAACCTTACCTTAAACACTTGACTTCTCAACTTGACTAGAACTTGTGCCTTGAATTTAATACTTGTTCTTGCTATCTAGGATCAATCCCACGTTATTATACCCCTTCCAAAGGGTTGAAATACTTGAAGAAAATCAAATTTGATCAACAATTCACAAGCTTGAAGCTCGGCCAGCCATGGCCAAGAGCTTCTCTCTCCCTCTCTAGGTTTTCTTAAGTTGTGAAGATGAAATATGACTTTCCTTGTCATCAGTTTGCTATTTATATCATTCCTATATGTTGGAAACATGTCCCACTCATGGCTTGAGCCAATCAATTTTGGCCAAGCCATGGATGGGACCCACACGGCCATTAGCACCTAATTAGGATTAATTTAACATTAAAATAATCACTAATCCCCACTTAATAATCTAATCATGGTTAATCAACCCCTAATCTCCATTAATATTTCCATGCCAATTAAAATTTATAAGCAACTTGTGCATTAAAATAAAATCGGAGGTTCAAAGTCTCTACCTCGTATCCCAACATTGTCTTGTCCTTAACTTGTCGCGATTGGCTTAAAATATCCCAATGTACAAAAATATGGGATATAACATCCTTCCCCCCTTAGAACATTCGTCCTCGAATGTTAAACTAGTCTCACCAGGTTTTACAGGGATTTCGGGGGAGTCTCTTTTATAACTATCACATACAGTTCATTTATCAATCAACATAACCAATTTAGGAGTTTAGATTACCTGGAGGCATAGGAAAAAAGTAGGGATACTTATTATTCATCTCCTCTTCGGCTTCCCAAGTCACCTCCTCCCTGTTGTTGTTCCGCCACAGTACCTTAACGGAAGCCACGTCTTTAGTACGCAACCTTCTCACCTGACGATCCAGTATAGCTACAGGGTTCTCCTCGTACGATAGCTCCTCCGTTACCTGGACATCATCCACAGGGAATACCCTAGAAGGATCACCAATACATTTGCGAAGCATAGACACATGAAACACTGGATGTACTGCTTCCAAATCAGATGGTAGGTCTAATTCATAGGCAACCTTGCCTACCTTACGGACAATCTGATAAGGCCCAATATACCTCTGGCTAAGTTTCCCCTTCTTACCGAATCTCATTACACCCTTCATGGGTGACACCTTCGAGAATACCCAATCGCCAATCTGGAACTCTAAGTGTCGACGTCGATTATCCGTGTATGACTTCGTCGACTGCGGGTGCTAATAACCTTTCTCGAATGAGCTTTACCTCATCAATCGCTTGCTGAATCATATCTGGGCCAACTAACTTTGTTTCACCAACATCAAACCAGCCAATAGGTAACCTGTACTTCCTACCATACCAGGCCTCAGACGGTACTACCTGGGTACTAGAATCGTGGCTATTGTTATAAGCAGACTCAATAAGTGGTAACTGATCATCCCAGCTACCTCTGAAGTCAATCATACAAGCCCGTAACATATCTCCTAGTGTCCGAATAGTACGCTCGGCTTGTCCATCAGTCTGACAGTGAAGTGCTGTGCTAAGATTCATTTATGTCCCCAATCCCTTCTGGAATGATCCCCAGAGGTTAGTTGTAAACGGGGCTCCTTTGTCCGATATAATAGATGTGGGAACCTCGTAAAATATCACTATCTCATTGATGTATAACCTTGCTGTTATACCCTGCGTTTTCAGAGCATAACTATGACATGTACCTCATCGTAGTAATGGAGTGTCAGAGACGTCCCATGATGTTTTGAAAGGCACAAGCCATGGAAAGTGAGTAACAACAAAGAAAAAGGGTGAATTACGACCTCGTAAGTCGTAATCGGGAAAGAGTATTTTGAAACACGAGAACATGGCAATTATTAGTATAATAAGTTATAAATATCATGTATGGAGAGTTTCGGAATATTTCGAGATCGAGTAAATTGAAGAAAATAAGTTCGACGAAAATTTGGAAAATGCTGGGCAAAATTTTAGTCAACTTTGGAGGCACATATCTCATAGTATATGTGGAGTGTTAAGGTGTTTCAAAATTCTAAAATGAAGTTTGTCGAGTCTAGTTTGTAATGCAACAAACCGTTCATTGATAGGACATCAGAGTAGAGAATTATAGACGTTACAAAATCTGAATCCATCGCGAAACAGCTTTTGACTAATGTTTGCGTGTTAATGATGTTATTGCTACGATGCGATACGAGACCTCTACAAGATCGTAGCTACGGAAACCGACTTCGGCATTTTTTTTAAAAGGGACGAAACCTCATTTTTTTCGGCACAAAAATGTCCCCAAAATTTCCGAAACTTCGGCCCCCAAAAGGGCTCTTATTTTCACATGGAATTGAGGATTTTGCACAAAATTTCAAGCAACCAAATGCTAACCGAGGTCCGGGTAACGCGTAGGTGCGATTATAATTTTGTTTTGTGTTGAAGTGAGTTTGAAGACAAGAAAATGATGAAGATTTGGCTACTTTCATAAAAGTAAGATTACGAGGCTACGAATATTTCTTAAGCGAATTGCAAGACAGGAAATAGGTCGAAAGTCGAGAACTTGTCTTCCAGGTATGTAAAGCTTACTCTTTCCTTCTTTTGGCATGTCTTAGACGGGATTAAGGTATGACATGATTTGTGCCTTGGGGTAACTCCATTCTGAAGTTCCGAGCATGTTTATGATTCATATTTGCTTTTTGATGTTGGCATCTTTATATGGTCAAGCTATGGTTTATATGTCTTTGTATGATTGGTTTTCAAATGTTGCATAAAAAGTTTTGTTTTCAAAAGAGTTTTGTAACTACGAACGTCCGTAACTTTCACAGACAGAACCGGATGGCTTTGATATGCTCGTAAACGATTCCATAACGTATAATGACTTTCATAGGCGGGCCCGGATTGGATTGACGCTCGTCCGTGGGTCCCGCGACTTTCCTTTGTATAGTTCTGATGACTTTTTGAAAGAACTTAATATGATTATCTTTCCGACCCCCGAGTATGATTACTTATTTATTTGTTGAGTCTGAAATGAGGATTTTTATGTATGTGATTTTGATACGTAACTATGGTTTCTGAAGTTCGGTTTGATATGTTCCCGAGTGATATTCGGAAGAAAATGATTTTGACCTCTTGTTTTGGCTTATAAATGCTGGTTCGTTTTGATTAACCTCTTGAGTCTTTGAAAATGTTTTAAACTGTATTTGGTTACTCACGATTCTACTTGTGCATTCTGTTGTTACATTTTTCGCCAAGTCCCGGGCCGGTTATGTTATCGTGCGCACTATGCTTTATTCCGGAGTATGATGTGTCCGGTTCGCCGAGCCCCGGAACCGTGTATATATTATGGTGTTATGATATGTCCGGTACGCCGAGCCCCTTTCGGCGCACGTGCGTATATATGCTACGTTATATGTTATATGTATGGATTCTGGAGTATGATCAGTTGGTATCGGAGCCGGTGGTGGGGCAAACCCGGTGGTGGGGCAAACCCAATGGTGGGGCAAACCCAATGATGATGCAAAATTCCATATTGGTTTAGGCCAATCCCACATCGGTTAATGTTACCTCAAATGATAAGTTATGATGTTATGATGTGTTACGGTATGAATATGATGATCCTTTACTTATGTCACCCAGTCCCATTATGGGCCGGATATGATACATGACCTTGACATGAACGGTTCGTATTTCAGGAGTAAGCATTTTGGCATTTTGATTATTATATTTGTCTTCTGTACCTCTGTTGTACGATTTGTGTTTCAGACGCAAGCACTTTGGTATTTTGGTTTTTATGCTCACTTTCTGTACTCCGTACTTCGGTTATGACATCATTTCCTGTATGCCATGCTTTACATGCTCAGTACATATTCCGTACTGACCCCCTTTCTTCGGGGGTTGCGTTTCATGCCGCGCAGGCATATACAGATGAGTAGAAGATGTCCAGCTGGATTGGCGAGCTCCATTTTCTCCCGGAGTGCTGCCGAGTCAGAGTGCTTATGTTATGATATCCGGGGTTATGTTAGAGACTTTGCAGACAGTGTCGTGTGTATGAGATGTCAGTTTTGTAAGCGGCTATGTAAGCCGATGTATCATTACGCTTATTGTTACAGATTTGTTGTGATTACAGATTTTATACTGTGCAGTTTTTTTTCGATATGATAAGATGAAAGGCATGTTTGTTTTCAAAAAAAAAAATTCAGTATGTACTTGTGTCATGTTTTGCGGGCCCAGTATGGTTATGAGTATTACGAAAGTCAGCGGGTTGGCTCGGCCCTAGGTAAGGGTCGGGTGCCCATCATGCCCTATCGGAAATTAGGGTGTGACAAATTGGTATCAGAGCAGTTCGTCCTAGGGGTTGTCTGCAAAGTCGTGTCCAGTAGAGTCTTGTTTATAGTGTGAAGCGCGCCACATTTATAAACAGGAGGCTACGGGGCATCTAGGGTGGTTACTCTTCTTTCATATCTGAGATCGTGCCGAGAGAGCCAAGTCATAGGAAACGGATTCCTTACCCGATTTTTGATTGCGGCGGAAGAATGGCATCGACGGAAAGAAAGTGACTAGCGATATTGGAAGTTACTAAGCACGCAGGTAAGCAAAGGTATGAAAGATATATGTTGGGTAAGGTATTGACGTACGATTGAAATGTAAAGTTGGAAAGTGAAAAGGAAAGTAGACAGGAAATTGTAACACGCGTGGTCGTGTTAAGCATGTAAGGTAAGTCCATTATTTTCAGACCGTTATGGATATTGGGAGCCCTGTGCGGCTGTGATACGATACGATATGATATGATATGTATATATGTATTTTGGCCCTGTGAGGCATTGTTGGTATTTCCTGCGTGCAGGTTTTGAGATAGTAAGAAATATAGAGGAAACTCTGCCGAAATTTTTCCAGAAATAAAAAGAGAATGAGATATGGGTCTGTGATATGCTTTGAAAGGTTGTGTCAATAGTAAGGGTAAGATTTGGCCAAGTTGCAAGTACGGCTGATTTTGAAAAATAAGTTAATAGCTGAATTGATGGTAATGGTAATCAGAGGTCGATACCGATATGGTAAAAAGAATTTGGAAAGGGTTTGTGATATTAAGAGATGATTTAGAAGAGGTTGGCCCGAAAAAAAAAAAAACGAGGGGGGGGGGGGGGGGTTAAGTTTGGAAAGTGTCAACATAATGATATTTGGGAAAGAAAGAAAGTGAGTAAATGAAAGGCAAGAGGATCAAAATGTCGGAATAAAAGTGCCGCCTAAGTGAGGCTGGAAATACGGGAATAGGGCAAAATATAATCGGGTGATAGTATAAGTATGCCCCTAAAGGGGGAAAGCGAGTGCGAGAGATGCAAGTGTAAGATAAAGAAATGACACGAGATAATGTGCCTAGAATGTTACAAGTTGAGTAAAGGGAATAACAAGAAGGAAAAGTTTAAACCGAGATATATTGGACCTTATCACATTATTCGTAAGGTAAGAGGAGATCGAAAAGAAATATGATTGGCAGAAGAGATTGCGTGTTATAGTAATAAGGAAACCCCCCGAGATCCTTAAGACCCTATGCGACTAGTTGAACATTCGAGTATGAATGTTCTAAAGGGGGGAAGGATGTTATACCCCGCGTTTTCAGAGCATAAGTATGACATGTACCTCATCGTAGTAATGGAGTGTCGGAGACGTCCCATGATGTTTTGAAAGGCACAAGCCATGGAAAGTGAGTAACAACAAAGAAAAAGGGTGAATTACGACCTCGTAAGTCGTAATTGGGAAGAAGTATTTTGAAACACGAGAACATGCCAATTATTAGTATAATAAGTGATAAATATCATGTATGGAGAGTTTCGGAATATTTCGAGATCGAGTAAATTGAAGAAAATAAGTTCGACGAAAATTTGGGAAATGCTGGGCAAAATTTTAGTCAACTTTGGAGGCACATATCTCATAGTATATGTGGAGTTTTAAGGTGTTTCAAAATTCTAAAATGAAGTTCGTCGAGTCTAGTTTGTAATGCAACAAACCGTTCATTGATAGGACATCGGAGTAGAGAATTATAGACGTTACAAACTGAACTGTCATCGCAGAAACAGCATTTCGGTACGCAGACCGCTGACAAGATCTGCTACGATCGACACAGTACCTCCTCTGATGCTGCTACAGTTAAACCGACTTCGGCATTTTTTTTTTAAAGGGACAGAAACCTCATTTTTTTCAGCACAAAAATGTCCCCAAAATTTCCAGAAACTTCAGCCTCCAAAAGGGCTCTTATTTTTACATGGAATTGAGGATTTTGCACAAAATTTCAAGCAACCAAATGCTAACCGAGGTCCAGGTAACGCGTAGGTCCGATTATAATTTTGTTTTGTGTTGAAGTGAGTTTGAAGACAAGAAAATGATGAAGATTTGGCTACTTTCATAAAAGCAAGATTACGAGGCTACGAATAATTCTTAAGCGAATTGCAAGACAGGAAATAGGTTGAAAGTCGAGAACTTGTCTTCCAGGTATGTAAAGCTTACTCTTTCCTTCTTTTGGCATGTCTTAGATGGGATTAAGGTATGACATGATTTGTGCCTTGGAGTAACTCCATTCTGAAGTTCCGAGCATGTTTATGATTCATATTTGCTTTTTGATGTTGGCATCTTTATATGGTCAAGCTATGGTTTATATGTCTTTGTATGATTGGTTTTCAAATGTTGCATAAAAAGTTTTATTTTCAAAAGAGTTTTGTAACTACGAACGTCCGTAACTTTCACAGACAGAACCGGATGGCTTTGATATGCTCGTAAACGATTCCATAACGTATAATGACTTTCATAGGCGGGCCCGGATTGGGTTGACGCTCGTCCGTGGGTCCCGCGACTTTCCTTCGTATAGTTCTGATGACTTTTTGAAAGAACTTAATATGATTATCTTTCCGACCCCCGAGTATGATTACTTATTTATTTGTTGAGTCTGAAATGAGGATTTTTATGTATGTGATTTTGATACGTAACTATGGTTTCTGAAGTTCGGTTTGATATGTTCCCGAGTGATATTCGGAAGAAAATCTGATTTGACTACTGTTTTGGCTTCTAAATGATGGTTCGTTTTGATTAACCTCTTGAGTCTTTGAAAATGTTTTAAACTGTATTTGGTTACTCACGATTCTACTTGTGCAGTCTGTTGTTACATTTTTCGCCAAGTCCCGGGCCGGTTATGTTATCGTGCGCACTATGCTTTATTTCAGAGTATGATGTGTCCGGTTCGCCGTGCCTCTTTTTGGCCGGGAACCGTGTATATATTATGGTGTTATGATGTGTCCGGTACGCCGAGCCCCTTTCGGCCGGGTACTGTGTATATATGCTACGTTATATGTTATATGTATGGATTCTGGAGTATGATCAGTTGGTATCGGAGCCGGTGGTGGGGCAAACCCAATGGTGGGGCAAACCCAATGATGAGGCAAAATTCCATATTGGTTTAGGCCAATCCCACATTGGTTTAGGCCAATCCCACACTGGTTTAGGCCAATCCCACATTGGTTTAGGCCAATCCCACATTGGTTTAGGCCAATCCTACATCAGTTAATGTCACCTCAGATGATAGGTTATGATGTTATGATGTGTTACGGTATGAATATGATGATCCTTTACTTATGTCACCCAGTCCCATTATGGGCCGGATATGATACATGACCTTGACATGCACGGTTCGTATTTCAGGAGTAAGCATTTTGATTATTATATTTGTCTTCTGTACCTCTGTTGTACGATTTGTGTTTCGAACGCAAGAACTTTGGTATTTTGGCTTTTATGCTCACTTTCTGTACTCCGTAATTCGGTTATGACATCGTTTCCTGTATGCCATGCTTTACATGCTCAGTACATATTCCGTACTGACCCCCTTTCTTCGGGGGCTGCGTTTCATGCCGCGCAGGTATATACAGATGAGTAGAAGATGTCCAGCTGGATTGGCGAGCTCCATTTCCTCCCGGAGTGCTGCCGAGTCAGAGTGCTTATGTTATGATATCCGGGGTTATGTTAGAGACTTTGCAGACAGTGTCGTGTGTATGAGATATCAGTTTTGTAAGCGGCTATGTAAGCCGATGTATCATTACGCTTATTGTTACAGATTTTGTTGTGATTACAGATTTCATACGGTGTAGTTTTTTTTCGATATGATAAGATGAAAGGCATGTTTGTTTTCAAAAAAAAAAAATTCAGTATGTACTTGTGTCATGTTTTGTGGGCCCAGTATGGTTATGAGTATTACGAAAGTCAGCGGGTTGGCTCGGCCCTAGGTAAGGGTCGGGTGCCCATCATGTCCTATCGGAAATTAGGGTGTGACACTTGCATAGTCCTTAGCTGAATAAGTAGTCCTGACTGAGAGAAAATGGGCTAATTTTGTCCGCCTATCTGCAATAACCCGTATAGAGTCATATTTCCGTAGAGTGCGAGGTAAGATTGTAATGAAGTCCATAATCTGGAATCTTTAGCCTCATACATTACTTCTTGACTTTTTTAAAAGACTCTAACTGTCACTCTGCTTTTTTTTTGCTCTTAATCTCTATCCTTAGAGTTAGTTATCAAGTAGCGATGAAGTTCCCTCATTTAATAGCTTTGCATAGACGCTCTGTGCTTTAACTATCATCAGCTGGTATAATTCTAACATATTTTTGATTTGACATATTAGTTCACTGTCATCAGTAACCAGCTGGTTCTGCTCATCTCACTTAAACCATTCTATAATTCCCTTAACCCAACTTGCAACACTCTAGGCACATTATCTCGTGTCATTTCTTTATCTTTAATTCAAACTCTTCTATTGTCCCTTTGCTCAGATTTTGCTCTCAACTTTCTTGTCACACATTATGTTGCAATCTTTACAAGAATATGCGAAGGTGCTCAAATTAGCCCAAGAAATACCTTAGCGTGGCTTCACTAATCCTTATGTTTTACCTTGTCTTCGCCTCCCTTATCTTACAACCGATATCGGAATAGATCTTTGGTTCAACCATGGCCATGTCCTGTTTGCCCTCAGTACTAATTGTATCTTGATAATTTGGCTTAAACCATCTTTACATCTTTACGCAATGTACCCAAATATCATAACTGCATTGTCATTATTGAGTCCTTACTTCCCTCATCAAGTACTCTCTCACTTGGTCTTACGCTTAACATACAAATATTCGTAGGTTGTATAACTATTCTTGTACAATTTGTATAAGATATATTCAATCTTAGACATAGTCTTTCCGTCTCCAGGTTCATTACCTTTACATATCTCATTCATACTAAAACTCGCTCGTCCTATCTTGTCATACTTCTTTCCCTTCCTTTAATCACTCTTTGATTTCCTCATTTCCTACCATAGGAGATTTTCAGCACTGTCTCAATTACTATCCTGACTTCTATTCATTTATTGCTGGCTTTCAGATCTTACTAATCTGTCTCAGCAAGGGACCTCACTTGAAACTCAAGCATCCATATCAAATATATTGCAGTGTCAATTGTTTCTATCTTATACTTGCATTCCTCTTACCTGCTTCCCCCCTTAAGGGTGTACTTATACCATTATTCGATTATACTTTGTCCCATGTCCCTATTTCCAATCTCAATTAGGTAGCACTTTTATTCCGATGATGAGTGTCCAAAGTTCTCTTGAAATGTTATCTTTATTCCAACCTATATCATCTGTTTCCTTTAATGAATTTATGATACACCATTTATTCCTCAAGCCTACCGTCGTTGTCCCTTAAGGATTCCATTATTTTTTAGGTGAAGTCGTGTGCACGCAGCACTCCTTTCTTCCTTATACCCTTTTTACTCTTGTTGAGTACCCATCATTGGCTTCTAACTTACTCAAAAACATATCAAGTTCGTCTTAATAATGGTCTTCTCTTGGGTGCTTCCATTAGAATTCCCTTATCATTTCTCCCGTCTATGTCTATCTTTTATTCTGTGCACGAGGAGTCTTATGCTACCTCAAATGGTTCAATCGACTCAGATTTTTATCCCGATTCTACTAGCAACAAAGGGAGATATATATGATAAGGTGGAGCCTGGATCTATCAATACATATACATCCCGAGAGAAGATCGATAATATACCTGTAACCACATTTGGTGACGCCTCCTGATCTTGTCTACTAGCCAAAGCATATATGCGGTTCGAAGGACCGCTAAAACTGGAGGCCCCACCACGACCTGCTGGTGTCGGCATACCCTGCCCCATAGGGCGTGTTAGAACCCGTATTTTTATACATTGGAACAATCCGGATTAATTATGATAAGTTAAGGACAAAACTATTTCGGGATACAAGTCGGGGCTTTTGACCTTTGAATTTTTTTTTTTTGACATAAGTTGTTCATGAATTTGTTGGTATGGATTAATTAGGAGAATTTGGGACCAAAAGTGATAAAATTGGAAGTGGAAAATCATCCACTTTTCCATGTTGGCCGTGTGAGTGGATTGTGGTGCCCACACCATTTTTGTGTCATCTTTTGATTGGAACAACTCATTAATGTGGGCCAAGGGAATTGTACACTTCATAAAGGGGTTAAAAGATGACCACTAGTCATCTTTAGTTCATTTCAACACTTGCAAAAAAAAAAAGTTGAAGACCTCTCCATTGAAGGAGACTCTCGGCCAGCCATAGAAAAATCCACTCCCATTTCTTGTCCTTCTAAAATTATTTTGTTGATGTAAACCCATTATTTTGAGGTCCCTAAGTAGCGTGGAAGCATCGTTGGAGCGATCAATCCATTATTTTTCATCTTTTAGAAACCCTAGGCTATTGGAAAATTGAAGAAAGAAAGGTAAGTTTTGATCTTGTTTTTGTGTTATGAAGGTTGTATGCTTGTTGTAGTATGTTATAATGGAGGAAAATCATGAAATATGGAATGTTGGAAGTGAATTGTGTGAGTGGTGCTTGAGCCGTGTGGGTATGGGTGTGTTGTGTTGTGTTGTGTTGTGTTGAGACTATGAATTAATGCCTAGTTAATTTATTATGAGCATTGTAAGGTGAAGAACAATTGAAAATCATCCATATACGAATATGTGTAGTGTTGGTCGAAATGGGTCACCTTATGTGCCAAGAATTGAATTAGTATCGCTTAACGTTTAAGTCGTTGTCGCTATGAATTCTATGTTGGAAATGAATGTTTAATGGCTCAAATTGATATTGTGATTGTTGCGGACTGATTTGGAGATTTTTGTATATTTAATGTAATTTGTATGTTGGTGAAAATAGCATTGTTAGAATGTGAATTGTGGAAACAATCATGATTTGAAAATGAGGAATAAGTTGAAGTGAGGTTCTCGGTTAGGGGGGCTGTTTTCGGCTGAATTGGAGAAAAATTTAGGTTGTTGGAAATGTTGTATGAATTGCTTAGGATGTCTTTAAATATCGTTGGTATGGGTTCGGGTTAGTATGTGAATGTCTAAGCGTCGATTTTGGCTTGAAGGTAAGTCGTCGAATTGAATTTATGAAAGTTGTTGAATGATGGAAAAGAAAGCTATTATTGTTGTATTGCTTTCCGGATTGGTTGTTGATGTTGCTAGGTTGGTTATTGTTGTTGTTGTTGATAGTTTTGGCCGAGTTAAATTCTCGGGCTGTCCTATTTACAGGGGAAATGCTGCCTAAATTTCTGTAGATCTAAGGGCGAAATTGGAATTTAATGCCCAAAAGTCTTTAGCTAATGTTTGGCATTTTATGGCTTGTTTATAGATCGTGGGCAGCCCGAACCATAGGTGGGATTTAGCTTGAGTTTGGATCATTTTGGAGAGCGTTTGAGGTATGTAAAGTAACCTTTCTTTTTGGCATGCCTTAGTTAAAGTAGGCTATGATACGAGCCTCTAGAAAACTCTATTCTCGCAATCCGAGCTTGTCTATGATTCGCATTTGTTTCCTTGGTATTCTTGTGCTCATATGCCATAACATTGATCCTTATATCCTTGGAATTCATAATTTGTAAAGATTTCATGAAAGCTGATTTTTGGTTTTAAAGCTTATTCTTTAGCGATTCCAAAAGTTCAAACGCTCATAACTTTCTCAGAAAAGCTCGGATTGCTTTGAAATTTTCGTAGGAGTTTTTATGATATAGAATGAGTATGTTTTTCATAGGCGGGCCCAGGTTGGGTCTACACATCACGTGGGTCCCGCGACGTTCCTTTATGAAATTTTGACAACTTTTGAAGGAGAATGTTGTAATTATTATTCTGATTTCAAATATGATTATTTTACTTATCTTTTGGATCATGACAATGATTTTATGCATATGATTACTCACTACTCCGCTTGTGCCTATTATGATATCGTTCGCCGGTTCCCGGGCCGGTTCTGTTGTCGTGCGCATTATGATATACTCCGGTGTTATGCTGTGTTCATGGTTCACCGAGTTCCTCGCTGGATTTGGTAGAGTTAGATATGACTGAGTTCGACGTGATTATGGGTATGGATTGGCTAGCTTCTTGTTATGCTACTGTTGACTGTCAAAAGAAGATAGTCCGTTTCCGGTTTCCGGGGGAACCAGTTATAGAGTGGGCAGGTAATACAGCATCGCCGAGGGGAAGTTTATTTCATACCTCAAGGCCAGAAAAATGATCAGAATAGGCTATATTTATCATCTGGTCCGTGTTCATGATTTAGAGGCAGAGGCACCGACTCTTCGGTCGGTCAGTGGTTAATGAATTTGTAGATGTATTCCCAGATGAACTTCCAGGTCTTCCTCCCGAGCGGGAGATAGAGTTTGCTATTGATTTGTTGCCAGATACTCAGCCTATCTCTATTCCTCCGTACAGAATGGCACCTGCAGAATTGAAAGAATTGAAAGAGCAGCTGAGAGATCTATTGGAGAAGGGTTTTATTCGGCCTAGTACATCGCCCTGGGGAGCGCCGGTATTATTTGTGAGAAAGAAAGACGGCTCGCTACGGATGTGCATTGATTACCGGCAGTTGAACAAGGTAACCATCAAGAATAAATATCCCCTCCCCAGGATTGATGATTTGTTTGATCAGTTGCAGGGTGCCAGGTGTTTCTCGAAGATAGACCTGCGGTCAGGCTATCATCAAGTACGGGTACGAGAGGCTGATATTCCCAAGACAGCATTCAGGACCCGATATGGGCACTATGAATTCAGAGTGATGTCTTTTGGGCGACAAATGCCCCGGCGTATTTATGGACTTTGATGAATCGGGTATTCGACCGTTCTTGGATATTTTTGTGATCGTATTTATCGATGATATTCTGGTTTATTCTCGGTCGGAAGCAGAGCATGCAGACCATTTGAGGACGGTACTTGGCACACTTCAGCACCAGAAATTATATGCTAAATTTTCTAAATGTGAATTCTGGTTATCTTCAGTGGCATTTCTGGGACATATTATCGGAGCTGATGGCGTCGGTGGATACCCGAGAAGATCGAGGCCGTAAAGAATTGGCCTAGACCTACGACGCCGGCGAGGTGCGTAGCTTTGCGGGGATTGGCTGGTTATTATCGAGAGATTTGTGGAGAAATTTGCTTCCATTTCGGTCCCTTTGACAAGGCCGACTCGAAGGGAGGTAAGTTTCGGTGGTCGGATGCTTGCGAGCGTAGCTTCCGATTCTTTGAAGAGAAGTTGACTACAGCTCCAGTCCTGACACTTCCTGAGGGCGCAGATGGGTATGTGATTTATTGTGATGCCTCTGGTATTGGTTTGGGGTGTGTGTTGATGCAGCACGGTAGGGTGATAGCTTATGCTTCCCGGCAGCTCAGAAAACATGAAAAGAATTATCCTACTCACGATTTGGAGCTGGCCGCGGTTATTCATGCTTTGAAGATGTGGAGACATTACTTATATGGGGTTCACGTTGATATTTATACGGATCATAAGAGCCTCAGGTACATCTTTAAGCAGAAGGAGCTGAACTTGCGGCAGAGGAGGTGGTTAGAGTTGTTAAAAGATTATGATGTTGATATTCTCTACCATCCGGGGAAAGCTAATGTTGTGGCAGATGCACTTAGTCGCAAGTCTATGGGCAGCCTAGCAGACGTGCCATCAGAGAGGAAAGGAATGGTTCGCGATATTCATCAGTTGGCCAGTCTTGGAGTTCGTTTGGGCGATTAAAGGGATGTTGGGGTTTGTTCGAGGTATTCTTGAGTCCTCTATTATAGAAGATATTAAGCGACATCAGTATGAGGATCCTATTCTGGCACAGTACGGAGATGCAGCCCCGGCACGGGGAGAGGACTCCGTTTGAGATTTCACCTGATGGAGTGTTATTTCACGAGGGCGGTATGTGTACCCGAGGTTGCGGGGCTGCGGCAACAGGTTATGGGCGAGGCACATTATGCCCGATATTCTGTTCACCCAGGGTCGACGAAGATGTACCAGGATCTCAGATGCTTATATTGGTGAGATGGTATGAAAAGAGATATAGCAGAGTTCGTCGCTCAGTGTCCAAATTACCAACAGGTTAAGGTTGAGCACCAGAAGCCCGGTGGGCTATTGCAGGAGATGGAGATACCGACGTGGAAGTGGGAGATCATTAATATGGATTTTATCACAGGTTTACCTCGCACTCCACGGAGGTATGATTCCATTTGGGTCATTGTTGATCGGCTGACAAAATCAGCCCATTTTCTTCCGGTCCGGACTACCTACTCAGCTGAGGATTATGCCAGGCTTTATATCAGGGAGATTGTGCGACTTCACGGAGTTCCCTTATCTATTATCTCCGACAGAGGTGCCCAGTTCACAGCTAATTTCTGGAGATCCTTTCAGGCAGGATTGGGGACGCAGGTGAGTCTCAGTACAGCATTCCATCCCCAGTCTGACGGACAGGCCGAGCGCACTATTCAGACATTGGGAGATATGTTGCGGGCCTGTGTTATTGATTTCAGAGGTAGCTGGGATGACCATTTTTCGCTTGTTGAATTTGCTTATAATAACAGCTACCACTCCAGTATTCAGATGGCACCGTACGAGGCATTGTATGGCAGAAAGTGTAGGTCACCGATCGGTTGGTTTGATGTTGGGGAGACTGAGTTGATTGGCCCAGATGTGGTCCAGCAGGCCGTGGATAAGGTGAAACTTATTCGAGAGAGATTATTGGCGACCCCGAGTCGACGAATCATATGCGGATAATCGCCGTCGACCTTTGGAGTTTCGGATTGGCGATTGGGTTTTCTGAAAGTGTCACCTATAAAAGGTGTTATGAGATTCGGCAAGAAAGGAAGCTCGGTCAAGATATATATTGGGCCTTATCGGATTATTCGTAAGATAGGCAAGGTTGCCTATGAGTTAGATCTGCCCGGGCGATTTGGGAGCGGTACACCGTATTTCATGTTTCTATGCTTCGTAAGTGTATTGGTGACCCTTCTAGAGTCTTTCCACATGTAGATGATATCCGAGTCACGGAGTCAGTCTTATGAGGAGCGACTATAGCCATATTGGATCGTCGAGGTAAGAAAGTTGCGGAATAAAGATGTGGCTTCTGTTAAAGTGCTCTGTGGCGAAACAATAACCGAGAGGAAATGACCTGGGAAGCTGAGGAGCAGATGAAGAAGAAGTATCCTCATTTATTTTCAGAGCCTACAGGTAATCCAATTCTCCATTTGACTATGTTGTTTGATCAATGAATGTATTGTTGTGATAGTTGAAAAGGAAACTCCCCCAAATTGTTTGTATGACCGGTAAGGTAAACCTAACATTCGAGGACGAATGTTCTTAAGGGGGGGAGGATGTTAGAACCCGTATTTTTATACATTGGAACAATTCGGATTAATTAGGATAAGTTAAGGACAAAACTATTTCGGGATACAAGTCGGGATTTTTGATCTTTGAATTTTTTTTTTTTGACATAAGTTGTTCATGAATTTGTTGGTATGGATTAATTAGGAGAATTAGGGACCAAAAGTGATAAAATTGGAAGTGGAAAATCATCCACTTTTCCATGTTGGCCGCGTGAGTGGATTGTGGTGCCCACACCATTTTTGTGTCATCTTTTGATTGGAACAACTCATTAATGTGGGCCAAGGGAATTGTACACTTCATAAAGGGGTTAAAAGATGACCACTAGTCATCTTTAGTTCATTTCAACACTTGCAAAAAAAAAAGTTGAAGACCTCTCCATTGAAGGAGACTCTCGGCCAGCCATAGAAAAATTCACTCCCATTTCTTGTCCTTCTAAAATTATTTTGTTGATGTAAACCCATTATTTTGAGGTCCCTAAGTAGCGTGAAAGCATCGTTGGAGCGATCAATCCATTATTTTTCATCTTTTGGAAACCCTAGGCTATTGGAAAATTGAAGAAAGAAAGGTAAGTTTTGATCTTGTTTTTGTGTTATGAAGGTTGTATGCTTGTTGTAGTATGTTATAATGGAGGAAAATCATGAAATATGGAATGTTGGAAGTGAATTGTGTGAGTGGTGCTTGAGCCGTGTGGGTATGGGTGTGTTGTGTTGTGTTGTGTTAAGACTATGAATTAATGCCTAGTTAATTTATTATGAGCATTGTAAGGTGAAGAACAATTGAAAATCATCCATATACGAATATGTGTAGTGTTGGTCGAAATGGGTCACCTTATGTGCCAAGAATTGAATTAGTATCGCTTAACGTTTAAGTCGTTGTCGCTATGAATTCTATGTTGGAAATGAATGTTTAATGGCTCAAATTGATATTGTGATTGTTGCGGACTGATTTGGAGATTTTTGTATATTTAATGTAATTTGTATGTTGGTGAAAATAGCATTGTTAGAATGTGAATTGTGGAAACAATCATGATTTGAAAATGAGGAATAAGTTGAAGTGAGGTTCTCGGTTAGGGGGGCTGTTTTCGGCTGAATTGGAGAAAAATTTGGGTTGTTGAAAATGTTGTATGAATTGCTTAGGATGTCTTTAAATATCGTTGGTATGGGTTCGGGTTAGTATGTGAATGTCTAAGCGTCGATTTTGGCTTGAAGGTAAGTCGTCGAATTGAATTTATGAAAGTTGTTGAATGATGGAAAAGAAAGCTATTATTGTTGTATTGCTTTCCGGATTGGTTGTTGATGTTGCTAGGTTGGTTATTGTTGTTGTTGTTGATAGTTTTGGCCGAGTTAAATTCTCGGGGTGTCCTATTTACAGGGGAAATGCTGCCTAAATTTCTGTAGATCTAAGGGCGAAATTGGAATTTAATGCCAAAAAGTCTTTAGCTAATGTTTGGCATTTTATAGCTTGTTTATAGATCGTGGGCAGCCCGAACCATAGGTGGGATTTAGCTTGAGTTTGGATCATTTTGGAGAGCGTTTGAGGTATGTAAAGTAACCTTTCTTTTTGGCATGCCTTAGTTAAAGTAGGCTATGATACGAGCCTCTAGGAAACTCTATTCTCGCAATCCGAGCTTGTCTATGATTCGCATTTATTTCCTTGGTATTCTTGTGCTCATATGCCATAACATTGATCCTTATATCCTTGGAATTCATAATTTGTAAAGATTTCATGAAAGCTGATTTTTTGTTTTAAAGCTTATTCTTTACCGATTCCAAAAGTTCAAACGCTCATAACTTTCTCAGAAAAGCTCGGATTTCTTTGAAATTTTCGTAGGAGTTTGTATGATATAGAATGAGTATGTTTTTCATAGGCGGGCCCAGTTTGGGTTTACACCCGTCTGTGGGTCCCGTGACGTTCCTTTATGAAATTTTGACAACTTTTGAAGGAGAATGTTGTAATTATTATTCTGATTTCAAATATGATTATTTTACTTATCTTTTGGATCATGACAATGATTTTATGCATATGATTACTCACTACTCCGCTCGTGCCTATTATGATATCGTTAGCCGGTTCCCGGGCCGGTTCTGTTGTCGTGCGCATTATGATATACTCCGGTGTTATGCTGTGTTCATGGTTCACCGAGTTCCTCGCTCGAGGGCCGGGTTCCACTTATATTTGGTGTGATGTTGTGTATGGTGATATGCTGTATGATATGTGACGGAGATTCGGAGATTTTAAACTTTTACGGTGTTATCTTGTGTTATGGCGCCATCGACAGGGCGGCGACCATATTTCTGTGCTTATGCATGATTTATATTTTGAAGTAACATTTTGATATTTTGGCAATGCATTTACTTTACGTATCCCTATTTCGATTTCGACTCGATTTGTATACTACATTTTACGCTTTGCATACTCGGTACATATTTAAATGTGACCCCCTTTCTTCGGGGCTGCGTTTCATGCCCACGGTACGGACGCACGGTTTGGTGAACCACCTGTTTAGGACACCCTCTTCTTTATTTGGAGTGCTCCTCTCATTCGGAGCTTATATTTTGGTATATATTTGTTCGTGCATTTGTATATATTTGTTCATGGGTACGGCGGGGCCTGTCCGTCATCTGATTCGTCGTACGTTTAGAGGTACGTGGACATGTTTGTGGGTTGTGCCTACTTACTGTACGGTTGTGTTGGTATATGTTGTGTTTGGCGATTCCATTCGCCGCGGCGGCCTTATCGGCCCGCATATGTATATATGTTGTTCCGTTGGCCCCGTGTGGCCTTTGTTGGTATTTTACGTAACGCGCGGGTTATTTTGGATAGTCCGTAAAACAAAGGAAACTACGTCGAAATTTTTCAAAATTATATGAATTTGGAACTCAGCCTTGTCGGCTTCTGTTATATACTTGGATGCGTTTGATATAATTTGTGATAGCGTTTGATAGGTGTGTTTGGGTGACCAGATCGGGCACTAGTCACGGCCTACGGGGTTGGGTCGTGACAGGGCGCATAGCTACAGAAGAAGATGAACCAGCAACTGACCCAGTAGGCTGAGCTGCACCACCTGGACCGCCCCTATACGTACACTCCCTCATGATATGGCCTTGACGGCCGCAAGCAAAACAAGCACCTGTAGTGAGGCAGCATTCCCCTGGATGGTGCCTACCGCACCGAGAGCACTGAGGCATAGATGGCCTCGTCTGGCTCAAACCTCTGCACGATTGCGAACCCGAAGCCCTGGAGCTCTGACTAGCTCCTGAATACCCTGTGCTATCAAGTCTCCCACCAATAAACTGTGGGGGTGCACTCCGTGCTGGCTGAGAAGGATACCTAATATACTGCTGAGGCTGTCCGCCTGGAAACTCCCCAGAATAACCAGCCGATCTAGCCATCTTGGGCTGGCCCCTGTCATGATCTCTATCAAGCTGACGCCCTTTGTGTCGATCTTCCATCCCCTGTGCATACGCCTGTACCCGAGCAATATCCATCCCTAGCAGGGAAGCCATTACCATACAGCTATCAACCAAATAACGATCCAACCCCACCACATATCGGTGCATCCTATCGGTCATATCAGCTACAATAGTGGGTGCATGTCTAGCCAATGAGTCAAACTCTAGACTATACTCTCGAACGCTCCTGCCCCTCTGTCTCAACTATAGGAATCTATCAACCCTAGCTCACCGCATCTCTGGAGGCAGAAAATGGCCATGAAAGGCCTCCACAAACTCATCCCATACTGCTGGAGGAGCATCCTCGCCCCTAGACAACTCCCACGACTCATACCTGTCACGACCCAGCCCCGTAGGCCGTGACTAGCGCCCGACCTGGGCACCCGTACGTACCAAAAGCCCAAAAATAATAACTCAAATGTCTGGGATAATTTGGGCAGAGTTTCCTCTGTTTTTCTTACTAACCGAAGTAACCTGCACGCAGACAATACCAACATACACATATATAGGCGAGCCGGCAAGGCTGCCGTGGCGGGGGAAACCTCCCAGAACATATCACATATGCATACAACGTATGCGACGGCCATAACCCACATACATGTCTACAGGCCTCTAACATACATAACGGAATCAGAAGACGGGACAGGGCCCCGCCGTACCCAAGTAAGTACATGCATAGAATGTATGACAGCAGAAGTATATACCAAAAGTACAAGCTCCGGATCAAGGGGAGCGACTCCA
>NC_081343.1:15924070-15953735 GCF_029784015.1 Lycium ferocissimum | reverse complement strand
AAGTTCTTCACTTAACCAAGTTGCCCACTTGAAGAAACAAGAGCTCTTTCTTCCAAAACAATTGCACCAAGTTGTAAAGCACTCTTGAATTGGTGGAAATACCACAAGAAAACAATTTTTGGAGAAGGATTTTAAGAAGCCAATTTTCTATGGCCAAAGCCGTGAGCCTCTCTTTCTTTGTTCTTGATTTCTCTCCTTTGTTTTGTTTTGTTTTCTTGAATTTTCTAGACATATCATGCATATGTATATAATTGTGAAGCACATGACCATCACATGCCACTTGATGGGTTTGGGCCATGGCCTTGGCCGGCCACCCTCCAAATTTGGGCCTTGTCTTCTTATTTTTTTTTTGAGCCCAATCCTTCATGAATCGTATTTTGCAATTCCCGAAATAAATTTCCAAAATTCCAATTTTGCCCTTAGGCCTTCTCCATTGATTCCACATTCAAACTTCCATAACCGGCATACTCATACTAAGAAAATCCAAACTTGTCCTTATTCTTTACAAGTCAAGGTTAATTCCACGTTTTCCAAATACGCAAAAATGCCGGATGTAACAATACCAATTGACAGCTACATCCCGCAATAGATACGACGCTAACTCAACGGATTCAGTCTCGGAAGCCTTAATTAGCCGGAACGTACGCTGCATCTGCCGAATGAACTCCTGCGGGTCATCCTCGGGCTTCGACCCGAAAAATTCTGGAGGATTACAGCTTAGAAAGTCGCGGGCTCTCAGACTGTCATATCTATCTATCTGTTCAACCCCTAGTCCTAGCCTGCGAGCCTGTCCTGCCGCTAAACTGGTGAGCAACTGGACTGCATCTCTCATAGCCCTATCCTCCGCCCCTGGTCGAGGGGTCGGAGGCTCGATCCGGAACCTCGGGAGCCCGGCGGCTCCACCGCCTCGATATGTAGGCCGCTACCCTATGCTCCTACGGTAGTGGCGGTGTAGCGAGCTTGTCGACCGGAGCACAACCCTGTGCTCGGGGGCCGGGCACGGCCCTAGTAACCTCTCGGGTCGGTCGGTCTCTCCACCATCGACTTTCTCTTTTGGGCAGCTGTCGCTTTCTTTGGAGGCATCGTTGTAAACATAATAATCTGTTAGGGAGGAATTATCCTGATAATAGAGCTCTATCGCACGATCTAGAGTAAGAAGGAAAGATAACATCCTAAATGTCCTGTAGCTTCCTGTTTATAGATGTGGTGCACAACACACCGATAAACAAGACTCTACTAGACACGGTCTGTAGACACTCCGAGGATGAACTGCTCTGATACCACTTAAATCACGACCCAACCCCGTAGGCCGTGACTAGTGCCCGAGCTGGACACTCGTATACACACCTGTTAACTATAATCAATCCACAACTAGCATAATAAGGAACTCATATATAAAAGGCAAGACGTCGTCCCAAAACTGTCACATATATATACATATCACAGCAACCTGTCTCCTGAGGGGTTACAACTCTCAACAGGTAACATCGTACATAAGCCGGCGAGGCTATCATAACATGTGGGAACGTCCCAACTATATACATGCAAGCCGACAAGGCTGCCACTACATACAGTATTCCAAAACATATATACATACGCAAGCCGACAAGGCTGCCACTACGAATGGGAACGTCCCAAAACATAAGTCATACAGACACAACTGAACAGTAACTATATACAACCCACACATATGTCTATAGACCTCTAAGAGTAACAACAGTATCATATGACGGGACAGGGCCCTGCCGTACCCCTGGACAAACACATATATACATCAAAAGGATTTGTACCAAAAAGCTAGGCTCCGGAATAAGAGAGCACTCCAAGATAGCTGAATAGGAATCCTAAGCTGGCGGATCACCGAAGCGAGTATCCGTACCGCGGGCATGAAACGCCCCCCGAAGAAAGGGGGTCAGTACAGAATATGTCATGAGCATGTAAAGCATGAAATACAGTAAACAGGATCATACTGAAATAAGGAGTATAGAAAACTAGTACAATAACCAGAAAACCACAAGGCTTGCCTTTGAAACATAAATCATGCATGTCAATATCATACCCAACCCGTTATGGGACCGAGTAACATAAGTAGATAATCATCCTGTAAATATGCATATATAACGTGTCCCGGCCCTCTAGTGAGGGACTCGGTGAATAGAATCATCATATGCCATCCTGGCCGCCATCCCCGTCTCATCATATCATCATGTCATCATATCATCATATACATATACATATAACGTGTCCCGGCCCTCTAGTGAGTGACTCGATGAACAATGCAGTGGATCTGTGCACGAAAACGTGTCCTGGCCCGGGACTCAGTGAAAGACATGCTAAGACTTGCATGAGTGGAGTAGTGAGCAACCATATGCAATTAAAACATCTTTTAAGACTCAATAGATAAGTAGACAAATCAACGCTCGAGTATCACACGATAGTCATATTACATATTCTTTGAATGTCATTATAGAATCTTTCAGAATAGGATCTTTATGCATCGTTTACTATCCAATCATATTGAAGTCTCGAGGGCAGTAGCTCGACTATTCTAAGAGTTCTAGTATCAAAAAGTGAATAAGAATCATAAAACATGCTCGGCGCTTATGAATAGATTTACCCCAAAGCTCATATCGTATCATACTTACATCTAGGACATGCCAAAAGAAAGAAAGGGTAGGTTTTACATACCTTTAGCGTTTACTCGCAACACAACACGTATACGCTGCCCAATAGTATCTCAACCTGTATTAAGACGTCAAGAACTACGATTAAACTACGAAGAGATTCAAAATGCATTCTAATGTTAGTAACTCCTTTCTAGACAATTAGACGACGTTTCCTTTATATTCAAACCAACCACAGATAACCAAGTCGCATCACTAATCATATATTCAAGTATCAACCCGAGACTATTCAAACAAGACTCGAGGACACTCCGGACAGCCCGTACAACACTCCAAAATAGCCCAACCAACACACAATACAACATATAATCTTCCAAGTTCAACAAGAATAACAACAACACATTCTCCTCTTCCAAATTCATGAACTATACCAACAACCACACGTTAACCACATCATTCACATAAATGTAAGAAACTATATTAACATCATATTAGCTTCTACAACAGCCCACAAACAATTACAACTCCAACTTGAACCATTAAAGCCTTCATTCTCATCATAAAATCCATAACAACAACAACCAAAATACCAAGTAAAATCAGTTCACCATTTCATACACAAACAGCCCCTACACGGCCTCAACTCCAACACACATAGTTCCACGAATTTCATTCATTTCTACACATTACAACACGTTCAAAACCACCCTTAATACATGCAAAAGAAAGTTAAACCTTACCTTAAACACCTGACTTCTCAACTTGACTAGAACTTGTGCCTTGAATTTAATACTTGTTCTTGCTATCTAGGATCAATCCCACATTATTATACACCTTCCAAAGGGTTGAAATACTTGAAGAAAATCAAATTTGATCAACAATTCACAAGCTTGAAGCTCGGCCAACCATGGCCGAGAGCTTCTCTCTCCCTCTCTGGGTTTTCTTAAGTTGTGAAGATGAAATATGACTTTCCTTGTCATCAATTTGCTATTTATATCATTCCTATATGTTGGACACATGTCCCACTCATGGCTTGAGCCAATCAAATTTGGCCAAGCCATGGATGGACCCACACACCATTAGCACCTAATTAGGATTAATTTAACATTAAAATAATCACTAATCCCCACTTAATAATCTAATCATGGTTAATCAACCCCTAATCTTCATTAATATTTCCATGCCAATTAAAATTTATAAGAAACTTGTACATTAAAACAAAATCAGAGGTTAAAAGTCTCTACCTCGTATCCCAACATTGTCTTGTCCTTAACTTGTCGCGATTGGCTTAAAATATCCCAATGTACAAAAATACGGGATATAACAGTTACGAGAGAACCTTGGACACTTATCATCAGAATATAAGTGCTACCTAATTGAGATTGGAACGACTATTAGTACTAATTAATTATTGATTGAAGTAAGCGGAATGTGGCCTTGGATGAGTTACCACAGTGGTTGAATTACTCAAGTACAGAGTATCAGACGAGATTTTGTACTATATATAGAAAGGCTCTCGTCGGCTTCGGGACTTTGTTAATGTTTCGTACGTGGATAATCAAGTTATACATCATAAGGGAAAAGACATGGATATGGTACAGTACCAAGTGGATTGGAAAAAGGGATGGGATGAATTTGAGATAGGAAATAGGGACATAGAGAAGAGTATAAACAAATAATGGTGTAAGTACACCCTTAAGGGGGGAAGCGAGTGAGAGAAATGCAAGTGTGAGATGGAAACAATTGACACTGCAATGTATTTGATATGGGATGCTTAAACTTCAAACGAGATCCCTTGCTGAAACAAGCTAGTAAGATCTGAAAGCCAGTAATAAATGGATAGAAGTCAGGATGGTATTTGAGGCAGTGCTGAGAATTATTGTAGAGATCTTGAATGATATGACATTAGAGAGTGGGTGCTTATAAAAAGAAAGAGTACGACCAGAGCATGGTATCGAGTAACTTAAGAGATATTATAAAAGATAGCAATGCTATGCTGGATTAGAGGCTAAGATGTTGGCAATAGAGTTGTTCGCTAATGATACTGCGACTTATAAGTAACAGAGGAGAAGGAATAGAAAATCTCCTATAGTAAGAAGTGAGAAAATCAAAAGGGGAATAAAGGAAGGGAAAGGAGTATGACAAGATAGTAAGGATGAGATATGTAAGCAGAATGAACCAGGAGAAGGAAAGACTATGACTAGGATTGGATATACTTTATACAAGTGTACAAGAATAGTTATGCAAACTACGAATATTGGTATGCTAAGAATGAGACCAAGTGAGTACTTGATAAGAAGAGTAAGGATTTAGTAATGACAATGCAGTTGTGATATTTTAGGTACATTAAGGAAAGATGTAAAGATGGTTTAAGCTAAATTACCGAGATAGAATTAATACTAAGGGCAAATAGGACATGGCTATGGTTGAGCCGAAGATTTATCCCGATACCGATTGTAACATACGAGAGGAGAATGCAAGGTAAAGCATGAAGAATAGTGAAACGACACTAAGGTATTTCTTGGGCTAATTTTGAGCACCTTCGTATATTCTTGTGAAGATCGCAACTTGATGTGTGACAAGAAAGTTAAGAGCAAAAATCTGAGTAAAGAGGCAATAGAAAAGTTTGAATTAAAGATAAAGAAACAACACGATATAATACGCCTAAAGTGTTACGAGTTGGATTAAGGGAAAAAGTGAAATGGTTTAAGCGAGACGGTCAGAACAAGCTGGTTACTGGATGACAGTGAATATATGTCAAAAAAAAAAAATTTCAGAATGATACCAGTTGAAGATAGTTAAAGCACAGAGCAGCTATGTAAAGTTATTATATGAGGGAACTTCATCGCTACTTGGTAGCCAACTCTAAGGATTGAGATTAAGAGCTAAAAAGTAGAGTGACAGTTAAAGTCTTTTAAAGATGTTGAGAAGTAATACATGAGGCTGAAGATTCCAGAATATGGACTTCATTACAGGCTTACCTCGCACTCCACGGAAGTATGACTCTATATGGAGTATTGAGGATAGCCTGACAAAATCAGCCCATTTTCTTCCAATCAGGACTACCTATTCAGCTGAGAACGATGCGAGGTTATATACCAAGGAGATAGTGAGACTTCATGAGGATCCCACATCTATTATATCGGACAGAGGAGTCCAGTATATAGCTAATTCTGGAGATCATTCCAGACGGGATTGGGGACACAAGTGAGTCTTAGCACAGTATTTCACCCTCAGACTGACGGACAGGCCGAGCGTACTATTCAGACACTAGAAGATATGTTACGGGCCTGTATGATTGACTTTAGAGGTAGCTGGGATGATTAGTTGCCACTTATTGAGTTTGCTTATAACAATAGCTACGATTCTAGTTGTCACGACCCAACCCCGTAGGCCGCGACTAGTGCCCGAACTGGGCACCCGTACACACCCATTAATCGGAAATAGCATGCAGATAACATATACAAACAGAAAGGTGAAACGTCGCCCCAAAGCTGTCACAAATGTATATACAAATCATAATCACATCTTCTAACAGATGATATCACACATAAGCCGGTAAGGCTATCATAGTATAGGGGGACGTCCAGCACACGAATCACACGGACACAACTGAACAGTGAGTACCCACAACCCACACATATATGTCTACAGACCTCTAAGAATAATAACAGAATCATATGACGGGACAGGGCCCCGCCGTACCCGTGAATAAACATATACATATATACAATAACAGAATCTGAACCAAAGTATAGGCTCCAGAACAAGGGAGCGCTCCAAAGTAGCTGAAGGGAACTCCTAAGCTGGCGGATCACCAAAACGAATACCTGTACCTGCGCGGCATGAAACGCAGCCCCCGAAGAAAGGGGGGGTCAGTACGGAATATGTACTGAGTATGCAAAGCATGAAATATAGTAAACAAGATCATAATCAAACCAGAAGTACAGAAAGTAAATGCATTATCCAAAATATCAAGATGCTTACTCATAAAAATACAAATCATGCATAGGGCTCTTAGAACTATGGTCGCCCGCCTGTCGTTGGCGCCATAACACAGCATCACACCAGAAGGTTTCATATCTCCGTATCCCCGTCACACATCATAATAACACAAAAGATAACACCAAATATAAATGGAACCCGCCCTTTAGCGAGGAGCTCGGTGAACCGTACGCATCACACCGGAATATAACATAGTACGCACGATACATAACCGGCCCGGGACTCGGTGAAAGAAGTAACAACCATATGCACGAGCAGAGTCGTGAGCGACTAAATGCAGTTTAAAACATTTTCAAAGACTCGATAAAATAATCAAAGTGAACCATCGTTTAAAAAAAATAAGACGATAGTCAAATCAAGTTTCTTTCGAATGTCGCTCGAAAGCATATCAAATAGCGCTTTAGGGATCATAGATACGTATCAAACCTTGTGAAATAATTTATGGAAATTAGGGGCATAATCGTCATTACAAACTCGATAGAGAAACAAGTAATCGACGCTCGAGGGTTAGGACGATAGTCACACTAAACCCTTCAAAAGTTGTTAACATTACACAAAGGAAAACCTCGGGGCCCACGGACGAGTATCAACCAATCCGAGTCCAACTATAAAAGTCGGAGACCTTATTCATTATAGAATCTCCTACGAACGTTTCGAAGCGATCCGAGCTCGTCTATGAAAGTTACGATCGTTCGTAGTTACGGAACCCTTTTGAAATAAAAGTCTTTATGAAACATTTGAAATCAAATCATATAAAAACATAAGGATCAGGGTTCCCGCATTAAGAGAGCCAAAATTAAGAAATGAATAAGAATCGCACCCAAGCTCGGATCTTAAGAATGGAGTTACCCCGAGGCTCGTATTACGGCTACCTACTTATCACTAAGACATGCCAAAAGAAGGAAGGGTTAGCTTTACATACCTTGAACTCTATCTAAATGTCCAACGTCTACTTCTCGAGCTCGTAGGTCTAAAATTAAGATAACATAGGCCAGTTAGATTATCCACATCACTTGTAACCAATCCAAGTACGAATGAAATTTGACAAAATTTGGGCAGCATTTCCCCTGCAACTTAATAATCCTCGAAATTCCAATTTAGCCAAACATCAATCAAAATACCAACAACAATAATTCCAACAATTTCATATCAAACTAGAATTAAATCCATCCTTAAATTACTTCCAAAATAGCCCAATATACATTCGGATGCCAATACTTCTATACACTCCTTTATTTCCGTATATCTATAGTATAACAACAAAGAACAACTACAAACCAATCCTACGATATTTCAGCCCCACAAATCAGCTTCATAACAACCCCCAAACAAGTATTCCAAAATATCATCGCAAAACAACCACAAATATCATACCAAACAGCTATAAAATATCGTCACAACTAGCCACGAAAAATTACATAAAATAGCCCCAAAATATTGTCACAAAACAGCCATGAAAATCATGTAAAACAGCCCCGAATATCGGCACAAAACAGCCCGGTATACGCTTTGTATACAATATTTTTATGCACTTTATTCTCCCAAATTCAAGAACAACTACTTGTCAACAACATCAACAACAATATCAACAATTAGTATGCATCATAACTTAGCTAATTCCATCCATTTAATCCACCTAAAACGACCCCTTAATCCATAATTCAACAACATCAACACAACAAACTATAACTCTATTCTTGCAATTATTCCTTAATCCAACTTAATAAAGAAAGAGATTTGATGACTCATACCTTGTTTTTATGAAGGTAGCTAAATCTTCATCACTTTATTCTCCCCAAGCCACTCCAACACTAAACGAAATTATATTCGCGACTACGGATTGCCCGGACCTCGATTGATACTTCGTTACTTGAAATTTCACTCAAAATTCTCATTTTTGTGAGGTATGGTTTCTCCCTTATGTTGCTGAATTTTTTGGAAATTTTGGGACATGTTTGTGCTGAAAAATGAGGTTTTTGTCCCTTTTAAAGAAAACTGCCAACGTCGGTTCACTGTAGCTACGGACCGTAGCGGCATCGTAGCGATACCGCAAAATGTTTCTGCGTCAACAGTTCAGTTTGTAACGTCTATAATTCTCTACTCCGATGTCCTATCAATGAACGGTTTGTTTCATTACTAACTAGACTCGACTAACTTCATTTTAGAATTTTGAAACACCTTAAAACTCCATATATACTATGAGATATGCGCCTCCAAAGTTGACTAAAATCCGTCCCGCATTCCTCAAATTTTCGTCGAACTTATTTTCTTCAATTTGCTCAATCTCGAAATATTCTGAAATTCTCCATACATGATATTTTTCATTCATTATACTAATAATGTCCATGTTCTCGTGTTTCAAAATACTCTTTCCCGATTACGACTTACGAGGTCGTAATTCACCCTTTTTCTTTATTGTTACATACTTTCCACGGCTTATGCCTTTCAAAACATTACGGGATGTCTCCGACACTCCATTACTATAGTGAGGTACATGTCATACTCATGCTCTGAAAACACGGGGTATAACACTAGTACCCAGGTGGTACCGTATGAGGCCTTGTATGGCAGGAAGTGCAGGTCACCTATTGTGTGGTTCGATGTTAGTGAGCCTAAGTTAATCGGCCGTACATGATTCAGCAAGCTATTGATAAGGTGAAGCTTATTCAGGAAAAGTTATTAGCAGCCCAGAGTCGATAGAAGTTATATGCCGATAATCGACGTCGACACTTAGAGTTCCAAATTGGTGATTTGGTATTCTTGAAGGTGTCACCCATGAAGGGTGTAATGAGATTCGGTAAGAGAGGGAAGCTTAGCCCGAGGTATATTGGGCCTTATCGAATTATTCGTAAGGTAGGCAAGGTTGCCTATGAGTTAGACCTACCATCTGATTTGGAAGCGGTGCACCCAGTCATTCACGTGTCGATGCTTCGCAAATGTATTGGTGATCCTTCTAGAGTATTCCCCCATAGATGAGGTCCAAGTAACGAAAGAGTTGTTTTACGAGGAGAAACCTATAGCTATACTTGATCGTCAAGTGAGAAAGTTGCGTACTAAGGACGTGGCTTCCGTTAAGATGTTGTGGCGAACTAATAATCGGGAAGAGATGACCTGGGAAGCCGAAGAGGAGATGAAGAGTAAGTATCCTTACTTGTTCCCTATGCCTACAGGTAATCTAAATTCCTCACTCGATTATATTGATTGGTAGATGAGACTCCATGTTATAGCAATAAAGAAGACTCCCCCGAAATCTTTATAAGACCTTATGAGACTAGTCTAACATTCGAGGACGAATGTTATAAAGGGGGGAAGGATGTTATATCCCTTATTTTTATAAATTGGGATATTTTAAGCTAATCGCGGTAAGTTAAGGACAAGACTATTTTGGGATACGAAGTAGAGACTTTTAACCTCCGATTTTGTTTTAATGCACAAGTTGCTTATAAATTTTAATTGGTATGGAAATATTAATGAATATTAGGGGTTAATTAACTATGATTAGATTATTAAGTGGGATTAAAAATCTAATTATTTCATTAATTGGCCATTGGTGGCCGTGTGGGCCCCACCCATGGCATGGCCAAATTTGATTGGCTCAAGCCATGAGTGGGACATGTGTCCATCTTATAGGAACCATATTTAAGGTGAATTGATGACTAATGAATTCATTCATCATCTTCACAACTTGAGAAATTAGAGATAGAAAGGGAGAAGCTCTCGGCCATGGCTGGCCGAGTTTGAGCTTGTGAGTATTGATCAAAAAATTAATTTTCTTCAAGGATTCCAACCAATTGGAAGGTCCCTAGTAATGTGAAGTAGCCATTAGAGCAATCAAAATATTCATTCTTGCAATTCACAAATTCTAGACAAGTTGAGAAGTCAAGCGTTAAGGTAAGGTTTAATCTTCTTTTACATGTACTAAGGGTGGTTTGAGCATGTTGTAATGTGTAGATATGGATGAAATTCATGGAACTATGTATGTTGGTGTTGAAGCCGTGTAGGGGTCGTTTTTGTGTAGAAGAGGTGAACTAATTTTACTTAGTATTTTGGTTGTTGTTGTTATGGATTTTATGATGAGAATGAAGGATTTAATGGTTCAAGTTGGAGTTGTAATTGTTTGTGGGCTGTTGTAGAAGTTAGTATAGTTCTTGCATTTAAATGAATAATGTTGTTAACGTGTGGTTGTTGGTATAGTTCATGAATTTGGATGAAAAGAATGTGTTAAGGAATGTATAATAAACGTAAATGGTTTGCTTGGCATGTCCGTAGACGTTCGTGAAGTTATCGGACATCCTTAAGTTACTAGTTAGGGGCTGTCTAATGTGTTGTTGTTGTTCTTGTTGAGCTTAGAAGATTACATGTTATATTGTATGTTGGTTGGTTTGAATATAAGGGAAACGTCGTCTAATTATCTAGAAAGGAGTTACTAACGTTAGAATACGTATTGAATCTCCCCGTAGCTTAACCGTAGTTCTTGACATCTTAATATAGGTTGAGGCACTATTGGGCAGCGTATACGTGTTGTGTTGTGAGTAAACGCTAAAGGTATGTAAAGCCTATCCCTTCTTTCTTTTGGCATGTCCTAGACGTAAGTAATGAATGATATGAGCTTTGGGGTAATTCTATTCACAAGTTCCGAGCATGATTTATGATTCTTATTCACTTCTTGATGTTAGAACTCTTAGAATAGTCAGGCTACTGCCCTTGAGTCGTTTATATGATTGGATAGTGAATGATGCATAAAAGTCCCTATTCTTGACAGACTCCATAATGACTAATGACCATAACTTTCATAAGCTATTTCGTATTAATTTGATACATGTCTATGATCCCTGAGGCTTTATTTGATATAGTTCATAATGATATTCAAAGAGTACTGAGTATGACTACCATCCTGATACTCGAGTGTTAATTAGCCTACTTATCTATTGAGTCTCAGAGGATGATTTATATGCATATGGTTACTCACTACTCTGATCGGGCATACTGTTGTTGCATCTTTCACCGAGTCCCGGGCCGGGTAAGTTATCACGCACATTTTACTACATTATCCACCGAGTCCCTCACTAGAGGGCCGGGTACGCTATATGATGATATGATGATATGATATTGCACCGAGTCCCATGATGGGCCGGGTACGGTATACGTGTACACGACTTTATTCACCGAGTCCCATAATGGGCGATGGCATATGATGATGATATGCATGATTTCATTCGTAAGGTACAGCATGTTGACTTCTTGACTATTATACTTGTCTCCGGAATCCCTACTTCGCTATGATCTTTCTTATTGTATTATGCTTTATATACTCAAGCACATATCTCGTACCGACCCCTTTCTTCGGTGCGTTTCATGCCCGCAGGTACAGACGCTAATTTTGGTGATCCGCCAGCTTAGAATATCTATTCAGCTATCTTGGAGTGCTCCCTTGTCCCGGAGCCTAGCTTTTTTGGTATAGATCCTCTTGTTGCATATATGTGTTTATCCAGGGGTACGGCGGGGCCCTGTCCCGTCATATGATACTGTTGTTACACTTAGAGGTCTGTAGACATATGTATGGGTTGTATGTAGTTCTTGCTTCGGTTCTGGTTCGTATGACTTATGTTTTGGGGCGTTCCCATTCGTAGTGGCAGCCTTGTCGGCTTGCGTATATATATATTCATGTTTTTGAAGTTGTGTGTTATGGTAGCCTTGTCGGCTCGTGTGTGACTGGGACGTTCCTTATATTATGATAGCCTTGCCGGCTTATGTGCGATGTTATCCGTTAAAAGTTGTAACTCCTCGGAGACAAAGTCCGTGATATGTATATATGCGGCGATGTATTTGACGACGTCTTGCATTTTTGTATATAAGTTCTTATCATGCTAGTTGTGGACTGACTATAGTAACGGGCGTATACGAGTGTCCTTCTCGGGCACTAGTCACGGCCTACGGGGTTGGGTCGTGATAAAAGTGGTATCAGAGCAGTTCATCCTCGGAGTGTCTACAGACCGTGTCTAGTAGAGTCTTGTTTATCGGTGTGTTTACACCACATCTATAAATAGCGGCGACATTTAGGATGTTACCTTTCTTTCATATCTAAGATCGTGCGATAGAGCCATGCCATAGAAATGAGAGATTTCTTATACTAACCTTTGATTTCGACGAGAAGAATGACATCGAAACGGAAGAAAGTTGACTAACATTATCAAAGTTGCAAAGCACGCAGTAAGCAAAGGTACGAAATATATACGTCGAGGTAAGGTATTGAAGTCGGTGGAAATGTAAGTTGAAGATGAAAGGGGAAAGTAAACAGAAAGTGTAACAAAGTGCGAATAAGTTGAACAAGAACATACGAAAATTTCATCATTTTTAAATGCTTGTTGATATTGGGAGCCACATTGTTGCACACGTAATATGATATAATATATGTATATGTATGTTGTCTCAGAGGCACTGTTGGTATTTCTAGTGCGGTTTTGGGATAGTAAGGAATACGCAGCAAAACTCTCGCAAAATCTTTCTAGAAATAAAAGAGAATGGGATATAAGTTTGAAATATGTCTTGAAAGGTCGTGCCATAGTAATGATAGGATTCGATTGTGAGTTGTGAAAATCTGGTGCCCTTCGAGGAATAAGTTAAGCTATTTAGTTGATGGTAATAGTAGTGGGAGAATTCGATGTTGATATGATAACAAGGAATTTGGAAAGGGGCTAGTGATACTAGAGATGAAAAAAGAAAAATCAACTCGATAAAGTGCTATATTAAGGTATTTGGCCCCCGATGAGGGATAAAATTGCATTTCAGCCTATAGTCAAAAGTAAGATGATTGGGAGACAAGAGTACGTAGGAAAAAATTGTGATGGATATGAATGTATTGATAAGACAGTTTGTGAGATATTAAGGATAAGATTGACCGGAATACAATACAACATCATATTTATTCTTCACATAACACTGTATTCATCCCCATATAATACTCCTTTAACATCATTTGTATTATTCATCACAAAATTGTACTCATAACATGTCAAGAACTATAATTCAAGTCATCATTCAAGAATGTCACTATTTCCATATTTACACCCCATATTCTTCTTCCTTCCACAATCCTAGTCTTTCAACCACTCAAAGTGTTTAATAACATGAAATAAGTGCAAAACTCACCTTTGAATATGTAGGAATGGTATTTGGATGAAGATATTCCTCTTGAGAAAAACCCCAACTTCAACACTAAAGAAGTTCTTGATTTCCACAAACCCTAGAGAGCATCCTTGCACTTGATTCTACTAGTTTTGGTATTTGATCTTTGATTTACCTAGGATTTATGCTAGAGAAGTGTAGGCAATATTCTAGAGCCTTCAAGACTTGTGAGGAGACTGAAATCTGAAAAATAAGAGCATGGTTCGTCTATTTATAGCTGAAACAAAAATATTCCACAGAGGCGGTTCGATGACCCGTCGACGTGTCGACGGTCCGTCGACTCACGCTTGCAAATCCCTGATCGCAGAAATGCAGGGACGGTACACATCAATGGTCCGTCGACATGTCGACGGCCTGTCGACCATGACTGGTGCCTACAGACTTTTCCTGATTCAGTTCTGATTTCGACGATTCAATCCGTTCAACTTTTAATTTTGTAAATCACCAGGAATATCTGCTGGTACAGTCGCATACGGGGTAAGGCACTTTCTACCTCAACTTCCTCTAACAAGATTTCTTCTCTCCCCTCAAATGTCTTTAGAATCTTAATTAGGATCATTAAGTATCCCTTCTTACTTGTAGGGACATCATAAAACCATAACTTACGTTAGTTTGTCTACCGCGCAATAACCCGAAATTTCGAGGTGTAACATTCCTCGGCATTATTATTATATGATATATGGATCGGGTCATACCTTCCTTGGCATTATTATTATATAATATATGGATCGGGCCATACGCTCCTTGACATTATTATTATATGGGATATGGATCGGGTCAACGTTCCCTCGAAGACTATGACCTATATTTATATACATGAGCATGATTATCATTGAGAGAAACATCGATTATGCCCCATAGAGGCATTGTCAGTTATACAGATACTTGTTCATACAAATCTATGTAGATAGTCAGTTCAGCTTTGAGTTCCAGATTTCGTTCATGATTCTTATGCTTATACTTATGATACTCGTATGCCTTACATACTCAGTACATTATCCGCTTGACTCACCTATTAATTAGGGGGAAGGGGGCCGCATTATGCCCGCAGTTCGTGTAGAGAGTACAGGTGGTCCGGTCCGTAGGACCCATATCCGAGAAGGTCGCCGTGCTCCATTTGATCCGGAGTCGGTCTAGCCTATTTTCGTATGCCATTCTTTTGAGACGTATATGCATACGGGTATGACGGGGGCCCCCGCTCTTTTTCTACAACATGATATTCCAGTAGTGGTCTGTAGACAGATGTATACATATGTCAGGCGATGTAGCCTTGTCGGCTCCTATTCTTTTGTGTACAGTATATGTAGCGGCCTAGTTGGCTTGCATTGTTCTTTCAGCTTGTATGTATGTAAATGTACAGAGTTCATGATAGATCAGTTTAAGTCAATTATGGGCCCTCGATGTTCAGTATGGTTCAGATATGAGAATAGGGGTGTTTTGTCACTTTAGGAGGTCGACGCCGTCACGCACCTGGCCGTTTGAGTCGTGACAAGAACCATGAGAGCTCGTAATAGGGCAGAAAAGCCCTCTCAAATCTGGCCGTAAATCACCACTAAAGGCGTAACCCTATTATCCTGGGGAAGTTATTTTAATAAACCCCCCCCCCCCCCCCCTTTTTTTTAATAAATTCCCCCCTCCTATTTTTAAAAAAAGCTAAATGATCCCCTCTTTAAAACATTATACCCATTTTTTAAAATAAAATACATACTCATAAAAAAACGTATTCGTTCAAAACTCCTTCGCAAAAATAACTTTGACAAAAACAAGATTTATAATACATAGTTTTAAAACAGAGCTTTAATACGAGCCCAATATTGACATAGTTTCGAGCAATATTTAAAAATATGAAAATGCAATCAAAATGAGCCGTAATTCATACATCGTCTTAATTAACAATTTTTCCGAGTTAGACGGAGCAGGATACATATCTTCTTTTTAAATCAAATTTGTGAAAGTAAATAACTCGTAATTTTCTTGTAATTGTCAATTTTTTATGAAGTAATAATTAAATGTCAATTTCTGCAATTTTCTCGGGATTTTTGAATTTTTTGATTTTTTTAAGAGCATCCTTACTCCGTCTTGGACTCGGGAACTTTGAAAATTAAAATACGCATTTTATGAGGTGAAAATTAGATGTCAACATCAGCTACACTTGGTCTGCCGATGATACCTACCAATACTGTTGTTTTGTACTGACTTGTACTTGCTGCATTCTTTTATGAATGTAGAATATCAGGTTGGGTCTGCTTCCATCTCCCGTGGCTGATAGTCGCCACCAGTGCAGCTTCAAGTTTCCAGGGTGAGCACGAGATGTTCGCTGCCTTGAAGACTCTTCCTATTTATGTCTTACTATTTCTATTCTGAGACAGAGAGATATTTATGTATTGTTATATTCCAGACTTGTATATTTTTCATTAGATGCTCTTGTATGGCTTAGACCAGACCCTGGGGGTATTTTCCTTATTTCCGCGCTATTTCTATTATATATTATTGTGAGACTTACGTAATTATTCTCTTCCACGTGATTTAATTATTTACTTATGTCTTTATTTCCATTGAGTTGAGCGTTCGCTTACTGAGGTGAGAAAGGTAAGTGCCCACATGACTTTAAAAAATTGGGTCCTGACAAAAGTGGGACGAAGAAAGAGGAGCTAAAAGCGATAGAGTGCCTTGTTGAAGTTTGTAAAATAGGAACATTAGCAAGAGGATAATAGGAGGATAAGTGAAGCATTACGAGTAAAATATGATAAATCAGTGATAATGGTAAGTCAGAATATGGCAGGATGACCAAGTTCGTGGCCAAGTACGAGAAGAGACAAGAGAAGACGGATCTTGAGGTCATGAGAGAGTATAATCCATAAGGTTATACCCATATTTTGAGAAATGAATTGGAGACTCCAGGAAGATTATCGGAAGGCTAAGTTAGATTCCCGAGGTAACAAAAATCAATATGGGGTAGTAAACAAGATAACCGAATAGGAATTAGGGACCAAGAGGATTTCAATAATAGTTGGCATCGAGAGAATTACAGAGATCGCTTTCTAGAATTAATAGAATGGGCGACACAAAAGTAAACGTTAAAGGTCATTGAAAATGTGACAAGACGCTGAAGATGAAGAGGTAAACATCTACAAGTAGAACTCTAGAGCATTAAAAGTTAGTATTCCCCTAAAGGGGGAAAGATGATGCGATATGGTATTAAGTCGGGATTAAGTGTCCATCAAAATATAGAATGGTGAAGGAAGAGTGTAACAAAAGGCGAAACAAACGAGGTTATATTTAGCCAGACACTAGAAATAATATGTCACGGCCACAGAATGTTATCAAAGTATGACGTCAAAAAAAGAGGCAATAAAGGTTCCCGAAAAAAGGGTGCCAATTGATAGTAAGCACACACGGATACTTGATACATAAGGAGCGAGTAAGAGAGGCAAATAAAGATAAAAGTAGAATTCAGAATAGGTTACCCAAAGCATAAATACGAGAGCGGACCGGCAATTGGTTAGTAATTGATTTATGAGGAGCCTAGTTATGGCCAAGCAAGAGACCATAGGTAAATCATCAGATTATGCAGAATAGCATAGTTGTCACGACCCAATCCCGTAGGCCATGACTAGTGCCCGAATTGGACACTCATACACGCTTGATACTCAGAATCAGCATACTAAACTAGTACAGATACAAAGGTCACACATGGTCTCATATGATCGCGTAAGAACAAACATATATCACAGAAGCCGACGAGGCTATCATAATACACAAAGTCTCGAAATATGTACAAAAGCAAGCCGATCGGGCTACCGCGGCGTGGTGGGACCGTAAAACATATATCACACGAGCACAAGCTTATACGAAATAACCATAACCCACATACATGTCTACGGACTCTAAACGAACAACGAGAATCATATGACGGGACGGGGCCCCGCCGTGCCCCCGAATAAATATATACATATGCAACGGAAGAATATATACCAAAATGTAGGATCGGACGAAGGAGCACTCCCAAATAGCGAGGTAGGTGTCCTAGGTTGGTGGATCACCAAGCGGGCGTACGTACTGCGGGCATGAAACGACCCGAAGAAAGGGGTCGAGACGGAATATGTCGAGTATGCAAAGCAAGAAATACGATGAGAACCATAATCGAAACAAGAGATACAGAAAATAAGTACAATATGCAAAATGTCAAAATATTTAATTTAAAAATACAACTCATGCATGGGGCTCAGGAACTATGGTCGCCCGCCTGTCATTGGCGCCATAACAGAGTATCACACCAGAAGATTTCATATCTCCGTAACTCGACATATCCCATAACACATCATAACGCCATAGCACAGCATAACACCAAATATAAACGGAACCCGGCCCTCTAGCGAGGAGCTCGGTGAACCATAACACAGCATCACACCGGAATATAACATAGTGCGCACGAAACATAACCGGCCCGGGACTCGGTGAAAGAGGTAACAATCATATGCACGAGCAGAGTCGTGAGCAACCTTATGCATAAAAACAATTATCATAGACTTGATAAATGAGTAAGTGGTCCATACTCGGGAGTTAAGGCGATAACCATACTAAGTCCTTCCCGAAAGTCGCTAGGAATACACATAGAAAAGTCTCGGGGCCCACGGACGAGTATCAACCCCATCCGAGCCCGCCTATGGAAGTTGGGGGACATTATGCCTTATGAAATCTCCTACGAACGTTTTGAGGCGATCCGAGCTCGTCTACGAAAGTTACGGTCGTTCGTAGTTACAGTATTTTTTAAAGCGAAATCCGTTATGCAACTTTTGAAATCCTTTCATATAAAACATAAGGATCTTAATTTAAATACATTAAGAGGGCCAATATTAAGAGGCGGCTAAGAGTCATATACAAGCTCGGATCGTAAGAATGGGATTACCCTGAGGCTCGCATCATAGCCTACTTAACACTAGGACATGCCAAAAGAAAGAAAGATTAGGCTTTACATACCTCGTCTGCTCTCGAAGCTAATCCAAACTTACGTCGCGGACTTCCCAAGATCTACAATATGTCATTAAATACCAAATATTAGCTAAAGGCATTTCGGAACCCGATTCCAAACGAACACCGAATTCTACAGAAATTTGGGCAGCATTTCCCCTATAAGTACAACAACCCCAAGAATTCAACTCGGCCAAATTCATCAACAACAATACCAACAACCAAACTAACAACGTCAATAGTCAATTCAATACGCATTCTAACGTTAGTATCCCTTTTTTACATAATTCAACAACATTCATTATATTCAATTCAACTACTTACATTCAAGCCAACATCAACGCTCACACGTTCAATTACTAATCCGAAACCATTCAAACAATATTCAAGAACACTTTAAACAATTCACACAATATTTCAAACAACCCAACCAATACTCCAACTCACCCGAAACTCACCCCAAACCCGAGAACAACACCACACATATTCCTCTCTCCCAAATTCATGAATTACACCAACAATTCACACTTTAACAACGTCATTTCCATAAATACAAAAATTACATAAGATTCACATTAAGGTGCCAAACGTCCCACATCAATTACAACTTCAACTTAGATCATTAAACTCTCATTTTCATTATAGATCTCACAACAACAACAACATAATACTAAATAGAATTGATCCATTCTTTGTCATACAACATGGCCTATATTCGGCCATCACCACACACATACATATTGATGATTCTCATCCATTTTTTCATGCTACAACAATCCAAACATGCTAACTAGAATTTAATTCATTACTTGACACACACAAACACACACACACGGCCATACACCATGCACACGGCTTCAACCCCCAACATGCAATATTTCATTAATTTCATCTATTTTTGCATACTACAACACACATAAACCATCCATAACATATAAAAACAAGATTAAACATTACCTTTTTCTTCACAACTTCACAACTTAGCTAGGATGGTGAATGAGGGAAACGAGTAGTTTATTGCCCCAACAACACTCCACGTTAATAAGGACCCTTCAATTAGTGAATTTACTAGAAGAAACAATTTTTTTGATGGCTACTTCTTGGTCTTGAATTTCTTGGTTCTTGGCGAATGGCCTTGTTTCTCCTTCTCCAAGTTTCTTGATTTTTCTTAAGTGTTGAAGATGAATAAGATGACTTATTAGTCATCTTTGTATACATATATTATCATCCATGTGGCCCTTGGCCCACACAAAGGTGCGGCCACGCACGGTCCCTATATTTTTTTTTTTCCTTTTCATGAATAAATACTTTCCATAAATAACTTTTGACCCCCCACATTTTATTAATATTCCATGCCAACCAAATCACAAGCAACTTATGTCTTAAAATAAAATCATGGTTAGAAGTCTCGACTTTATATTCCGGAATAGTCTTGTCCCTAACTTATCGTAGTTAACTCGAATTGTCCTGTTGTTCAAAATACGGGATATAACATCCTCCCCCCCTTTAGAACATTCGTCCTCAAATGTTAAACTAATCCTACGGGTCTTATAAGCAGTTCGGGGGAATTTCCTTTACATCTATCATATACAATTCATTCATCTATCAACATAGTCAAGTAAGGAATTTAGGTTACCTGTAGGCATCGGAAATAAGTGAGGATGCTTCTTCTTCATTTCCTCCTCAGCTTTCCAAGTCATTTCCTCCCGATTATTGTTCCGCCATAACACCTTAACGGAAGCCACATCTTTATTCCGCAACCTTCTTACCTGACGATCTAATATGGCTATAGGCTGCTCTTCGTAGGATAGCTCCTCTGTGACCTGGATATCATCTATAGGAAATATTCTGGAAGGGTCACCAATGCATTTGCGAAGCATAGACACATGGAACACCGGATGCACTGCTCCCAAATCAGCTGGTAGATCTAATTTATAGGCAACCTTGCCTATTTTTCGGATAATACGATAAGACGATATATCTCGGACTGAGCTTTCCCTTTTTTTCCGAATCTCATAACACCTTTCATAGGTGACAACTTTCGAGAATACCCAATCACCAACACGGAACTCAAATCGACGTCGATTATCGCATCGATTCTATCGACTCTAGGCCGCTAATAATCTTTCCCGAATAAGCTTCACCTTTGTCAACCGCAACTGGATCATATTTGGACCAATTAATTTAGTTTCTCCGACATCAAACCGAGCCAATCGGTGACTACATTTTCTACCATACAAAGCCTCATACGGTGCCATCGGATCTTTGGAGTGGTAGCTATTATTATAGGCAAATTCAACAAGCGGCAAATGATCATCCCGGCTACCTCGAAATCAATAACACGGAACCCATAACATATCTTCTAGCCTTGAATAGTACGCTCGGCACTATCGTCGGACCGAGGATGAAATCGTGCTAAGACTCACACAGGTCCCCAATCCTTCCTGAAATGATCTCCAAAAGTTAGCTGTAAACTGGGCACCTCTGTCGGAGATAATAGATATGGGAACTCCGTGAAGTCTTACTATCTCCTTAATATATAGTCTGGCATAATCCTCAGCTGAATAGGTAGTCCTGACGGGAAGGAAATGGGCTGATTTTGTCAGCCTATCAACAATAACCCATATGGAGTCATACTTCCGTGAGTGCGAGGTAAACCGTAATAAAGTCCATATTAATTATCTCCCACTTCAAGTCGGAATCTCATCTTCTGTAATAATCCCCGGCTTTTGATGCTCGATCTTACACTTGTTGGCAATTTGGGCAGCGAGCAACGAACTCGCTATGTCCTTTTTCATGCCATCCCACCGGTACGAACATCGAGGTCATGATACATTTTTGTGGCTCCCGGATGAACGAGAATAACGGGCATAATGTGCCTCGCCCATAACTGTCGCCGTAGCACCGCAACATCGGGTACACATAATGCCTTATGTAATAGTACTCCGTCAGGTGTAATCTCGAACGGAGTCTTTTATTTTTCACGGGCTGTGTCTCTGTACTGCCCTAGAACAGGGTCCTCATATTGGTGTCGCTTTATTTCTTCCAGAATAGAGGATTCGACAACTTCTCGGACGAAATCCCGGTCTTCAGAATCAGCCAAGCGGACTCCAAGACTAGCTAGCTGGTGGATCTCACGAACCATTTCTTTCTTTTCTGATGGCACGTCCGCTAGACTACCCATAGACTTACGGCTGAGTGCATCTGCTACAACATTAGCTTTCCCAGGATGATATAAAATATCGACATCGTAGTCTTTCAGCAACTCCAACCACCTCTTCCGCAAATTCGGCTCATGCTTAAAGATATATTGGAGGCTCTTGTGATCGTATAATATATCAACATGAATGCCATATAAATAGTGTCTCCATATCTTCAAAGCATGAATTACCGGCTGAAGCTCCGGATCATGAGTAGGATAATTTCTTTCGTGCTTTACTGAGCTGCAACGGGAGGCATAGGCTATAACTACGCCGTCTTTGCGTTAATACACACCCCAATCCAACACCGAAGCATCACGATAAATAACATACCCGTACGGTCCCTCGGGAAATGAGTCGGGCCCGGAGGCATGTAGTCAACTTTTCTTTAGCAAGCTGGAAGATTCGTTCGCGTAGGCATCGGTCCGGAACTTGGCTCCCTTCGAGTTAGCCTTGTTAAAGGCGGCGAAATCGAACAAACTTTTCCACGAACCTCACTGTAATATCGCAAGCTAATCCCGGGAAGCTACGTACCTCCGTAGGTGTTGTAGGTCTAGGCCAATTCTTTACGGCCTCAATCTTACGGGTATCCACCGGATGCCATCGGCCCAATAATATTCCCCAAGAATGCCGCCGAAGTCGGCCAAAACTCACATTTAGAAAATTTAGCATACAATTTTTGATGCGGAGTACCCAAGTACCGTCCTCGGATGATGCGTGCTCTTCTTCGACCGAGAATAAACGAGAATATCATCGATAAATACAATCACGAACATATCTAAGAACGGTCTGAATACCGATTCATTAGATCCAAAAATACCATTTGGAGCATTAGTCGGACAAAAGACATCACTGCGAATTCATAATGCCCATATTGGGTCTGAATGTTTGTCTTTGGAAATATCTGCCTCACGTACCACTTTTTGGTGGTAGCGACCGGAGTCTATCTTCGAGAAACATTTACACCACTGTTGGTCAAACAAATCATCAATCACAGGTGGGGATATTTATTCTTTATGGTTACCTTATTGATTGCCGATAATCAATACACATCCGCAGCGACCCGTCTTTCTTTCTCACGAATAATACCGGCGCTCCCCAAGGTGATGTGCTGGGCCTAATAAAGCCCTTCTCTAATAAATCCCTCAGTTGCTCCTTCAATTCTTTCAATTCTGCAGGTGCCATTCTGTAAGGAGGAATAGATATGGGCTGAGTATCTGGCAACACATCTATAGTGAACTCTATCTCCCGCTCGGGGGAAGACCTGGGAGCTCATCTAGGAATACATCTGGAAATTCATTAACCCTTTGGGACGGCGAAGAGTCGGTGCCTCTTCCTTTAGATCATGTACACGAACCGGATGATAAATATAGCCCTTTCGATCATTTTTCTTGCCTTGAGGTATGAAATAAACTTACCCCTCGCGATCTTTGTATTTCATCCACTCTATAATTGGTTCCACAGGAATTGGAAACGGACTACCTTCTTTTGACAATCAACGTTAGCATAACAAGAAGCTAGCCAATCCATACCAATAATAACATCGAATTCGGTCATATCTAACTCTATCGGATACGCCTTGGTGCAACGGCCACGAGATAATTATCGAACAATCTCTATATACTGCTGGCTATAACAGAATCCCCTACCGGTGTAGCTACCTCAAATGGTTCTATCGGTTTAGGTTTTATCCCAATTTTATTAGCAACAAGAGGAGAAATATATGATAAAGTGGAGCCGGGATCTATCAATGCATATACATCTCGAGAGAAAACTAATAATATACTGTAACCACATTAGGCGACGCCTCCGATCCTGTTGGCTGGCCAAGGCATATATGCGGTTCGAAGGACCGCTAGGCCGGACGCTCCGCCACGGCCTCTACCGCGGTCTGCGGTTGGCGTACCTCGCCCGTGGGGCGCATAGCAGCTGCGAAGATGAAGATGAACCGACACACGATCCCGTAGGGGTGAGCGCGCCCCGCACCACCCCGCGTGGACAATCTCTCATAAGATGCCCTAACGGCCACAAATAAAACAAGCGCCCGTGGCCGATAGCACTCTCCGGGGTGATGCCTCCCACGGTGGGAACACGGAGGTACGGGTGGCCTCGGCCCGGCCCGGAACCTCTGTCCATGCAGCGAGCCGGCTTGGGAGCTCGACCGGCTCACCGAATGTCCGCTCTTGTCGGGTCTCCTACACCAGCTGTAGAGGTGTCTACGGTACAGGCTGGGAAGGAAGGATATCCTGTTTGTCTTCTTCTTGGCTGCCTGTCTCGAACTCCCAAAATAACGGTGATCCTAGCCTCTTGGGCTGGCTCCTGTCGTAACCCCTGTCGGGCTGGCGCCCTCTGTGTCGCTCCTCCATTACCCTGGGCATACGCCTGTACTCGTGCAATATCTATACCGGGCTGAGAGGCCATCGCCATATAGCTATCGATCAAATAACTATCGGCCCATCACGTGCGGTGCACCTTTGTCATAGTGTCGGCCACAATAGCGGGCGCGTACCTAGCCAAAGAATCAAACTCAAGGCTATACTCCGGGAAACTCCACGCACTTTCTTCCCAAATGTGAAAATGCGCGGACACACGGCTCGCCTCGTCTGCGGGCGTAAAATGGCCAAGGCCTGTAAATGGCTTCATTTGCGCCGGGGAGGAGCACCTCGCCCCTCGACAACTCCCGGGACTCGTACCGGTTCGCAGTACTACACGTCGTACAACCGATGCGACGCAAACTCGGACGGACTAAATCTCGGAAGCCTTAATCAACCGCAACGTGGCTGCATCCGTCCGATAAACTCACGGGGGTCCTCCTCGGGCTTTGACCCGAAAAACTGCGGCAGACAGTGTCAAGAAATAGCGGGGCCCCTCGGCCCTGTCATCTGCCCCGTCCGCGTGATCATCTCCTAATCCGTGTCCGTGGACCGCCCCGCCACCAATCCAGTGAGCGACTGAACCGCGTCTTCATAGCCACATCCTCCGCCCCGGGGCCGGAGGAGCCGGAGGCTCGGGTATCTAACCGGGGAGGGCGGCGGTGGAGCCACCCACGATCCGCACCGCCGCCGCCCTATGCCCTCCGATGGTGATGGGGTAGCGAACTCGGCCGACCGGGGCACAATCTCGGGCTCGGCCGAGCACGGGCCCTAGTAACTCTCTCTGGGCACGATTTGGTCTCTCTGCCTATGGTGAACTTGCCCCACGGGCAGCTTCCGCCTTCCTTGGCATCGCTGAAAACATAACAATTCGTTAGAAAGGAATCATCCTACTAATACAGCTCTATCGCACGATCTAAGATCAGAAGGAAAGATAACATCCTAAATGTCCTGTAGCCTCCTGTTTATAGATGTGGTGCACAACACACCGATAAACAGGACTCTACTAGACACGGTCTGTAGACATTCCGAGGACGAACCGCTTTGATACCACTTTGTCACGACCCAACCCCGGGCCATGACTAGTGTCCGAATTGGACACTCATACGCGCTTATTACTAAGAATCGGCATACTAGTACTTGCACAAATACAAAGGTCACTCAAAATCCCAAATTATCGCATAAGAACAAACATATATCACGAAGCCGATGAGGCTGTCATAATGCACAAAGTCTCGAAACATGTACAAAAGCAAGCCGGCCCGACAAGCGCGCGGCCGGTGGGATCGCCGAAACATATATCACACAAACACTGTTTGTACAAAAATAACCATAACCCACATACATGTCTACAGACCTCTAAACAGAACAACAGAATCATATGACGGGACAGGGCCCCGCCGTACCCCTGAATGAATATATACATATGCAACGGAAGAATATATACCAAAATGTAGGCTCGGACGAAGGAGCACTCCCAAATAGCGAGTAGGTGTCTGAGGCGGTGGATCCTGGCGCGGGCGTACAGACGGGCATGAAACGCGCCCCGAAGAAAGGGGTCGGTACGGAATATGTACTGAGTATGCAAAGCAAGAAATACAGTAACAGAACCATAATCGAAACAAGAGATACAGAAAATAAGTACAATATGCAAAATGTCAAAATATTTAATTTAAAAATACAACTCATGCATGGGGCTCAGGAACTATGGTCGCCCGCCTGTCATTGGCGCCATAACACAGCATCACACCAGAAGATTTCATATCTCCGTAACCCGACATATCCCATAACACATCATAACGCCATAGCACAAAGATAACACCAAATATAAACGGAACCGGCCCTCTAGCGAGGAGCTCGGTGAGCAGTAACACTGCATCCTGCCCGGAATATAACATAGTGCGCATGAAACATAACCGGCCGGGACTCGGCGAAAGAGGTAGTGACCATATGCACGAGCGAGTCGTGAGTAATCATATGCATAAAGAAATCATTATCATAAACTCGATAGGTAAGTAAGTAATCCATACTCGGGAGTTAAAGCGATAGTCATACTAAGTCCTTTCCGAAAGTAGCTAGGAACAAACATAGAGAAGTCTCGGGGCCCACGGACGGCTATCAACCCCATACGAGCCCGCCTATGGAAGTTGGGGGATATTATGCCTTATGAAATCTCCTACGAACGTTTTGAGGCGATCCGAGCTCGTCTACGAAAGTTACGGTCGTTCGTAGTTACTGACATTTTTTTTTTAAAAATGAAATCCTTTATGCAACTTTTGAAATCCTTTCATATAAAACATAAGGACCTTAATTTAAATATATTAAGAGGGCCAACATTAAGAGGAGATTAAGAGTCATATACAAGCTCGGATCGTAAGAATGGAATTACACGAGGCTCGTATCATAGCCTACTTAACACTAGGACATGCCAAAAGAACGGAAGGTTAGGCTTTACATACCTAAATACTGCTCTCGAAGCTAATCAAACTTACGTGGACTTCCCAAGATCTACAATATGTCATTAAAGGACATCAACCATTAGCTATAGGCATTTAGGCATTCAATTCCAAACTAGCACTTAATTCTCAAAAATTTGGGCGAAGCATTCCCCTATACATACAACAACCCCGAGAATTCAACTCGGCCAAATTCATCAACAACAATACCAACAACCAAACTAACAACATTAATAATCAATTCAAACACATTCTAACGTTAGTAGCTCTTTTACATAATTCGACAACATTCATTATATTCAATTCAACTACTTAGATTCAAACCAATATCAACGCTCATACGTTCAATTACTAATCCGGAACCATTCAAACAATATTCAAGAACGCTTTAAACAGTTACACAATATTTCAAACAACCCAAACAATATACCAACTCACCCGAAACTACCCCCAAACCCGAGAACAACACAACACATATTGCTCTCTCAAAAATTCGTGAATTAGACCAACAATCCACACTTTAACAATGCCATTTCCACAAATGTACAAAATTACATAAGATTCACATTAAGGTGCCAACGTCCACATCAATTACAACTTCAACTTAGATCATTAAACTCTCAGTTTCATTATAGATCTCACAACAACAACAACTAAAACACTAAATGGAATTGATTCATTCTTTGTCATACACAACACCCCATATTCGGCCATCACCCAACACACACATATTGATGATTCTCATCATTTCTTCAAACTACAACAACCAAACATGCTAACTAGAATCAATTCATCACTTTAACACAACACACACATGCACGGCCACAAGCCATGCACACGGCCCAACTCCAACATGCCTTATTTCATGAATTTCATCCATTTTTACATACCACAACACACATAAACCATCCATAACCTATAAAACAAAATTAAACCTTACCTTTCTTCTAACTCTACAAGTTGGCTAGGGTCGCAAACGATGAAAACGAGCGGTTTGTTGGCTCAAACAACAACTCCACGTTAACAAGGGCCCTTCAATTAGTGGGTTTGCTAGAAGGAAACAATTTTTTGATGGCTATTTTTTGGTCTTCAAATTTGCAACCATGGCCGAATGGCCCTTTGATGTTACATCCCGTGTTTTTGTGCATTCGGAAAATTTGGGCATAATTGTGATTTGTAAGAATAAGGCTATGCTTTGATTTTTATGTGGTGTGTATGTCGTTACTTATGAAAATATTGACACGAGAACATTGGAGAGGCCAAGGGCAAAAATTGAAATCTCGGAAATTTGTTTCGGGAATTTGCAAAATACGATTCCTAGCCAATTGGGCTCAAAAAAAAAAAAAAGAAAAATTGAGGCCCAAAACATCAAGGGTGGCCGGCCAACATATAAGGCCCAAGACCATGTCATGTGCCAACCATGTGATGAATTAATCATAGGATATATTCATGATTATCATTAGAAACTTCAAGAAAGATTGAAAAAAAAGAAGAAGGCTACGGCTAAGAGGAGAAAGAAGAGAAAAGAAAAGAAAAAAATTCTTGGAGCTTCAATCTTGACTCAAAAATCTTGTTCTTCGCGAATTCTTAACAAGCTTGAGGTGCTCTACGACGTAGTATAATTGGTTTGGAGAAAGAACTCCGTTGGCGGAAAGTTGAAAATTCAAGTAAAAGGTAAGATTCTTATGTTTCTAGTTATGGAATGAATTTATATGTTATGATGATTAGAAGTAGACGAGAATTATGAAAGTATAACGTGTGTATGCATGGCGTGTGTGTGTGTGAATGATGGATGTGGCCGTGAGCCTTGTGGTGTGGAGAAGAGGTGAACTTGATTTTATTTAACATGTTAATTGTATTGTTGTGACTTTTGTGACGTAAGTAAAGGCTTAGCGACTTGAGTTGGCGTTGGAATGGAATGTATGTTGCTATGGAAAATTTTATGATTTTATATGATTTTTATATAATGATGGAAGCGATGGTCTAAGGTGTGAATTAATGTTGTTGTGAATGAATTTGGAAGATGTCAATGCAATTTTGTAATTTTGATGCAATTGCGGAAAGTTGGGATGGATTATGGTTTTATGGAAAACTTGCGCATTTAGAAAAGTAATGAGGAATATGTTGACATATATATGAATGGTCTTGAATTAGTGAATAAGTATGAGAGCATTGATATTAGCTTGGAATCGTGAAATTGGAATGGAAGTTATTGCGTTATGAAGGAAGTAGTGCTAACTATGCTAGAATGCGTTTTAATTTGATTGTTGATATTGTTGATGTTGTTGTTGGGTTGGTTGTTGTTATTTTTGAGCCGAGTTGAATCTCGGGGGATGCTATATTTATAGGGGAAGTGCTTGCCGAAATTTCGGTAGCCAAATAGAAACCAAGATTTAAATGCTAACTCTCATGAATAGTAGCGGTAAAGGTGACCATTTGCAGTTACGACGAAACGGGGAATTGAGCTCAAGCGAGCATAAGGCACCGTAAGGTATGTAAAGCTATTCCTTCCCTCCTTTTGGCATGTCCTAGGTATACTAGGCTTGAATTTAAGCCTCGGGGGTTATTCTGCTCGTCGAAATCCAATTACGAAATGGAGCCTATTCATTCGGTGCAATTGAACTAGTATCCTCCTAACTTGTTGGAAAAATGCTCAAACGTCCGTAACTTGGGAATGTGTCGAATTGCCTTGAATCTTCCATAAATGACTCTATTAAGTGATATTTTTATAAAACTTTTCAAAACCACTCAGGAAGGAGTGTGGTATTTTCTTAAAAACCCCTTAAGGGGGTGTGAAAATTTTTTTCTAAAAAGGGTTTTTCCAAAAAAATTAAGGGGTGTGTAAAAACCAT
>NC_081343.1:15913328-15923970 GCF_029784015.1 Lycium ferocissimum | reverse complement strand
GAGAGACAACGATGAAGACAACGATGATGCAAACCTGTTGATGCAAAGGCTAGAACACTAATTAGCTGAAGACCACGATGAATTTTGCTTGACAAGCTCGTCAGAATAAATTAGTCACATTGCTAAAGAAAACCCATTGTTAAAAGCAAGTGAGAAGAAATATTAGATGAAACGTTTCCAACGATATGTTTTTATTCGAGATACGGTCAACTTTTTGGTCAATATTTTATTTAGTTGGCGGGTCCAATAGAATAAGGAGGGAAAAATATTGGGGGGAAATATTGGGGAAAAGAAAAGCTGTCCCAATAGCTAAATTTTCTTATATAATTTGTTGCAATAGAATTCTCTATTGCAACGGTTCCAATACCGTTACTAAATGTACGTCTATAGCATCGGTTATATGACTAACGCGACGGTTTAATTTTAAAAATATGTTGTTAGGTCAAAGTGTACTTGCAACGGTTAAAACCGATGCAAAATACACTCTATTGCGACGGTTTATTAACTGTTGCTAAAAAACCGTTGCTATAGGCCTATTTTCTAGTAGTGCCGAGAATTCAACTCGGCCAAATTCATCAACAACAATACCAACAACCAAACTAACAACATCAATAGTCAATTCAATACGCATTCTAACGTTAGTATCCCTTTTTTACATAATTCAACAACATTCATTATATTCAATTCAACTACTTACATTCAAGCCAACATCAGCTCACTTACGTTCAATTACTAATCGAAACCATTCAAACAATATTCAAGAACACTTTAAACAATTCACACAATATTTCAAATAACCCAACCAATACTCAACTCACCCGAAACTCACCTCAAACCGAGAACAACACCGCATATTCTCTCTCCCAAATTCATGAATTACACCAACAATCCACACTTTAACGACGTCATTTCCATAAATACAAAAATTACATAAGATTCACATTAAGGTTCCAAACGTCCCACATCAATTACAACTTCAACTTAGATCATTAAACTCTCATTTTCATTATAGAACTCACCACAACAACAATCATAATACTAAATAGAATTGATCCATTCTTTGTCATACAACATGGCCTATGTTGAAAGGACCATCACCACACATACATATTGATGATTCTCACCCATTTCTTCATACTACAACAATCAAAACATGCTAACTAGAATTTAATTCATTACTTCAACACAACACAACACACACACACGGCCATACACCATGCACACGGCTCAACCCCCCAACATGCAATATTTCATGAATTTCATCCATTTTTTGCATACTACAACATGCATAAACCATCCATAACATATAAAAACAAGATTAAACCTTACCTTTTCTTCACAACTTCACAACTTAGCTAGGATGGTGAATGAGGGAAACGAGTAGTTTATTGCCACCAACAACAACTCCACGTTAATAAAGACCCTTCAATTAGTGAATTTACTAGAAGAAACAATTTTTTTGATGGCTACTTCTTGGCCTTGAATTTCTTGGTTCTTGGCCGAATGGCCTTGTTTCTCCTTCTCCAAGTTTCTTGATTTTTCTTAAGGCTTGTGAAGATGAATAAGATGACTTATTAGTCATCTTTGTATACATATATTTATCATCCATGTGGCCCTTGGCCCACACCAAGGTGGCCGGCCACATGGCCCCTATTTTTTTTTTTTTTTTTTCCTTTTTCATGAACTAAATACTTTCCATAAATAACTTTTCACCCCCCACATTTTATTAATATTCCATGCCAACCAAATCACAAGCAACTTTTGTCTTAAAACAAAATCGTGGTTAAAATTCTCGACTTTGTATTCCGGAATAGTCTTGTCCCTAACTTATCGTAGTTAACTCGAATTGTCCCATTGTTCAAAATACGGGATATAACAATAGTGAACCCCAGCATATGAATTTCAGTCTCACAAATAAGATCATATTCCTCGAGACATGTTCAGATAGGAGTTGTATTAGATGAGTGTACAGAAGTAGAACAGAATGCCCTTTGGGCCTACAGAAGAGGCAGACAATTGGAATTTGAGTTCAAAACTAACCCTATGAGCACAAGGGCCAAAATGTAAGAAATTAAGAATGATTATTGGCGAGTAGAATCGTCGAGAATTTCGCCAGGTATACAACGTAATGGACCGCAGTTTTACAAGTATCAGAGGATCTCTCCTAAGTACTACAATTAAAGACTAGCCGGGGAAGTGAGAGAGAAGGCTTTGATTTAATTATAGTGACTTGAACCCAATTTTATAGAAAAGGTGACCTTTAACGAATGTCTCATTAGAATATTGTATGTATTCCATAAGGGAGTGGCGCCTATTGTGGCTAATGAATGGAGAAGCAGAATTAAGAGTGATATTAGAAATCATATGAGTTACAAGAATTCCCAGGGTGTGTGGGCACTAAGATAAGTCAAGTATCCAGGCTGCAAGTGACAAAACGAACCAGAAAGCTTTATGGTATCTAACGCCGTGAACTGCAGATTGAAAGGCAGCTTAGGCTTACTTAAAAGCTAGAGGGAAGAGGAAGCTTAGGAGTTACACCAGCTAAGCAAATCAAAAGTCTTATTATAAGACCCATATAATTACAGAAATCGTGACCCAAAGTATTGCAGAATCACCCTCAATAGCAAAAGTACATAAAGACAATACAGCGGGCCTATCCCGACTCTAAGATAAAGCCTAGTTAGAAGGGCTCCATCCTTATGGATAATAAAGACATAGTGGAGAGGTCGAGGCTAAGTATGTGTCCCCTCTGTTGCGAGATATCAAAATAACACAATGGTAGAGAGCATCATTCTTACCATTCGATTGAGACGCACAGACGACAGTAGAGTTGTAATCTAGAGTATTGCAGTAAATAAAAGAGATGATCTAAGATGAGAGCAATCATGTGATCAACAGTCTTGAGATGATAGCAGGACATATAACGTGGACGAACGAATCTCCAAATTGCCTTTGTCCAGTTCAAAAGAGTCCGTTAGGACAAGCTATGATAAGTAAAAATGGGCGAATTTTCACAGAAATATGACAATCTAGAAGATCAAAATGTGAATGGGCTAAGATGCCAAGTTAAGCTTAAATTTTCACAAGAGTGAGACAGAAAATGAGATTGAAGAGTTGAAACTCGTCCTAACTCATTATCTCCTTAAGCAAAGTAGAAATATATGTGTATCTTTATACGAGGAGCCACATGAGGTTAAATACGAGTATGCGAAGCCAAAGATCAATGACTAAGTTTCGAAATATATATATATATATATATATATATATATATATATATATATATATATATATATATATATATATATATTGTCACATCACTTTCAATGATCGATTATCAAGTAGTATCTCATTTTCATCAAGAAGATCATATTAACTTCTCACCACAATTGTGATCAAAATATAGATCACAACACATCGAATATTGGCATTAAGCCCACATTATCACTTAAACAGTAGCATATAGGAATTCTAACCACATATTATCTCTGAAGACTAGACATGCTTTCTCCTATCAATCTCATAACACATACAATCAACTAATCAAAGTCTAACTCAAGTAGACCGTAACCAACCTCAACTGCAGAGCTGCAACAATGCGAATCACTCCGCCATAGCCTTTCCCTTTCGTAATACCTCAGAACGCTCAAAGTCTAGCAATTAAGATGCTAAATAATTCACAATAACTCTAGTCAACAATATCAATTCAATGATCACCCTTCCACTTTACCCCTTTCTAATGGGTGAATTCTTACTAGGTGTAAATCATCCTAACATTGGCCTTAGCAACCATAAACTATAAACTCATAAGGTTATTCATTCAAGTTATCTCTTCACTGTTCAATTCTTGATTAGAAAGTGATAACCCAAGCCTTTAGATGATAATCACACAATAATATTCATAACCCACCCACTATTAAAGGTCTATTAAGTTCTAGGGTTACTAGTCTCAATTCACCATTATAGACCCATTAGAAAGATGATAATCTTAGAGATGAATGCGTAATGAAGGAAGGAAGGGTTAAGACTTACCTCTCAAGAATATTCTTACCCTAGCCTTAGAATTTCACCCTAGGTGCTCCTTGGAAACTGTGTTGGAGTTTTATGAATAAAGAATTCGGACTAAGTGTTTAAAAATACGGTTCTTGTTCCTGTCGACCGTTGCGGTGGTTGTTCTGTGGCTGCAGTAGTCTGGCTATAGCGGGTAAGGGCCCGTTGTAACGGACATCCACTAATTTCTCACTTCCGATATGGCGAGCATGGACTCGCCATAGCGCAACCGCTATAGCAGTCCAGTGTTCGCCATAGTAGACACGCTCCTTTCCCTTTCCCTCGCGGCAGCCTCGGTCCGTCGCCACCGCGGTCTCGCTGCAGCAGTACTTTGTCCACTGCAGTGACAACCTAAACCGGTGAGCTTGATTTTTTCACCAGTTTTCCACTCTACCACACAACACTTCATCTGAGGCCTCACAAACACAAACAAAACATGCACCTTAATGTAAAAACACCATACCGACTCACCTGTGGCCTCGGAATCCCCCACAGAGGTCTAATTTCCTACGTCACCCCAATGGACTCAATACAATCAAACAATAATCACAGAAAAGACAAGTTTTCAGTTCTTAGACTTCTACATTTGAGTTTCTTTTAGCTCGTTCTACCCTTGGAAGGGTTCTATTTGGTAGGGTGATCCTAGATTTTCCATAATGGCCGGAAGGCTGGTTACATCAGATACCAATTAAAACACCATTCGTCCCGAACTGACAAGGATGAGGAATCTAGGAAAAGGTACCTGTCTCGACGAATAGCTGAGGATACTTGCCATGCATATCCAATTCTATTTCCCAAGTAGCTTCCTCAATTGGGTGATTCTTCCACTGAACTTTCACAGAGGCTATTTCTTTCAACCTCAATTTGTGAAATTCTCTATCTAAGATAGCAATAGGCTCTTCCTCATAAGTCAAGTTCTCATCTAGTGAAATCGAATCCCAACGGATTATGTACAAACCATCGCCATGATACTTCTTCAACATCAAAACGTGAAATATCGGATGAACACTTGATAAGCCCGGAGGTAAAGCCAACTCATAAGCTACCTCCCTACAAGCTTGAGAATCTCAAATGGCCCAATAAATCTCAGGCTGGGCTTGCCCCTCTTCCCAAACTTTATCACACCCTTTATTTGTGAAATTTTCAATAAAACTTGCTCTCCCCCCATAAACCCAAGATCTCAGACCTTTCGGTCCGCATACTCCTTTTGCCTAGTCTGTGCTACCAAAAGCTTAGCTTGAATCACTTTTACCTTCTCTTAGGACTCTCTCAGAAGGTCCGTACTCCAAGGTCTCACCTCAAACGCATCGAACTAACCAATAGGAGACCTATACCTCCTCCCATACAAAGCCTCAAACGGAGCCATTCGATGCTCGAGTGGTAGCTATTGTTATATGCGAGCTCTACCAATGGTAAGAACTGATCCCAGTGACCACCAAAATCTATCACACAAGCCCGAAGCATATCCTCAAGAACCTGAATAGTCCGCTGAGACTGCCCATTATTCTGAGGGTGGAAAGCTGTACTAAGGTCCAACCTAGTACCCAATTCCAAATGTAGATACTTCCAGAACCGACATGTAAATGTCGTGCCCCTATCAGATACGATGGAAATAGGAACCCCATGTAGTCTAACAACTTCACGAATGTATATCTTGGCTAATTTCTCAGCGTCATAAGTTATCCAAACCGAAATAAAATTAGCAAACTTAGTCAACCTGTCAACGATACATCTTGGTAGCACCAGGATGAATGGAATACCTCAAACTGTGAGCCTCTGCCAGAATAGTCTTGATCAAATCACCCACACGTGGCACGTAAACTCGCTCCTTAATTCATAACACCCCTTTTTAGTCGATCACGACTTTCTTGGCCTCACCACGCAACACCTTGTCACGAAATTTACACAACTTTGCATCCTCAAATTGTTTAGCCTTAATCTGCTCCAGAAATGATGCCCTAGCCTCAACACAAGGTAACACTCTGCCCGTGGTAGACATATCCAGCCTCAAAAAACTGTTAGCTGCAGTCTGAACCTCTCTAGCTAATGGACGATCCGAAGAGATCAAACGAGCCAAACTTCCCATACTGGCTGACTTTCTACTCAACACATCAGCCACCACATTCGCCTTACCATGATGATATAAAATGGTGATGTCATAATCCTTCAGCAACTCTATCCATCTCCACAGCCTAGAATTCAGATATTACACCCCGTAATTTCGTATCTTGAGATTCGAGCTACCTTTCAGGAGGTATGCGAGCTTATATGTGTTTAACTTATGGTTATAAGGGTTTAAGTTCATAGAGTAATCTATGGAAGGATTGAAGGGCAAGTGAATTAAGGAAATTAAAATTTATTGGAACTTGGAAAAAACTATGAGAGGTAATTTTAGCCCAACTTGGAGAAACAATATTGTTTAGTAGATGAGGAGTTTTGAAGTAAAGTAAAAGCCTAAAATAAAGTTCATCGTGTTTAATTTCCAACGCAATAAATCGCTCGTCAATACGGCATCGAATTGGAGAATTATGGACGTTACAAGTTAATTTGACGGAGAAGAAATCTTGCTGATGAACCGGGCTCTGATGCTGTCGTACCGACTTGCTACGATGCGCTACGCACGGAGCTTGCTAAGATCTGCTGCCGGTGACCCTTGAATTTGACCCACAATTTAACGATCAAATCTGATCCTAAACCTTATTTTTCAGCCCAAAATCTTTCCAAATATATCCCAAATGTTCTAAAAAATTCTCCCAACTTCCGTTCACTAGATTTTAACGCAAATTAAGTTCGGACAACACATAGCTGCGATGATAATATCGAATTGCGCCAAAACTTGGCTTGGATTCAAGGTGATAATTGAAGATATTACAATTCTAGCGGGTGAAAGGTATGAATCTTTCCTTATTAGTATTGATTTAAGCTTATTTATGGAGGAAAAGTTACTAAATGAGCGTATAATGAATTTATGGGTCGAGAAATTGGATAAAACATCGTGTGGAATGTTTATGAAATATTTTGGTGTTGATAGTATTGTTGTTGATTGGTTGCTGAATTGTGATTTTAATTTGGGCATATAAACGGGGAATCTTTAATTTGTGCATTCTAAATGGATTTAAATTGAAGGCTTAAGACAAGTCTATGATAGTGAGCCTAATAATAGTATGAATGGTTTTATATGTAGATTTCAAGACAGGAGGTAAGTTGGAAAGTTGAGAAGCGAGCTTCCAGGTATGTTAAGGCTATCCTTTCCTTCTTTTTGGCATGATCTATGACAAGCGTGAAGCGTAATGATATCCATAATGAATCCACATCTAGATGTAGGATATCCTGGGTTCCTTGACTTCTTAAGCCCGAAGTGGCATCCATAAGTTGTACGATTTCATAACGATGTCTAACTCTCGAAGGGGACATTCATAAGGTTTCCTTATTTCTATGCATTTCACATTTGATTTTTGAGTCTCGAAGGAGACAAATGAAAAAGGAAAGAAGATTCCATTTTTGAGAAAAAGGGGAAGAAGTTCCCGTTTTTAAGAAAAGGGAAGAAGTTCCCGTCTTGAACTAAAAGTTGCTCCGAGGGAGTCTTTTGATGGTTTCCAAAGATTTTCATGAATTTGCATATTTACATACATGCACGACATCATTTCATGGGGAAGGGGAAAAGGGCTAAGGCGTTATATACGCAAACCACTTGATCAATCGGTATGCCGGCGTGGCCGCCCGAAAGGGGCCATTATGCTATTATGCCCTGCGGGGCTACGAGCGTGGCCGAAGCCATGCATTATATATATATATATATATATATATATATATATATATATATATATATATATATATATATATATATATATATATATATATGTGTGTGTGTGTGTGTGTGTGTGTGTGTGTGTGTGTGTGTTATGATGCATTAAAAGTTCATATGCACGTACATAATTTGCGGTGTTAGGCTACCGGTACAGATTGAGTCTATTACTTCCTTATTACTCGAGTTGAGATATATTGCTTCAGATCTTCCTTACATACTCAGTACATTATTCGTACTGACGTCCCTTTGCCTGGGGGCTTTGCGTTTCATGCCACGTGTGTGTATACAAATGAGTAGGAAGCGTTGGCTATAGGACGATGTTTCCGGGTTATCGGCCTAGATTGGTGAGCTCTATCTCGGTTCGGAGTGTCACGAGTCAAAGTACTTATGTTATGGTATCTCGTGTATGTTAGAGACTTTTGCAGACAGTGTCCTGTGGATAGTGCATCAAGATGTCGACTGTTGTGTAAAGCAAGCATGTAGGTCGATGTGTTTTATTCTTTGTTTTTAAAGATTTTATTGTGACTAAAGGTTTTCTTCGAATTAACGATAAGGGAGAAGTCCCTGATTTGATGAAAGAGTTTTATTGAAAAGTTTATCCTGTTTTACTTGACGGAAGCGTCATTTCATAAATTGATGGAAGCGTCTTGGGTGTCATTCGCCGCCCTCCGGTTTGGGTCGTGACATCAGATCCCCCTGAGTGAACACATGCTGCAAACTGCGATGATCAGTGTACACCTCACAATGGACACCATATAGGCAGTGCCTCCATTTTCAGCGCAAACACCACTGCTGCCAATTCCAAGTCATGAGTAGGATAGTTCTTCTAATGCACTTTTAACTATCTAGAAGCGTAAGTAATCACCTTCTTTTCCTGCATCAAAATAGCACCCAAACCAAAGTGTGAAGAATCACAATAAACAACAAAATTGTTTCCCTCCACGAGCAATACTAGAATAGAAGCTGTCGTCAACAAGGTCTTGAGCTTTTGAAATATCTCCTCACACTCGTCGAACCACTAAAATGGTACCTCTTTCTGAGACATACAGGTCAAATGAAAAGCAATAGAGGCAAACCCTTTCACAAATCGACGATAATAGCTAGCCAGACCCATGAAGCAACGGATTTCGATCACTGACGTAGGACTAGCCCATTCCCTGACTACCAGAATTTTTTGTGGGTCCACCATAATACCCTCCTTCAAAATTACATGCCCCAAGAAGGACACAGAAGACAATCAAAATTCACACTTGGAGAACTTAGCATACAACTTCTTTTCCCGCAATACCCCAAGAGCAATCCTCAAATGTTTCTCATGATCCTCCTTACTTCTAGAATACACCAGGATATCATCAATGAACACTATCACAAAGGAATCCAATGTCACACCCTTAATCCGATAGGGTGTGATGGGCACCCGACCCTTACCTAGGGCCGAGCGAACCCGCTGACCCTCGTGACACTCATAATCATATTGGGCCCTCATAGCATAACATAAGTACATAATGAAAGATTTTCCAGAAAACAATATGCTTTTTACCTTTCTCGAATCAAATAAAAATCTGTAACATATAATGCTTATAATACAATGCGTAATAATACATCGGCTTACATAGCCGCTTACATAACCGACATCTCATACCCACGACACTGTCTACAAAGTCTCTAACGCGGAACATGAAACCATAACATAATACTCTGACTCGGCAGCACTCCGGAGGAAATGGAGCTCGCCAATCCCGCTCGAATATCCTCTGCTAATATCTTGACTCACCTCGGTGTAGTCACGCGGCATGAAACGCAGCCCCCGAAGAAAGGGTCAAGATGCAGATGTGTCGAGTATGTAAAGCATGACACATAGTAGCGGGATCATGCGACATATAAAGAGCTAGAAAAAATCATGAGACTTGTCTTTGAAAACATATGTCATGCATATCAATGTCATAAAATCATCGTAAAAACATGTAACGTGCCCCGGCCCTCTAATGAGGGACGCGGTGAGTAAAATCATAATATACATATGTAAGTGTACATATAACGTGCCCCGGCCCTCTAAGGAGGGATGCGGTAATTAAAATCATCATGCGTAGATATACTGCGTGCCCCGGCCCTCTAGCCAGGACGCGGTAGGAATCATCATATGCCATCTGGCCACCTCCCCCATATCATCATATCATATAACATGCCCCGCCCCGCTAGCAAGGGACGCGGTAAATATAACGTGCCCCGGCCCTCAGCGAGGACGCGGTGAACAATGCAATGAGGTGCCACGAATACATGCCCCGGCCCGGACGCAAAGAAAGACATAGGCTGAGCTTGGCACGAGCAAGAGTAGTGAGAAACCATATGCACATAAAACATTATCAAAGACTCAATGAAGTAATCAAAGCGTAGTCGTCATTTGAAAATCGGGACAAAAGTTATATCAAATTTCTTTCGAACACTACTCGGAAACATAACAAACATCATAAGCATATCAAAAGACCGTAGGGATCATAGTCATACGTCAAACTAATCCGAGTCCGCCTCGGAAAGTTATATCAAGAAACAAATAAGAATCATATACGTATTCGGAACGTAAGAGTGGAGTTACCTCAAAATACAAATCATGTCATACCTTAGTTACGTCTAGGACATGCCAAAGAAGGAAAGGGTAAGCCTTAAATATTTTGGGCCATTTCCTAAGCTATTCGACTTTATGTCTCGGCTTCTCCAAATCTACAATAATGTCATTAGACACCAACTATTAGTCATACACACTTAAGAATCCGATTCCAAGCCGTCACT
>NC_081343.1:15876340-15913228 GCF_029784015.1 Lycium ferocissimum | reverse complement strand
TTTATACAATTTGATAACTTGCTCCAAAGCCCATTCCTTTCAGATAAAAGGTTAGTTTTCATGTTTATCCCATGTTATTAAGAATGCTTAGTTGTTGAATAACTTGGGTGAAAGGAGAAAGTAGAAGATGAGGTCTAAATGTAGATTTCATGATATTTTTGAGTAGTAAACCAACTTGAGTCATGATTCTTAGTATGCTATGGAATTAATCTTGCTATGAAGGGTATTAATGATGATAAGGAAGTGTTGTATAATATTGTGCAAAGGGTTGGTATGAAGTTATTAGCATAGGTTGAGTATGAGAATGAATTTTAAGACTTAATTGAATATGACTACTTGAGTATGATATTGTGGATGTTATTATAGTTGTTTGGGAGATGTTTTTGCTTATGGTGGAAGTCGATGAAATAAGGGAAATGCTGCCCAAATTTTTGTTAGCTCATGAGTTGTTCTAGTTTGAATTCAATAGTGTCTTTAAGACTTAACCATGGTATGAATCCTTTTAAATGTAGATTTCTCAAGTCTTGGCGGTGAACGTTAGATAGTTCAGAAGACAAAGAGGTATGTAAAGCTAACCCTTCTTTCTTAAGGGATGATCCCATTGATGTATAACTTCACGTGAATTCCATAATGTCTCCCATGATGACTACATTCCTAGAGTCACTAAAAGCTGATAGTTCTTGATAATCTTATGATACCATTGGTTTCATCCTATGATAGTTGATCCTCTAAGGCAAAGATATAGTGAAAATGATGATGACGATGATAACGCTCCCTCTTATGTAACTCTCTCTCTCTCTCTCTCTCTATATATATATATATATATAATGTTATTTTGTAACACCGAGTCCCTTTGAGGCCGGGTATGCTTCACACCGAGTCCTATAAGGCTGGGTATGATATCTATTGCGCGCACACCACTACAGTTGGGTACAATAACCTTGAGCCTTGGTGGGGCCAGGTTTGTACAACACCGAAACTTGTCATGGTCGGGTACGTAAAACACCGAACCTCTATGGTCGGGTACGATACTACTATATATGTAACAGAAGGTTCCCAATAGAAAAATGGGTAAGTAAACATGATGAACGTCGCTAGAGGTATAATTGGCTCTATCATCCCATGACTCTTCCATCTTATGTTATTTTTATGCTTCTATTATACTATTGATTATGCTTTACATGCTTAGTACATTATTCGTACTGACGTCCTTTTGTTTATGGACGCTGTGTTATGCCGCGGGTGGACAGGGATATAGACTTGATCCTTAGGCTGCTTATTCAGAGACTGCTTAAAGGAGCTCCACTTGATTCAGAGCTGCAACTGTTGGTGCTATTCATTTGTGTATATATGGGCATGTCGGGGCCCTGCCCTGTCTATATGATGTTTCACACCCTTCTTAGAGGCTCGTGGACAGTTTTGTACAGTTAGATGTCTCTTAGCCTTGTTGACTTATATTTTGTATATTATTTTGTTATTCTCGTCAGCTTGTGTATATGTATATGGGCATAGTTGTTGACATTGATATAAAAGTGTTTTAGTCGTTGGAAATGGTACTATTGAGGCATAGAGTTTGTTAATAAGCCATGTGGCTCACCTAGATATGAATGTGAAAGTATGATGAGAGGTGCTCGGTGGGTTAGCTCCGGGTGCCCGTCATGGCCCTCTGGTTAAGTCGTGACAAAAGTGGTATCAGAGCAGTTTCGTCCTAGGGTGTGTCTACGAGCCGTGTCCAGTAGAGTCTTGTTTATAGGTGTGTTGCGCACCACACTTATAAACAGGAGGCTACGGGCATGTAGGAATGAATTACCTTCTTTCTATCCTAGATCGTGCAATAGAGTTAAGTCACAGGCTATAATATTTCCAATGCTAACCTTGATTATTTTGTAGTTGTGAGATGGCTTCTACGAAAAAGAAAGCTGGTAGTTCAAGGGCTTCCAGAGCCAGTCATTCATATGATACAGACCCATCGGAGAATGTGCCCTCTATCGAGACAGATCCATCGAAAGTCATGTCCTCCATAGAGACTGATCCGTCTGAGACCCAGGAGGAACACACTGAACATGTAAGGGATAGACAAATATTGGGAGATGACTATCTATGCAATTCCAGAGTGACAGGTATCGGCAGAACGAGGGTCAAATGAGAATAGTGGTAAGCCTGGGAGAGTCAGTATAATTGGCACATTTGTAAACGGTGTGGGTGTCGTAGAGCAACCTGCGGAAGAGCAACCAGGTGAAGAACTCCCCCAACCCCATTGGACCGAATTGTACCGGATCAGAGTTCTCGAGTAGGACCAAGGTAAGTATTTCTGTTGTTGGAACTTCTGGATGCCAGTGCTTATTTAATAAAGTAAAGTGTATCATTCAGTCATTTTGGAATATTACAAGTGAGTTATGTAATATGAGTATTAATTGTAATAGTAAATCTAGATTCACCTATAAGGTGTTAAAGAACAGCAAGATAAGGGGAAGTATGATTTACGAGTACGTAAACCTCTGTGAAGGGAGTTGAATGATGGAATGTTTAGAACAAGAAAAGATGGAATTCTAGAGAGAGTGTTCAGGTTTGGGATTGTTATGTTTACGGAGGAAACTCTGTCGAAATTTTTCGGGAATCTAAGAGGAATTGTGGAAACTTTTAAGTAGGATTATGGCAAGAAGAAAGAAAAGGTCCTAGTAGTGAGTGACTAGAAATGAAGTTAGTAGTTAATTGTGGAATACATGTAGCAAGTATGCATCAAGCTGGGAGGAACGACGATTAGGTCCGGATAGGATAAGGAACATGCGAAGGAAAAAATGATGTGCTTGGGGTAAAAAAAAAGTTTTATATACCGAGGAGAACAAAAGAGACGAGCATTCTAGAAGAAGTTTGCAAGTTAGAAGAATTTGGCTAGTCCTTTCATGTTTTGGAAGGTTGAGTTATGAAATGAACTTGATACATACGTATAGGCCTATGCATGTAACACCGATCCAGATTACCAAGTTGGATTTCACCCGATGATTCTAGCGGGGGAAAACTTTTATGCCACTATGAGCCAGCCGTATTGACCCTAGTGATACCTCGAGGCAATAGATAGAAATGGTGTTACACCCCGTACTTTCGGAGAAGCACTTATTAAATTTGAACGTAAGTATGTCGAGCTATGGCTAGGTAAAACAACTTTGGATTATGAGGAACGAAGAATTATAAAGTATGATCAATGATAAATATCATGTATGGAGAGTTTCAGAAGATTCCGGGACCAAGCAAAGCGGAGAAAATAAGTTTGTCGAAAATTTGGAAAAAGTTGGCAGAATTTTGGGTCCAATTTGGAGGGTATATCTCCGAGTATATAAGGAGTTTTGAGGTGTTTCAAAAGCCTAAAATGAAGTTCTTTGAGTCTAGTTTTCAACGCAACAAACCGTTCGTCAATCTGACATCAGAACAGGGAGTTATGGACGTTACAAATTAGGCGGACGGAGCAGAAAAATGCTGCTACAGTAACCGGGTGCTACAGTACCCGGCCCGAACCACACCTACAAATGCCCCTCTAACCCATTAATTTTCATCAATTTTCACCATTTTCTCATCCTCTACATTTCTAGAGAGATCTTGAAGAACTCTTGAGGGTTCTAAAACTCTCCATAACTTCCCATAATTTTCTATAACTTTCCATAATCCTTCCTAACCTTCCATAATCTTCCAAAACCTTTCCATATCATCAAGAGACATCAAAATCTCAAGGAAAATTTATGGAAGATAATTGTTCTTGTTTCTCTTCAAGGTGGTGGTGAGCTTGATCTTGGAAAGGGGTGAATAGAGTGAAGTTCTTTCACAATAAGGTATGTTCTTCCTATTATTTACATGATTAAGATGATGTAAAGGTTTAGCAATTCTTAGAGAGGAAAGAATCATAGGAGAAAATCATAAAGAGTTGAATTGAGGTTGATGGCCATGAGGTGAGTTTGAAACAAAATTTGGATTAATTTGAGATTAAATTGAATATAATTTTTTGATTATGGAATTATGGATGTTGTTATGGTTGGTTTGGAAATTGGAGAAACATCGTGTGGGATGCTTTATGGAATATATTGGTATTGATATTGTTGTTGATGTTGTTGGTATTGTTTGGGAGTTGTTTTATTATTGGAAGAAGGTAAAGAATATAAGGGAGATGCTGCCGAATTTCGGCAGATTAAAAAAATATTTCATTTGAATGCTTGAGACAAGTGTATGATATCGAGCCTAATGATAATATGGATGGTTTATGTGTTGAGTTGCAAGCTTGGAAGAATAAACGTTGAACGATTAAGGCGACCGAAAGGTATGTTAAGGCTAGTCCCTTTCTTTCAAAAAGGCATGATTCCTATGCTATGATTCCATATATGATTCCATAACCTTCGTACTTCCAAAAGTTAGAAGTTAATGATTCTCAAAAGCTTCTTATGATACTAAAGATGATATGTTTTCTATGATGAACATGATGATGATGATTTTAATTCTAGAAATTCCAAAGCTTATGATTTTACTGCTAAGATGAGATTACTGAGCTTATTTCATGATTTTCTTGATTCCACTCATTGTTGTTGATCTCACCTTATAATCATTGTTCCTTCAAGGTGAGGTAAAGCGATGATAATTGTTCCACAATATAAATCGGAGGCTACCGACCTTACATCACTCCGATAAAGTGATAACTCTTACTTGGGCTCTCATGCATGCTACTTATGTTATATATGTATATGATATATATCTTTATATGTATATATGGGGTAAGGGGAAAGGTGAGGCGTTATATACGCATAGCCACCTGATCAGCTAGATATGGTCCCGGACGCGGGATGGCCGGACACGGGATAAATGGGATAAATGGATCGGGCCGTTCGTTCCGCGGCAATATATATGCAAGATGATGATATGATATATGGATCGGGCTGCACGTTTCGCAGCAGTATAAAATATTTATGGATCGAGCTGCACGTTTCGCGGACTATTATTTATTTATGGATCGGGCTGCAGGTTCCGCAACACTATTATTTGTATATATATATATATATATATATGAGGAGCGTTCTTTTTAAAAGAAAGCTAAGCATGCATGGTATCCGCCTTATGAGGCAATCAAATATACAGGTTATCTTTATTTCATGTTATGTTCTATATTTCCTATTATGTTGTTATTCATACCTTGCTTACTCAGTATATTGTTCGTACTGACGTCCTTTCTTGTGGACGCTGCTCTCATGCCCGCAGTTAGACAGGTAGATGGTTCTGATCCATAGGAGCTTCAACAGCGGAATCTTAGGAGTGCTCCACTTACTTCGGAGCTGCAGTTTATTGGTATTGGTCTCCACGGCCACTTGTATCCTATGTAGAGGCTCGTAGACATATAGTACAGTTAGACGTTTCATAACCCTACCGGTTCAGATCGTTGTGTAACATTTTAGTAGCCTTGACGGCGGGTAATGATGGACATAATTGTCGAAGATTATATAGAGATGTACTGTTATATTGCGATATATGTCTTTACAGATTATGATATCCATGAGCTATCTTTATGGTCCCCCCAGAAATGATTATAAGATGTATGTTTAGAGGTGCTCGGCGTGTTAGCTCCGGGTGACCGTCATGGCCCTCTAGTTGGGTCGTGACAAATGGATATACTTAATAAAGCTCCTTGCCTAGGAATTGGTTGATGTTATGATGGCGGTTGTGTTCTGTGTTATAGTTCAGGTTATTTATCCTAGAACTTACCCGAACGGTTACACGATAGGATTTCGTTATTACTAATGTGAAGAAAAGTGAGGGACGCAGAAAAGAAGGGATTCAAACTATGTTAATGAGATAAGGTTGATCAACGAAATAGAAGAACGATAAGTGTCAAAAGTCCAATATGTGTGATAGGCGTGATAAGAAAAAAAAAAGACATGCTGGAAGCAGAGAAGGAAAGATAGAAGTGGGGCAAATAAAAGGAATGTCTACTAAAGCAGTAACCCGATGAACAAAGTGCGAGAGAGAATCAAACCCTGTGGATATCCCATTACTAAGTGAGAATATTAATAGATGTTATGAAATGATTGGGATTTTGAATCGTATTACAATAAACGTGCGACTAATTAGATTATGACAAGGAATATGGGACTATTTGTGGAGTATGTTATCTTATGCATAAAGAGTGACTTCACGCACGATACCTCTTCAAAGAATTCCAAAAGGACCATATATTACCCTATTATTAATATATTGAGACAGCAAAGAACAATGCTTCTGTGATAGTGTGAATTGATTAAAGAAGGGTATGGAGTGATTAACGTTGGATCTTAAGTCATAGTTTTATCAGAAGGAAGTCTATGGTATTATGAACTATGCTCAGGACTATTATACTATGAACAAAATCATTTGATGAAAAGGATAAGAAGTAAGATAAAAGAAGAAACAAGATCTGATTGTGAATGATCAGTGAACTGACTTTACAGGCATGTCAGGACGGCAACAAATAGAATCGTATCCCAGTAAGTTATGCGGCAAATGCTCCAAGGAAAGACTATTGATGAAAGGTAAGGCAAGAGATGGTGAGTTTGTGCATGATGCGGTACAGGGAACATAGGTTAGTTATGGGATGTATCGATGAAAATGACTAATACGTAAGAAGATCTATGGGTCTTAATAGGATTGTGGAAAGAAGCATTAGGGCGAAGGAAATTCCCTCATGGTTTAATGGTTGTAGAAATTAGACGACAATCAAAGGGCAATTAAAGAATTAGTCTTCAATATTCCAAGGTAATGTGGCAAGCGGAGACGTAAGGATGAGACAATACAAGATATAGGCCGTAGAACGGAGGAGGGGCAAAAAGTTCAACATAATGGTTGTACAATAAGGTAGATTATGAGACAGAGTTAAAGGATAGGCACATGATGGAGAAGCGGTATTAACCTTAAGATGATGATAAGTGCGGTACAAAGAAAATTTCCTATATCGGTGCGGATTTAGTATGTGGATACAAGTGGTTACCAGAGAGAGTATTTTTTATAAGGCCTATTGTGGGGCATGATCATCATAGAATTTAAAACCCCTTGAAATGATAAATCATGTGAGTATTGTAGCTTCTGATCAGCCGTAAGATAAATGAGAATGAGACGGTATCCCATGCAACAAAGGGTTCGTAGGTATGATTTCATAATGGGGATATACATGTAATGATTATAAGATTAAGACTAAGGGGGGAAGTAAAGGTATATTTAGTGGTTAACAAAGTATTATAGATCTCAACAAACTCAGAATGAGGATGGATTTCAATAATGACTCACAAGAAATGTGCAGCATTAGATAAGCTTGGCGAAAAGTACCAAGAGATATGGCGACGCCAGTAATAAGAAAATGAAAAGGTAAGTGTTGAACAGGTAACTCAGCAGAAGATGGAAAGTACACAGGACAGACAAAGAGGTAAGCAGGAGAAAGAAGCAAAGCTAGCGACAGGGAGTCATCTAGCAAGTTAAGATAGAGCATCAAAACTTTGAGGCTTATTACAGGCCATCGAGATTCCAATATGGAAATGGGAAGTCATTAATATGGACTTCCTTATAAGTTCACCTCGTTCCCAACGTAAGTATGATTCTATATGGGTAATTGTGGATAGACTTGCGAAGTCAGCTCATCTCCTACCGGTCAAAACTACATACGCAGCGGAAGATTATGCAGAGCTCTATGTCCAAGAGATAGTACGGCTTTATGGTGTTCCAGTATCTATTATTTCTGATAGATGGGACAAGGATTACCGCCGATATCTGGAAGTCCTTTCAAGAAGGTTTGGGCACTCAGATGAGTCTTAGTACAACATTTCATCCACAGACAGATGGACAAGCTGAGCGTACCATCTAAACTCTTGAGGAGATTCTATAGGCTTATGTGTTGGATTATGGAGGTAGTTGGGATGATCACTTACTATTTATTGAAAATTTCTTAAGACAACAGTTGTCATTATAGCATCCAAATGGCCCCGCATGAGGCTTTATGCGGCGCAGGTGCAGATCACCAATTGGGTGGTTCAAAGTAGGAGAAACTAAACTGATAGGGCCATACTTGCTCTAGCAAACTATAGAAAAGGTCAAGCTTATACAGGATCGACTATTAATAGCTCAGAGTCGTCAGAAATCCTATGCAAATAATCGTCGACGAGATTTAGAGTTCCAAGTAAAAGATTGGGTGTTTTTCAAGGTGTCGTCAATGAAGGGCATCATGAGATTTAGTAAAAAGGGCAAGCTTAGTCAATGGTACATTGGACCTTATGAGATTGTACGCAAGGTAGGCCAAGTGGCTTATGAACTAGATCTACCTTCGGATTTGGAGTCAGTCCATCCGATTTTTCATGTATCGATGCTTCGTAAGTGCATTGGAGACCCTTCCAAGATTGTACCAGTAGATGATGTCCAAGTAGCTAAACAATTGTCTTATGAAGAAGTTCCCATTACCATTCTAGATAGGCAAGTATGGAGACTCAGAACCAAAGATGTAGCTTCAGTTAAAGTCTTATGGAGAAATAATAATAGAGAGGAAATGACCTGGGAAGCAGAAGAAGATATGAGGTTCAGGTACCCACACTTATTTCAACTCCCAAAGGAGACTCAGACAGAGGCGCCATTGTCCTCAGATATGTAATGCTTTCCTTGATGCTTTCTTGGCCGCATATGGACATTGTTGTGGATGTTGTTGTTGTAGCCCTGTGAGGTGATATATTTTGGGTTGCTGTGATAGGATAGTAATGCCATATTACAGGGGAAACTCTTGCAAAATTTTTATAGGATCCCTAAATAGTCTAACATTCGAGGACGAATGTTTCTAAGGGGGAAGAATGTTACTCCTCTAAGATTTTAGAATATTGCATTGTGAGTAGACGAATGTGAGCTTAAGGTGAATATGAAGTCCTTACGAGATTAAGGAGAGTATTAGGTAGCTTAAAGTGCATACCATAAGATTTTGGAATCATATGAATATGTGAAACTAAGTTCGTTGAAGGAAGTGAACTGCAAGTCATGTTTGGAAAGGTTTTCATAATAATTTAGTTAGTATTTATTTAGTAATGTTTTGGGGGAAGAGCTATAAGGCTTCTTAGATGGTTAATGAAGTTTTATGTAAGTGTTAATAAGGTTCCACAAGGATTGGAAGTCAAACGAATCAACGAGAGAAAGTTCGGAAAAATAGTGAGTTATACGATCACTTATACGGTCCGTATAACCTCTCCAGAGAAGACCAATCCTTGGTGGGATTGTACAGTCACTTATATGGACCGTATAAAGTTATACGGACCATATAAGTGTTCGTATAACCAAGTCGGGTCACTTTTTTCAGATTTTTCCTTTTTATATATATATGACCCAAGTTCATATTTTTAATTTCCCACATTCTCCACAAACCTTTGAGAACTCTAGAACCTTCTCCTAAACATATTCCACTCAAGCCCAAGAGAAATCGAAGATCAAAAGGCAAGAATCAAGATATCCATGTGTTGCAAGACTTGCTAGGGTTGGTAGAGTTCAAGAATTTCTTAGGTATTGAAGCTAGGGTTTTTATACAAGTTGATAACTTGCTCCAAAACTCATTCCTTTGAGATAAAAGGTTAGTTTTCATGCTTATCCCATGATATTAAGAATGCTTAGTTGTTGAATAACTTGGGTGAAAGGAGAAAGTAGAAGATGAGGTCTAAATGTAGATTTCATGATATTTTTGAGTAGTAAACTAACTTGAGTCATGATTCTTAGTATGCTATGGATATAATCTTGCTATGAAGGGTATTAATGATGGCAAGGAAGTGTTGTATAAGATTGTGCAAAGGGTTGGTATGAAGTTATTGACATAGGTTAAGTATGAGAATGAATTTTAAGACTTAATTGACTATGATTACTTGAGTATGATATTGTGGATGTTATTATAGTTGTTTGGGAGTTATTTTTCCTTATGGTGGAAGTCGATGAAATAAGGGAAATGCTGCCTAAATTTTTGTTAGCTCATGAGTTGTTCTAGTTTGAATTCAATAGTGTCTTTAAGACTTAACCATGATATGAATCCTTTTAAATGTAGATTTCTCAAGTCTTGGTGGTGAACGTTAGATAGTTAAGAAGACAAAGAGGTATGTAAAGTTAACCCTTCTTTCTTAAGGCATGATCCCATTGATATATACCTTCACGTGAATTCCATAATGTCTCCCATGATGACTACTTTCCTAGAGTCACTAAAAGCTCATAGTTCTTGATATTCTTATAATACCATTGGTTCCATCCTATGATGGTTGATGCTCTAAGAGCAAAGATATAGTGAAAATGATGATGACGATGATGATAATGCTCCCACTTATGTAACTCTCTCTCTCTCTCTCTCTCTCTCTCTCTGAATCTATCTATCTATCTATATATATATATATATATATATATATATATATATATATATATATATATATATATATATATATATATATATATGCATATGTATATGTATAAATCTATGTTGTAACACCGAGTCCCTTTGAGGCCGGGTATACTTCACACCGAGTCCTATAAGGCTGGGTATGATATCTATTGCGCGCACACCTCTGCAGTTGGGTACGGATAACCCTGAGCGTTGGTAGGGCCAGGTATGTACAACACCGAACCTTGTCCTGGTCGGGTACGTAAGACATCGAACCTCTATGGTCTGGTACGATATTACTATATATGTGTAAGTGTATGTAACAGAAGGTTCCCATTAGAAAAAAGGGTAAGTAAACTTGGTGAATGTCGCTAGAGGTATAATTGGCTCTATAATCCTATGACTTTTCCATCTTATGTCATTTTCATGCTTCTATTATATTATTGATTATGCTTTACATACTCAGTTCATTATTCGTACTAACGTCTTTTTGTTTGTGGACGCTGTATCATGCCGCAGGTGGACAGAGAGATAGACTTGATGCTTAGGCTGCTTATTCAGATACTGCTTAGAGGAGCTCCACTTGATTCGGATCTACAGCTGTTGGTACTATTCTTTTGTGTATATATGGGCATGGCGGGGGGGGGGGCTGTCCTTCTATATGATATTTCATACTCTTCTTAGAGGCTTGTAGACTATTGTGTACAGTTAGATGTCTCTTAGCCTTGTCGGCTTATATTTTGCATATCATTTTGTTAGCCTCGTCGGCTTGTGTATATGTATATGGGCATAGTTGTTGACATTGATATAAAAGTGTTTTAGCCATTGGAAATGGTACTATCGAGGCATAGAGTTTATTAATAAGCCATGTGGCTCACCTAGATATGAATGTGACAGTATGATGAGAGGTGCCTGGTGGGTTAGCTCCGTGTGTCCATCATGGCCCTATGGTTGGGTCGTGACAGCTTGGTTGCGATTGTACAATGTAGAATGGGTTTGAGATTTTATGGATGAGTTGGAATGTTCAGTTATATCATAGACTAATAGAGATTAATGGTGGACTAAGGTTGGGAACCTTGTATTCATTGTGTAAAAAATATTGGCTAGATCCCCCTGCTAGTGGTGTTATTACTCGGCTTGGATGATTGAATAAAAAGGGATAACCATGCAAATGGTTAGAGGTATTCAGATTCGATAGTTCAGGTGATTCTTCGAGGACTAGTAACGTTAAGGATTTGAATAAGGGATTAGTAAACCTGGATACTCAAAATGATAAAATATACAATAATGGGTTAACTGAGTTAAGTTCGGTATACATTTTGAAAATTGAGTAAGGCAATTCAGGCAAGGACGATTCGATGGGATACATAAGGATATTAGTGATACTATTGTGTGATACGCGGGATTTAGAGAGTGCTCAGCTTAGAGTGGTAAGCGTTAAGGAAATGATAATAGATAGAGTTGTGGCCTACTATTACCTTCAGATGTGATTCAGTTAGTGTATGAGACTTATGGTTATGTGATAGACTACTGAGTGGGTTCGAGCAATGGTCAGACGATGGCGGTATAAGTGAACTAATGGAGATTGAGGAATTAATGAGTCAAGAAAAGGTATAGTTGCTCGAGGGTCGACAAGAATGAGTTACACCTTGGGATTACTTGAGTCTATTTAGATTGTGGCATCGTTGTCGTGCATATTCAGATGAAGTGTGATTATTGCGTGAGCTTAAGGAAGGAAGTCTATAGATGTACTAAGTGATATGAGGAAAATTTCATAAGATTCGCGATCGAGTAATAAGCATATTTAGTGAACCGACATGCTGTTATTTATAAGAAGTGGTGTGGTGGTATACCGTTGGAAAAGTTCCTAACATTCTGCAGTGAATAAGTCAGCGTGCTTTAAGAGAAAGGATCGTGAAATTCCTATCATGTGAGGCTAGAGTTATAGTTTCGGGGAGGGATCTTGCTCGTGGTAATACAGTATGATTGCAAGTAATATTGGCTGGACGGTTTGGGTAAGAGCTTTTGGTTATTAAAGACTTGGGGGTAATTACGTGACATTTCGAGCGGCAGTGTAAGATTGGATACCTTCGGAGAATTTATGAGCATATCGAGGTGATACTTTGAGAGGTTCGATAGTTATATAATTAATATATGAGGCTTAAGGTATGCACCAAAAAGTTCAGGGTTGTATCGGATTCTTGTATTGGGTAAAAGTTGAGAAACATGAAGTTTGAAATCGTAAGGTATAACTCTTTAGCACTAAGTTGATAACTGGGATAGGACTCAACTTGTGAAGTCGAAAGTGATAGAAAGGATTTGTTATGCGTGGTATGATCGTGATTAGTTTCGAAATTCGGAGTTAGTTCTAATGACTATTGGTGATATTCGAGAGTTGTGCATTCACTCAGGGTCAGCGTTGTTCAAGTTAAGCTAAAAGGTCTATGATTACACTTCCAGCAACATATTTAAAGATTCGAAGCGTTTCGGCTCAACTTTGAGGTATGATAGATTTACCGAGCTTTGTCAGGGTTTTCTAGTGGATTTGATGATACTTTTACGAGAACAGTTATTCGGGACAGAATAAGAGTATACAATGAGCCTAGTACAAATTGAGGAGGAACAACTATGCGAGAGGTCTCTATTGTAATCAGTTTTTTCCTCAACAAGATATTCAGTGGTATGGTTCCTGTATTGTGATTTGAAGGTTTAAGAATATTTGGAACTGGCCAAGTTAGCTGCCGGTAAGATCAGTTTGATAGAATTGCATAGAGATCGTAGATGAACCAAGGATTCTTTCTGGCGAGAGTAGTAAGTTATGGTTTTAGAATTTATGTATGTGCGTTCATATGTTTCTAAGAAATCGTGGTGCGAGTAATGGCTTCAGAAGATGTGGGAAAAGGAGTTAGCGGAATCAGAGTATTTTATCGGTTCAGAATGGACTGTGGTTTGTGACCATGTTTCAGAGGATTACGTTGGTTTGGGAAGCGTTTGTGGGGCCTATTGATCACGTTCAGGGTTGCGATTTTATCCAATCAGAGAATTCGAGTAAAAGCAAATTATTTTTAAGGATCATTTGTGAAGGGAATTTGAATGCAGAGATATGAGGACTGGAGCTTGAGCTAAGTAGAGAGTTGGGACTAGTAGAGTGAACGATCAGGTTTCAACATTACACCCAGCAAGGGTGTCTTGCGATTTAGGAAGGAAGGCAAGTGAGCCTGAGGTGTATTAGCTGTTGATACTACCCGTTGTTGGACCCCTATGCTAGGATTTAGTTTTTCACCAGATCTGTCGAATGTTCATCCGATTCTTCATGTTTCTGTGTTAGAGAAGTATCGCTCTGGTGGTTTCTGTATCATTCGTTGGGATTCAGTTTTGTTCGATGAGAATCTTTCCTGTAAGGAGAAGTCCGTCATGCTTAGCCGATATCTTCAGTTATTACCGATTCGAACATTTTTTCATCCTCTCTTCCTTGTCGCTCGAGGACGAGCGATTGTTTAATTGGTATCCAATGTAACAGCCCGTTTGGTCGTTATTGCATTTCCAACCCTTTTCCGACCTTGGTTGTTGATTTTGGTGACTTTGTGGGAAAAACTGGCTTAAAGCGAAAAAGAGTTGACTCAAAGCTGACTTTGAGTAAACAGAACTTTTTAAAAAATTCATCAATTTCGAGAGGTCCAGATGGTCGTTTAGAACTTGTGTATATCTGGTTCGGTTCCTAATGCACTTGGATACATTTTGGAACTAGGGTTCGAAAGCTAGAATTGAGGTATCGGGAGTTAACTCGGCCAACGAGACCTCCGTTGGAAATTTCGAGGCCACGGGTGCATTCGTAGAGTGTTTTTATGTGTTCCTGTGTATATGGTTTGTGAGCAGATGGCCTCGGGAGTCAGTCAGAAATTCGGGTTGAGTTGTGAAACTTGGGAAATTTTCTAGTGCCTGGTGCTCGCTTTGGCGGCAACGGTACCGCTATAGCGGTCACCTTGCCGCTGAAGCTGTCTGTGCCATTTGGGCATGACCGCTATAGCGGTCATGGGACCGCTGCGGCGGCACCACTAGGGCGGTGCCGCAGGAGCAGTATGTTATACCCCGTACTTTGTACGTCGAAATATTCTAAGTTGGTTGCGACAAGTTATGGACAAGACTTTTAATTTTCGGTTTTGTTGATTTTTGTTTTAATGCACAAGTTGCATATTCATCTTTTCATTGGTATGGAGTGTTAAGGGTAAATTTGGAATAAGGAAAATTTAGGATTAAAAGTGAATTATGAAAAGTTAAGCATTTCATGAGAATTTGGGGCTAGAAGTGAAATTTTGGAAACTTGATAATTCATGAAAATGGCCATATGTGGCCATGTGTGGGGTGTGGGCCATGGGGCCACATGTGTAAATTATATTTGTTATATAAAGACCAAAGATGACAAAGCAAGGTAATTAGTCATCTTTTCCCACTTTAGAAAATTCAAGAAGCTTAGAGAAGAGAAAGGGAGATATTCGGCCATGGCAAGAAAAATGGATGGCCATGAATAGTGATCAAAAAATTGGTTTCTTCTAGTTTTCCCACTAATTGGAAGGTCTTCTATAACATGGAGTTGTTGTTGAAGCAAGCAAGGTGGTTGTTCTTGAAGTTCTCATCCTAGCCGTGTGGAGGAGTTGAATGGAAAAAAAAGGTGAGGTTTAATCTTCTTTATGTGTTTTATGGATGACTTGTACATGTTGTGGTATGTGGAAATGAATGAAGTTCACAAAAATATGATGTTGTGTTGTGTGGCCGTGTATGTGTGGTGTAGTGTAGGAATGATGATCTAATGTTATTTAGTGTTTGATTGATGTTCTTGTGGATGGTTCGAACATGTTGTGATGTGTAGGTGTGTAAAAGTCGTGTGTGTTGATGTTGGAAAGATGGCCCAAGCCGTGAGTGGGCTGTTTTGTTATGACAAGGAATGAACTACTTTTGTTTAGTATTTTGGTTGTTGTGTGTTGTGGATTCTATGATGCTAATGAGAGTTTAATGACTCAAGTTGAGGTTGTAATTGTCATGGGCTGCTCTTAGAAGCTTATGGAATTTTAATATAGTTTCTATAATTATGGAAATAATGTTGGGAACGTGTGGATTATCGAAGTAGTGGATGAATTTGGAAGAAAGAAATGTATTGTTGTTGTTCTTATGGCATTTGGAAGTTTCGGGTTTCATTATGTAGTGAATGGGCTGATTTGGCTATTTTGCAGATTGTTGGAAGCATTCTTGAATCTTGTTTAAATGGTTTGGATTAGTGCTTGAGCGTATGAACATTGATGTTGGTTTGATCGTATGCGGTTGATTTGAATAAAAATGGAATATCGTCGAATCGTATAGAAATGAGTTACTAATGTTAGAATACGTTTTGAATTCATTATTGATGTTGTCGGAATGGTTGTTGGTATTGTTGTTGATAATATTGGCCGAGTTAAATTCTCGGGGTTGTGGAAATTATAGGGGAAGTGCTGCCCAAATTTCTGTAGGTCAAGTGTTAATTTGGAATTGGATTCCTACGTGCTTATGACTAATGTTCGATGCCTAATGACGTTGTTGTAGATTTTGAGAAGTTGAGACTGAAGTTCTGATTAGCGTAGGAAGCGGACGAGGTATGTAAAGCTTACCTTTCCTTCTTTTGGCATGTCTTAGATGCGGTTAAGCTATGATATGTTATGAGCTTCGGGGGAAATTCTATTCTTAAAGTCCGAGCATGTTTACGATGCTTATTTGCTTATTGATGTTGGCATCCTTATATGGTTAAGCTATGGTTTATATGTTTTTGTATGACTAGTTTCCAAATGTTGCATAAAAAGTTTTGTTTTCAAAACGAGTTTTGTAACTACGAACGTCCGTAACTTTCACAGACAGAACCGGATTGCTTTGATATGCTCGTAAATGATTCCATAACGTATAGTGACTATGATTTTCGTAGGCGGGCCCGGATTGGGTTGACGCTCGTCCGTGGGTCCCGCGACTTTCTTCTGTATAGTTCTGATGGCTTTTGAAAGAATTCAATATGACTATCTTTCCGACCCCCGAGTATGATTACTTATTTATCTGTTGAGTCTGAAATAAGGATTTTTATGTATGTGATTTTGATACGTGACTATGGTTTCTGAAGTTCGGTTTGATATGTTCCCGAGTGATATTCGGAAGAAAATCTGATTTGACTACTGTTTTGGCTTTTAAATGAGGGCTTGTTTGATCATTCTGTTGAGTCAGTAATAAGGATTTATGTGCGTATGGTTTCTCGGTTCGTAAATGATGTGTTTTCCGGAGTATGATGTGTCCGGTTCGCCGAGCCCCTTTTCGGCCGGGAACCGTGTATGGATTATGGTGTTATGATGTGTCTGGTACGCCGAGCCCCTTTCGGCCGGGTACTGTGTATATGTGTATGATGTATATTTTGAAATATGATGTGATACGAAGTCTGATATGGATTCTGGAATATGATCAGTTGGAATCAGAGCCGGTGGTGGGGCAAACCCAATGGTGGGGCAAACCCAGTGGTGGGGCAAACCCAATGATGAGGTAAAATTCCACATTGGTTTAGGCAAATCCCACATTGGTTTAGGCAAATCCCACACTGGTTTAGGCAAATCCCACATTGATTTAGGCAAATCCCACATTGGTTTAGGCGAATCCCACATCGGTTAATGTCAGCTCATATGATAAGTTATGATGTTATGATATGCTACGGTATGTATATGTATGATCTGTATTTCAAGCATAAGCGTGTTGGCATTCTGGTTTTTATATTTGTCTTTTGTACCTCTGATGTATGATTTGTGTTTCAGATGCAAGCACTTTGGTATTCTGGTCATTATGCTCACTTTCTGTACTTCTTACTTCGGTTATGACCTCGTTTTCTGTATGCTATGCCTTACATGCTCAGTACATATTCCGTACTGACCCCCTTTCTTCGGGGGCTGCGTTTCATGCCGCGCAGGTATATACAGATGAGTAGAAGATGTTCCAGCGGGATTGACGAGCTCCATTTTCTCTCGGAGTGCTGTCGAGTCGGAATGTTAAAGTTGCGATATCTTGGGTTATGTTAGAGACTTTGCAGACAGTGTCGAGTGTATGATATGTCAGTTTTGTAAGCGGCTATGTAAGCCGATGTATTATTATGCATTATGTTACGAACTTCATATGTTTACAGATTTCATACGATGCTAGTTTTATTTGATCTGACAAAGATGAAAGGCATGTTTGTTTTCGAAAAAAAAAATTCATTATGTACTTGTGTCATGTTTTGCGGGCCTAGTATGATTGTGAGTATGGTGAGAGTCAGCGGGTTCGCTCGGCCCTAAGTAAGGGTCGGGTGCCCATCATGCCCTATCGGAAATCAGGGTGTGACAAATTGGTATCAGAGCAGTTCGTCCTAGGGGTTGTCTGCAGTCGTGTCCGGAGTCCGTTTATGGTGTGAAGCGCGCCACATTTATAAACAGGAGCCTACGGGGCATCTAGGGTGGTTACTCTTCGTTCACATCTGAGATCGTGCTATAGAGCCAAGTCATAGGAAATGAGATTTCTCGCACTAACCTTTGGTTTCAGCAGAAGAATGGCATCGACGAGGAAGTGATTAGCGATATTGGAAGTTACAAAGCACGCAGGTAAGCAAAGGTATGAAAAATATATGTTGGGAAGGATACCGAAGTACAATTGAAATGTAAAGTTGAGGACTGAAAAAGGAAGTAAACAAGAAAGTGTAACAGGTGCAGTTTAAGCTGGGCGTACGAGGTATGTATATTATTTTCGTACTGTTGTTGATGTTGGGAGCCCTGTGAGGCTGTGATATGATATGATATGTATATATGTATTTTGGCCCTGTGAGGCATTGTTGGTATTTCCTGCGTGCAGATTTTGAGATAGTAAGAAATATAGAGGAAACTGCGAAAATTTTCCCAGAAATAAAAAGAGAATGAGATATGGGTTTGTAATATGACTTGAAAGGTCGTGCCGATAGTAATAGTGAGATTAAGACAAGAGTACAGATGAAGGAATTGTGATGTGTATGAATGTATGGATAAGACAACTTGTGAAATATTAAGGATAAAGTTGATCAGAAAGGGTAAAAGGTTAAGAAGTGTTACACTATGAGATCGAATACGAACGGGACAATGTGAATATAATGAAGATTGTTGTGAAAATAAGTAAAGCCCAGTGAGAAAGTGGCCAAAGCTATGATTTGATTTTTGTGGTTAGAATATAAAGGCAAGTGTGAAACGGAAAAAAATAAGTTACAGAACGAATAAGGAAGGGTTTGAGTTAAAGATTAAGAGACGACACGAGATAATGTGCCTAGAATGTTACAAGTCGAGTAAAAGGGTATTACAAGCAGGAAAAGTTTAAACCGAGATCCTTAAGACCCCATACGACTAGTTGAACATTCGAGGACGAATGTTCTAAAGGGGGAAAGGATGTTATACCCCGTACTTTGTACGTTGGAATATTCTAAGTTGGTTGCGACAAGTTATGGACAAGACTTTTAATTTTCAGTTTTGTTGATTTTTGTTTTAATGCACAAGTTGCATATTCATCTTTTCATTGGTATGGAGTGTTAAGGGTAAATTTGAAATAAGGAAAATTTGGAATTAAAAGTGAATTATGAAAAGTTAAGGATTTCATGAGAATTTGTGGCCATGTGTGGGGTGTGGGCCATGGGGCCACATGTGTAAATTATATTTGTAGGGGATATTTATATAAAGACCAAAGATGACAAAGCAAGGTAATTAGTCATCTTTTCCCACTTAGAAAATTCAAGAAGCTTGGAGAAGAGAAAGGAGATATTCGGCCATGGCAAGAAAAATGGATGGCCATGAATAGTGATCAAAAAATTGGTTTCTTCTAGTTTTCCCACTAATTGGAAGGTCTTCTATAACATGGAGTTGTTGTTGAAGCAAGCAAGGCGGTTGTTCTTGAAGTTCTCATCCTAGCCGTGTGGAGGAGTTTAATGGAAAAAAAAGGTGAGGTTTAATCTTCTTTATGTGTTTTATGGATGACTTGTACATGTTGTGGTATGTGGAAATGAATGAAGTTCACAAAAATATGATGTTGTGTTGTGTGGCCGTGTATGTGTGGTGTAGTGTAGGAATGATGATCTAATGTTATTTAGTGTTTGATTGATGTTGTTGTGGATGGTTCGAACATGTTGTGATGTGTAGGTGTGTAAAAGTCGTGTGTGTTGATGTTGGAAAGATGGCCCAAGCCGTGAGTGGGCTGTTTTGTTATGACAAGGAATGAACTACTTTTATTTAGTATTTTGGTTGTTGTGTGTTGTGGATTCTATGATGCCAATGAGAGTTTAATGACTCAAGTTAAGGTTGTAATTGTCATGGGCTACTCTTAGAAGCTTATGGAATTTTAATGTAGTTTCTATAATTATGGAAATAATATTGGGAACGTGTGGATTATCGAAGTAGTGGATAAATTTGGAAGAAAGAAATGTATTGTTGTTGTTCTTATGGCATTTGGAAGTTTCGGGTTTCATTATGTAGTGAATGGGCTGATCTGGCTATTTTGTAGATTGTTGGAAGCATTCTTGAATCTTGTTTAAATGGTTTGGATTAGTGCTTGAACGTATGAACATTGATGTTGGTTTGATCGTATGCGGTTGATTTGAATAAAAATGGAATATCGTCGAATCGTATAGAAATGAGTTACTAATGTTAGAATACGTTTTTAATTCATTATTGATGTTGTCGGAATGGTTATTGGTATTGTTGTTGATAATATTGGCCGAGTTAAATTCTCGGGGTTGTGAAAATTATAGGGGAAGTGCTGCCCAAATATCTGTAGGTCAAGTGTTAATTTGGAATTGGATTCCTACGTGCTTATGACTAATGTTCGATGCCTAATGACGTTGTTGTAGATTTTGAGAAGTTGAGACTGAAGTTCTGATTAGCGTATGAAGCGGACGAGGTATGTAAAGCTTACCTTTCCTTCTTTTGACATGTCTTAGATGCGGTTAAGCTATGATATGTTATGAGCTTCGGGGGAAATTCTATTCTTAAAGTCCGAGCATGTTTACGATGCTTATTTGCTTCTTGATGTTGGCATCCTTATATGGTTAAGCTATGGTTTATATGTTTTTGTATGATTGGTTTCCAAATGTTGCATAAAAAGTTTTGTTTTCAAAAAGAGTTTTGTAACTACGAACGTCCGTAACTTTCACAGACAGAACCGGATTGCTTTGATATGCTCGTAAATGATTCCATAACGTATAGTGACTATGATTTTCGTAGGCGGGCCCGGATTGGGTTGACGCTCGTCCGTGGGTCCCGCGACTTTCTTCTGTATAGTTCTGATGGCTTTTGAAAGAATCCAATATGACTATCTTTCCGACCCCCGAGTATGATTACTTATTTATCTGTTGAGTCTGAAATAAGGATTTTTATGTATGTGATTTTGACACGTGACTATGGTTTCTGAAGTTCGGTTTGATATGTTCCCGAGTGATATTCGGAAGAAAATCTGATTTGACTACTGTTTTGGCTTTTAAATGAGGGCTTGTTTGATCATTCTGTTGAGTCAGTAATAAGGATTTATGTGCGTATGGTTTCTCGGTTCGTAAATGATGTGTTTTCGAGTATGATGTGTCCGGCTTACGCCGAGCCCCTTTTCGCCCGGAACGTTGTATGGATTATGGTGTTATGATGTGTACGAAAGTACGCCGAGCCCCTTTCGGTAGGGTACGTGTATATGTGTATGATGTATATTTTGAAATATGATGTGATACGAAGTCCGATATGGATTCCGGAATATGATGAGTTGAATCGTAGCCGCGTGGTGGGGCAAACCCAATGGTGGGGCAAACCCAGTGGTGGGGCAAACCCAATGGTGAGGCAAAATTCAACATTGGTTTAGGCAAATCCCACATTGGTATAGGCAAATCCCACATTGGTTTAGGCGAATCCCACATCAGTTAATGTCAGCATATGATAAGTTATGATGTTATGATGTGCTACGGTATGTATATGTATGATCTGTATTTCAGGAGTAAGCGTGTTGGCATTCTGGTTATTATATTTGTCTTCTGTATCTCTGATGTATGATTTGTGTTTCAGATGCAAGCACTTTGGTATTCTGGTCATTATGCTCACTTTACGTACTTCTTACTTCGGTTATGACCTCGTTTTCGTATGCTATGCCTTACATGCTCGGTACATATTCCGTACTTGACCCCTTTCTTCGGGGGCTGCGTTTCATGCCGCGGTATATACGAGATGAGTAGAAGATGTTCCGGCGGGATTGGCGAGCTCATTTTCTCTCGGAGTCGCCGAGTCGGAATGTTAAAGTTGCGATATCTTGGGTTATGTTAGAGACTTTGCGACGGTTGTCGAGTGTATGATATGTCAGTTTTGTAAGAGGCTATGTAAGCCGATGTATTTTTATGCATTATGTTACGAACTTCATATGTTTACAGATTTCATACGATGCTAGTTTTATTAATGGATATTTTATCTAGGCTTCTAAATCATGATTTATTGGTTGGGTTAGCTTCAATAAGCAATGAATTGGTGAGTAGAACCCTTATTTCATAACTTCTTCCTAATTAGAGGCTAATTTGTGGATTTAGGAGTTAGGGTTTATACCCAATTTTGGGGTTTTTGCCTAGAATCCGAATTAGAGTAAATTATTGATTATTCTAGCTTGCTAATGATGGGAATTGATCATCTAGAGGTTTAATTTCATGTTGGGACCATTAGATCCCTAATTTCACCCTTCTAGTTCATAAAACCTATTCCATAGGTTGGGGATTTGGGTCTTGATAGAAGTAGGGTTGGTTTTGATGTTTTTCTTTATTCTAGTTCCATTATTTGAATATGCTTAGACTTTCTTGATATTGAGGCTCAGCGGAAAGGGAAGGCTAAGGAGTGATTGTTGGTATTATTATTGTTACACCTCGAATATTTTTTATGTTGAGTTGTGAATAGACTAACGCAAGCTTAAGGCAAACATGAAGCCCTTATGACATTGAGGAGAATATTAAGTAGCTTTGAAGTATATACGATAAGATTTTGAAGTCATATGACTTGAAGAAACTAAGTTTGTCGAGGAGAAGTGAAGTATAAGTTGTGTTTGGGTACGGTCTCTCAAGTTATCGAATTAAGGATTACTTAGTAATGTCTCGAGGGGAAGTTATAAGGCTCCTTAGATGGTTAATAAAGTATTATACAAGTGACAAGAAGGGTCCACAAGGATTGGAAGTCAAATGAAGCGATGGGAACAACTTCAAAAAAATGTAAGTTATACGACCACTTATACAGTCCGTATAAGGTGTCCGTATAACCTGTCCAGAGAGGGGTTATCTTCTGGTGGTATTATATGGTTACTTATACGGACCGTATAAGTTATATGGACCGTATAAGTGTCCGTATAAACCTTGACGGGCAGCTTTTAAATTTTTATATAAAGAGGACCCAAGTTCATTTTTCTCATTTCTCACCTTCTCCACACTTCATGAGACCTCTAGAATATTCCATACACCTTATTAACATAAATTCAAGAGAGATCAAAGATTTATCATCAAAACCAAGAGAATCAAGGGTAGAGAAGATCACTAGGGTTTGTGGAAGCCAAGGATTCCTTCTGTATTGAAGTTGGGGTTTTCTCAAGTGGAGTATTTTCATCCAAAGGCCATTCCTACATAATCAAAGGTGAGTTTTACATCTATTTCATGTAATTACAAGTATTGAGTGGTTTGAAAGACTTGGATTAGAGAAAAAAGTAGAGTGTGGAGCCCAAATGTGGAAACAAGGACATTCTTGAATAATAACTTGACTTGAATCATATTTCTTGATATGCCATGAGTATAATCTTGTTGTGAATGATACAAATGACATTAAAGAAGTATCATATGAGAATGAATATGGTGTTGTGTTGTAGCTATGGTTGTGGATGATTTGAAAGAGAAGTGTCAGGATTGGATAATGTTTAACTTGAAGAAGTTTATTGATTATGATATTATGGGTGTTGTTATTGATGCTTGGGATTTGTTTGTTATATGGAGAAAGTTGTTGAAACAAACGAAATGTTGCCCAATTTTCGTTAGCTCTTAGTCGCTTTAGTTTAGACTCAAATATGTTTCGAATTATCTAACCTTAATACGCATTCCCTTGAATGTAGAATCGTGAGCTCGGAAGGAAAGCGTTTAGTTGATAGAGTAAAGGGGCGTAAAGGTATGTAAGGCTAGTCCCCTTCTTTCAAAGGCATGACTTCTATATTATGTTTCCTTTTTATGTTTCCATGATCTTCTTACATCCCAAAAGCTAAAAGTTAAAGATTTTTAAGAGCTTCTTATGTGAAAGAGATGAGATATGTTCTATCATAATGATGATGATAATGATGCTATCATGAGCTTGATAATCCTTTCTTTATGATTTCATTGGTGTTAATTCTTGTTGTTGTCTCACCTCATGATATTAGTTCCTTCAAGGTGAGGTATAGCGATGATGATTAGTCCATAATGTAATCGGAGGTTCTCGACCTTACATCACTCCGATAGAGTTACAGCTTTTACTTGAGCTCTCATGCATGCTTCATATTATGTATATGTAAGATTACACCGCGCCTATTTGGCCGGGCAATCACCACTACGCTTGGCGTAAGTGGGCAGCTACGATGATGATTACACCGTGCCTACATAGCCGGGCAGACACCACTAGTTGGTGGCTTGAGATGTTTACCCCGGACGTGGGGGGCCCGGACGCGGACTAATGATGATCACACCGCACCTATATGGTCAGGCAGTTTATATATATGTATACATGATATGATGTTTCCTTTTGTTAGCATGCATGATTCCGTCTTAAAAGGCAATCAGTTGCAGGTTATCCCTTTACCTTATGTTCTCTCATTTCCTTATTATGGTTGATATACATGCCTTACATACTCGGACATTGTTCGTACTGACGTCCTTTTCTTTTATGGAATCTATGTTCATGCCCACAAGTAGACAGAGAAATGGACCGGACACCTAGGAGGCTTGTCAGCAGTTGTACAGGAGCACCCCACAACTACGGAGGTTCAGCCAATTGGTATATTCTTTTGCGTACATATTTGGGGCATGGCGGGGTCCTGTCCCGTCCTTATGATTACAGTGTTCTAGTTAGAGGCTCGTAGATACATATGTGTGGGTAGTAGATGTTATGTGACCTGTTCAGTGTATATTTTGTATATTATTTTGTAGCCTCGTGGCTTATGTACATTTATGCTTGGAGAGATATTCGAAGTCTGTTTCTTGATAAATTTTGTGTTGAGAACGATATACGTTTAGGTTGAGTATGATAGATAGCATGATGGGTGGTGCTCGGTAGTCAGCTCCGGGTACCCGTCATGGCCCACTAGTTGGGTCGTGACAATTGTTGTTCGGCCTTCCAGGCAGGTTATGGTTTACCTTATGGTGAGACGTCATTTAGCGCAAAGACATATTTAGATGATATTGTCAGAGAAAGCATATAAACCTTCGGGTATGAAGTTGGGTCGGATATTGTCTAAGGTTGGGCCTTGTTGTGTGATTGGGGCTAGCCACCCCGTTGTGTTGTGACTTGATTTATTCTATTGTTGTTGGCTTGATTCCACGTAGTGATAGCAATATTGGCGACTATTGATATATCTTGATCATGATATCGTAGTATCTTGCTTGTTGACATTTGATACGAAGGTAGTGTTCTATATGACTAGTGTAGTCTTTCATGATATTGTTGGCATACCCTTCTTGGTACTTGTGATATTGATCTGATTATTGATGTTGACTCATACATTGGCCGCATTCTCTTCCTTCATGATATAGTGTTGATACATTGATGATACTTAAGGAAACGCTGTGATGAGCTGGGCTCAATTTGTATGAGAGTGACGTGAGGTCTGATATCCGATGGTTGTCCCAGAATCGTGGTTGAGTGGTAGCGGCTACCGAGGTTTGTGCCAGAGCCATGACGTATATGGACTTCGCGGGTCCGCCATGGGATGTGCTGATGAACATCCTCCGTGGGAAAAGATCCGGAGTCTCATTCGTCCGTTAGGAAAAGATCTGGAACGAGTGGTACATTGGACTTCGCGAGTCCCCATGGGTTTTGCTACTGAGATGTCGATACTTCCGTCTAGAGTGCATGTGTACACAGCTTTGCATTTGCATTCATACATTATCGCATTGCATTGCATTTGCATTATGGTTTATATTGTGATGATCTAGAGATGTACTTGTGTTATTTGAATTCGGATTGGATATATTAAGACTTGGCACACTTGGGTTTAGATGCTACCGCCTAGGTGATGACGTGTATTAGGTTCTGACTTATACTTGATGATTTATCAGCTTATCTTACTTTATTGTCTGAATTATATTAGCTATACTTGGTCGGCCTATGATACCTACCAAGATCGTGGTTGTGTCTTGACTCGCACTTGCTGCATTCTTTTATGAATGCAGAATTCCATGTTGGATCTACTTCTATTTCTCGTGGCTCCTCTCTCTATCGGAACCCTAAACCTAGCTGAAACCCTAATAGTTTCCAACCTTTTCACGGCGATAATGGCCTCTCCGGCCACTGGACAGCCGCCCATTATGGCCGTCCAGGCTAATACAACAAAGACCAATGCAACCTATTCACCTTTTATCGAACCAAACTTATGCAACAGCCCTTAATCCAACAACTTCTACTACTACGTATAGTCCTACACTACCCATGAAAAAGGTCGCATATTTGCATGGAGAGCTCATGGTAGTATGGGATGAAGAGGAGATTGAGCAGATGATTATCAAGGAAAAACTACAATATGCTGTCGTTGGGAAATTCTCATATGGATGGCGTGATGTGAAAGATTTGAGAACCTATATTCCAAAGCAATGTGGTTTGAAAGGAGAGTGTATTATTGGTTTGTTGAGCAATACGTATGCACTAATACGTGCTTCTTCTTTAGAAGATTACGTGACCTTATTGTCCAAACCTGCATATTACATTACGCATAAGAGCTGGTCCTATCCCATGCGTACGTTCTAGTGGGATCCATGGTTTGATCCAGAGGAGGAAACGAAGATTGCAATTGCATGGATATCATTCCCATCATTACCTCCAAACTATTTTGTGAAAAGAAGCGGTTTTTTCAGCGGCATCTGTGTTGGAAAGCCCTACAAGTTGATATATACACACCTAATAAAACCAGGAGCCAAGTTGTGCGAGGAGTGAAGGCAGAAGTAGACTTGCTTGGAGAATTCCCAAAGAGAATCAATATAGGGATGAAAAAGAAGATTCTTGGGGAGATTGTGGACAAATGGATAAAGATCAATTATGATTATGTTCCTAAGTATTGCAAAAATTGCAAACTTCAAGGGCATAATGAGCAAGATTGCTATGTCATTCATCCAGAATTGTATCCACAGGATGAAGAACAAAGTTCAGACAAAGAACAGGAGGAAAACAGTAAGGAAGATCAAAGGAAGAGTAAAGAGCTAAACAATGCAAAAAATAGCAGATTTGAGATTAATGAATACAAAGGGTCTAATGCTGACACAATGAAAGGGATGGAAGCAGTAGACAAGGTGCAGCCTCTAGAGGTTAATGATAAGGATGGATTCAAGGAGAAGAAAGGAAAACAAAGGAATAAGAGGCACTTTCATAGAGGTAAATATGATGAAAACTATTGGAGACCGAAGGAGAATCAAGCTTTGCAAACTAATCAATATGCAGCACTGCAGAACACAAATGAGGATATAATAGACTTGGGCGAGTATCTCTCTGAAGTCTTGGATGGAAGGATGGTAGAAGCAAAGGTTATCGATCTTTATAATCGATTGTTACGGTGCGGTAAATTGTAAACACTAATGATAAGGTCAAGGAAAAGCAGATGGAAGAATCCAATCAGGTGGAGAGGATATCAACAAAGGCATGGATTGAGAAGAACTTTGGTAAACAACTCAATGATAAAGGGGAGGTTTTGTCTCAATAGGTGTCTAAGATGAACTCAAGTACTACAGTTAGACAAGAGAAGGAACATGACTCAGAAGAAATTGGTGACACCTTAATCCACAAAAACTTGGAGAAAAGTTTGGAAGAAGATAAATCAGGTGAAGTGCTGCAGGAGGATGCAGATCAAGATGAGACTCCTATATTAGATCAGGGATTGGAGGAGAATGAAGAAAAAGAAGTCACAAGGCCACCAGAGAGTAACAATGCTGTCAATTTGCCTGTAGAACAAGTAGAGAGTGCACATCATGAAAAACAAGATGAGGTACAAGCACAAGTTGATCTTAATAGCCAAGATGAGGAAGATTTAACTCAGAACATTGATGATATAGCACGGGGAGAGCTGTTATCTCCTAGAAGTGTGCGAGGGATTGAAGACGAGGAGCAACAAATAGACAAAAACCTGTCGGAAGCACCGAGTATTCGGTACAGGGAGTTTCCAACAAGGAGGAGTAAGAACAAAACCAATAATTCTCAATGATAGACAAAGCTTTATTTTGGAATATTAGAGTCGGTTAACACTCGAAATCTTTTGAGAGGTTAATTGAACTAAAAAGGAGACATTATTATTCTATTATAGGCCTAATGGAACCTTTTCAAGATCCTATTGCTATTGAAGAGTATAGAAGGAAGTTAGGCTTTAAAATCGCAAGGTGAAGCTTGTTGGGAAAGATTTGGATTTTTGGACGGATAGATAGCTTGGTGTAGTTATGTCAATCGGAGAACAACAAGTTACTCTGCAACTAACTCACTCATCCTTGAATCAATCAGTGCTGGTGTCAGTAGTTTATGCTAAATGTGATAGAGATACGAGAAAGAGTTGTGGGAAGCTATGGTGGAGTTAGCAAATCAGCAAGACCTTCCTTGGATAATAGGAGGGGACTTTAATGTCATAGTTTATGATGAGGAGAAGCAAGGTGGTCTTCCAGTCTCATCCAATGAGACATTGGATTTTTCTACTTGTATACAAAGCTGTGTTGATTGATGTAGGATTCACTGGAAGCAAATTCACCGGGTAGAATGGGAGGACTGAAGAGGAGTGCATATTCAAAAGGTTAGATAGAATACTGGTGAATCAGCAAGTGCTAGACATCATGCCATCCACGGCGGTGACTCATCGATTAGACATGGTTACGATCATGCACCGCTACGTGCTTGAGTGTAATAGCAATGCACATCATATTGTCAAGTCTTTTAAGTTTCTCAACACGGACAAATCATCATACATTTTATGGAGGTGGTATAGGAGCTGGAGGCTGTGACTTCGGCAAAATCCATTTTATGTATTTCATCACAAGTTGAAGAAACTTAAAAACCTTTGGTTCAATGGAGCAAGAATACTTTTGGGAATATCTTTCGGCTGATTGCCACTATTGAAGATACTATAAAGGTGAAGGAGTTGCAGTTTGAAAATAATGCTTCAAGGGAGAATAGAATGCAGTTACATCAAGCACAGGCTGAACTAACCAGATTTTTACACTTGGAGGAGGAGTATTGGAAGCAGAAAGCTGGTATGAAATGGTTCAATGATGGAGACAGAAATACAAAATTCTTCCATTCATATGTGAGGGGCAGGAGGAATAAATTGACTTTGAAAAGAATACAAGATCCAACTGGTACATGGCTGGAAAATGAAGTAGATATTGGTTCTGAGGCACAGGTTCTTTGAGTCACAATTTAGTGAAGAAAAATCAGGAGGGGATTATGCATTGTTGAAAAATATTCCTAAGCTGATAACTGAAGAACAACAAAACAGTATGGAAGAGTTGCCATCTGAAACTGAAGTAAAGGAGGTTGTGTTTTCGATCCAATGGGGGCGAGTGCTAGTGGGCACGATGGATTCATAGGACATTTTTATCGAAGTCTTTGGGAGATTATTAAGTTGGATGTGCTTCAAATGGTTAGAACTTTCTTTTGTGGATCTGAGATACCACAATTCATCACACATACTAACCTGGCTTTATTGCCAAAGAACGAGGTGATTAATAATTTCAATGATATGAGGCCTATCAGTCTCAGCTCCTTCTCCAATAAGATACTGTCAAAAGTGCTGCAAAATAGATTGACAAAGGTTCTTCCTAATATTATCTCTAATAATCAAACAGGATTTGTGAAAGGAAGGAGCATTGCAAAAAATATATTACTGGCACAGGAGATCATCAGAGATATTAATTTGAGAGCTAAACATACTAATGTGGTGATCAAATTAGACATAACAAAAGGCATATGATAGGCTTTCTGGATTTTTTGACTAAAGTATTAAGGCAGGTTTGGATTTGGAGAGGTTCTCATTGATTTGGTATGGAGATTGCTCTAAAACAGCGGTATTCAATATTAATCAATGGTCAAAGTCATGGTTTTTTCAGGTCAAGTAGGGGGGTAAAGCAAGGTGATCCACTTTCTCCTACATTGTTCATTATAGCAGCAGAGGTCTTAACAAGGAGTCTAAATAAGCTGCATGAGAAGCCAAGTTTCATAGGCTATGGAATGCCAAAATGGAGTCCTCAAATCAATCATTTATCATATGCTGATGATACAATCCTATTCTGTTCTGGGGATGGATATTCATTAAAGAAAATGATGAAGAGGTTGAGGAAGTATGAGAAGGCTTCAGGACAAGCGGTCATCTTGATAAAAGTTGTTACTATGTTCATCACAAGGTATATGCCGGAAGTTAATAGCAAGATTAAAAGACATACTAATATGAGAAATGGATCCTTTCCTTTCACATATTTAGGATGTCCGATGTTTTATGGAAGAAGGAAACGGATATATTATGAGGATTTGATAAAAAAGTGATGAAAAGGATTAAGTCTTGGCAAAAACAATATTATCTTTTGGAGGTAGATATGTCTTTGGTTAATCATACATTGCAAACCATGCCGGTATATTCTTGTCAGCCATGAATCCTCCTTCTGGGGTGATAAAGCAACTTCACAGGATATTTGCCAAATTCTTTTGGAGCAATACTGTGGGGGTGAAAATCAAGCATTGGGTGGCATAGGACAAATTATGTCTACCGAAAGATGAAGGAGGGATTGGTCTTAGATCACTAACTGATATTTCCAATAACTATTTGCTAAGTTGTGGTGGAATTTCAGATGTGGAAGAAGCTTATGGAGTAGCTACATGCTGAACAAATACTGCAAGAAATGGCATCCTACTATGGCAGCAGATAGAGGAGGATCTCATACTTGGAAGAAGATGGTGATCATAAGAGATGCAGTTGAGCCACAGATATTTTGGTATTTGAGAAATGGAACTTCAAGTTTCTGGTATGAGAATTGGACAAGGCTTGGGGCACTATATTATATCACTCCCGATCTTTGCTAGAGAAGAAAAGATAGAGGTTAGACGAGTTTGTGAAAAATGGTGAATGGAACATGGAGCTGTTAATAGATACTCCTAGATCGAGGAATTGACTCGGCATATCAGGATAATATCAAAGTTCCGGATGGAGAAGAAGATGATGAACCATGTTGGATGTTGGAAACAAATGGCAAATTCTCGATTAAATACGCATGGGAATTTCTCGAGGCATAGAGAGAGCAAACAAACCGACTATAGGCTCATGTGGGAGAAAGGGTTGCCAATAAAGATAAGCTTTTCATGTGGAGGGTGTGGAAAGGAAGAATCTCTGCGGATGATATATTGAAAAGGATGATGATCAATATACCATCAAGATGCTGGTGCTGTGAGGATCATAAGGAGGAAACTGTATGTCACGACCCAGCCGGAGGGCCGCGACGGGCACCCGGTGCTAACCCACCTGGGAATCTCTTGACATACTTACACATCACATCTTGGTGAGCCACATAGTTAAATCATACTTTTCATTCATCAATCACGCTAATCCCATTGGGCGACAATTCATTTACATCGTCATTAGTAACTATGCCCATATCAATGTACATAAACCGATGAGGCTAACAAAAAAAATATCCAAAATATAGGCCGACAAGGCCAAACACATCTACCCATATACACATGTCTACGAGCCTCTAAGAAGAGCACGTCATATCATATAGGCGGGACAGGATCCCGCCGTGCCCATAAATATATACACAAAAGAATCAATACCAAAGGTTGTAGCTCCGAATGAAATAGAGCTCCGCTATGTAGTCCCTGAGAAATATAGCTATGGATCAAGTCTGTCTTCTTGGCCACCTGTGGGCATGACGCAGCGTTTACAAATAAAAGGACGTCAGTACGAAGAATGTACTGAGTATGTAAAGCATGATCAACATCAATATGAAAGCATAGTAGATAACATATGAAATAGCATAGGATGGGAGATAATAGTACCATCGTCATAGCACTTACTTGCTTTGCATAGGGACATTTCATTTCTATTATGTATCCGTCTACATACATCCATATCCGTATTCGTATACGTATTCGTACTCATTTACCTTTCGTATCCATTTTCGTATTCGTATTTATATTTCCATTCATACTCATATTCATATCATATACATCGCATATACATAGTCTTTACATATACTTAGCATATACATAGTCTTTACATATACTTAGCATATTCGTACTCATATTGATGTCATATACATAACATTTATATAGCATACCCGACCACAAAGGTTCGGTGTTTCACCATACAGCCTGCAGGCTCGGTGTCATACATACAGCCTGCAAGGCTCGGGGTTATTCGTACCAGAAAACTGCAGTGGTGCGCGCGTATTATATATATATATGTATATATATATATATATATATATATATACATATATACATTCTTATACACTCTACCCGGCCATATAAGCTCGGGGTTTCATAATAGCCACACATAGGCACATGTACATATAAGCTCATAAGCATCTTTAGCATCATCACTATCGTCATTCATTACATCTATTCTTAAAGGATTACTCATCATATAAGGAACTTAGTACAATCGTATCATATCGAGGATCATAAGCTTAGTAGCTTTTAGAGATAGGATCATTGGAGAGTATCCTAGGCTCATAGAAGAATAGATATTTGGCCAAAGAACCATGCCTTATGAAAGAAGGGTTAGCCTTACATACCTTTCCGTTCCGTATTCTATCACTTGCACGTTCTCCTTCATGCTCACGTTTCTACCTTCATTAGAGTTATACTAACATTAGAAAATCGATAGCTTAGCATACATGACTAGGGCTAGAGAAAATTGGACAGCATCTCCTTTATTTATACGACTTTTTCCATATCATATATCAACTCCCAAACATCAATAATAACATTCACAACATCATCACAATAGCCTTTATTCACCTACGGTATCCTTACTTCTCAATTCTTCAAATCACCCATATTCATGGTCATATCACACGATTACGTTCATTCATATACAATATCTATTCCTTGTTCTCAATATCATTTATAACATGATTATAATCATAATGTATCAAGAATTATAACTCAATCCAAACATTTACTCAAAAATGACACTATTCCCACATTCATGACCCATTTCTATATCCTTTTGCAATCCAAGTGTTTCAACTTTCAACTACCTTAAATAACATGGAAATGTCATAAAACTTACCTTAGATGGTGTAGGAATGAACCTTGGGTGCAACACGCAAACGAAATTACTGGTTTCACCTTCGCTTGGATTCTTGTCTTGGATGAACTTTAATGGGTTTCTTATACTTGATTCACTTGGTTTGATGAAGTTGAACACTAATTTCTCTTGAAATCTTGTGGGAGAAATGTAGAGAGATATTCTAGAGAGAAGGGGTGTGAAGAGGGAAATGAAATGAAATAAGACTTGAATCCTTAGTAATAACACAATTCAGCCCCGACCAACTTCTACGGACCAACATACGGTCCGTATAATTTATACTGACCGTAAATTTGGTCTAGAGAGGGGTCTCAATCTGGGCTGAAAGTACGGCTGAACATAGGTCCTTATGTTTTATACGGCCGGTATGTTTGGCCGTATAATGCCCAGTCAATCCGAACTCGTTCTCGTCGACTCATTTGATCTCCAATCCTTATGGAACCTTCTTGACACTTGTTTACCACCTCATTAACAATCTAAGGGATGTTATGAATCTTCTCTAAAGCATCATTAAATCATCATTAACTTGTTACTCATAAATCCTCTCCGATACATATCATATGTCTCGCCTTCTCTTGGCAAACTTTCTCGTCTAACATCGAATGTCTTTGAAATCTCACTTAAGGTCATCAAATGTCATTCCTTACTTATTAAAACACCGTATACTTCGCGTCCTTTATCAGTCTATTCACTACGCATTAACGAAAAAATTTCCGAGGTGTAACACTGTAGTTCACTTATTTCTAACATCTTCCATAGTTGTCAAGTTATGGAAGTTTTTTTCTTCTTTGTGCGGGTATTCCGGCTTGATGGAGTTGGTCACATCAAATGATCATGGCATGGTGGACTGCGAGACAAAACCAAAATTGCAACCTATTTATAGAGCAATGCCCGCGGTGATCGTATGGTCGTTATGGAAGAGAAGAAACTCCATTAAGCATGGAGGATCGATTCTTTCTACGAAATTTGAAACAACAAGTTGCAACACGTGAGCACCAACTAGAAAGAAAAAAGATGTCCATGGTTGCGGAAATTTATCAAGTGATTAGGAAAATATGCATCGGCACCTTAGTAGATATAAACCAAGAGTTTATTATGCTAAGGTGTTGTGGAAGAAATGCCACCTTCGAGGAGATTAAAATGTAATACGGATGGGGCGTACGAGAGCGATCACAGGATTAGTTCATATGGATTCTGCATCGAGAGATAGCAATGGAGATTTGGTTTATGCGGAAAGCGCAACAAATGGGAATAGCAACAAATATGGAAGGGCGAAGGGGGCCATAAAACGAGCCGAAGTTTAAGAACACGACGTGCTTGTGGTTTCAGCTGGGCGGTTCGGCTTGTCCTTCAAAACATCTTACAAGATACACGGATCACTCCGTAGGGCCCGAAATCGAGATTGAAGAGGTCAAACGAGGACATGAGAACGGTACGGGTGCGGGGTTAATCATATTTTCGGGGAAGGCAACAAGTTGGCAGACTTTACTAGCGAAATCAAGCTTTGAATCGTACGAGAGACAAAGTACATGACTTTATACTCGTACCATCGGAAGGAAGAAGAATTATCTATCATGCCATAATCCATAGGGTGTGATGAGCACCCAAACCATTACCTAGGGCCAAAAGAACCTTGTTGACTCTCGCAATACTACCGTGTATCATGGACACTTAACCAAAACATGAGTACATAATGAAGGTTTTCGAGAGAAAACAAACAAGCTTTACACTTTTTTTATCAAATAGAATTTCTAACATATAAAACTTATAATACATAGCTTACATAGCCGCATACATATGGACATCTTAGACCCACGACAACATGCAAATTCTCTAACACGAACATGAAACCATAACATAATAATGCGACTCGGCGGCCTCCGGAGAAAATGGGTAGAACATCATGCTAATATCTTATTCGCTTTGGGTGTACAACACGCGACATGAAGAAACGCGGCCCCGAAGAAGGGGGTCGGTACGGAAAATGTGCTTGAGTATGTAAACATGGAATACATTAAACGGAATCATAACCGGACGAAGTACGAACGGACATAACCGTGAGAAATCATAGACTTGCCTTTAAAACATATCTCGTACATATACATATACGTATAAGTGTCCACGCCCCTCTGGCGGGGACTCGGTAAGGTAAAATCATATCATTATCATATCATTGTATCATCGAACATATATACCGTACCCGGCCCTCTGACAGTGAGGGACTTGGTGAATAAGGTCATATAATCATCGTGTCATATTATCATGTCATCATGTCACGTCATCATATATATATATATACATATACGTACCCGGCCCTCTAGCCGGACTCGGTGAAGTGATCATATACCGTACCCGGCCTCGGTGAGGGACTCGATAAATGCCGACCACTTTCGGGACTCGGTGAAATATCATATCAGCGTGCACGAATACGTACCCGGCCGGAGACTCGGTGAATGATGTCATAGTGAGCACGACGAGTGATAAGAAGCCACATACACATACACACAATTCATCTTTGAAGCTCCAACAAATAAACATGAGATCCACGCTGCGTATCACGAAGATAATATCACGTTAAGTTCCTCCCGAATGTTACTCGGGAACATGTCAAATAAGAACACCAAAAATCATAGTTACGTATTAAAATCATATACGTACGAATTCTCATTTCATACATTTACACGGGTTCCATAGAATCAATCAAAGCGGACTATCATTTAAAAACCGATGGTCATAGTCAAATCCGGTTTCTTTCGAATGGTACTCGGAACTTGTCAAATAGAACCTTGCCGTCATGGTTACGGATCGACATTATACCATACAATTCTCGTATTCTGATTTAACAAATAAGCAAGTAATCGTGCTCGGGGGGTTCGAGGTGATAATCATTTAAGTCCTTTCCAAAAAGTCGTCGGAACTATACGAGAGGAAAGTCTCGCGGGCCCACGGACAAGTATCAACCAGGCCAATCAGGAGCCGCTGTATGAACATTATAGCCTTATTACACTATAGAACCTCCTACGGACATATCGAAGCGATCGAGCCTTTTTATCGAAAGTTCTGGACGTTCGTAATTACCGACTTCCTTTACGAACACATTGTTTTATGCACGTTCATATTTAATCATACACCAAAGGCATAAAAACCATAATTTAACTACGTTATGAATACGGATATCAAGAAGCACAAGAATCATGAACATGCTCGGATCGGAGGAGTAGAGTTACCTCGGGGATCATATCATAGCCTAATTTAACTAAGACATGCCAAAGAAGGAAAAGGTGAGCTTTACATACCTTCGCCGCATTCCTAATAATCCAAACTTACGCCACCTCGGCTTCTCACGATCTACCATAATGTCATTGGACACCCAACATTAGCCGTAAGCATTGGAGAACTCAATTCCAAACCATCGCTTTATCTGCACATAAATTTGGGCGGCATCTCACATAAATCCATCGACCCCGAAATTCAACTCGACGAATCTTGACCTGATACCAGCAATCGTATAAGCAACATCATAATTAATTCCAAACGCATTCTAGCATTAGCATGTAAAAAACTGATCAACATTCCATTCACATTCAAATAAACTACGTGCCTTCAAATATAGGTGATCATACGTTCAAGTATTAATCCGAGACCATTCAAACGCGATTTAAGAGCATTCCCGAACGAGCAATCCGTACGATATTCAAAACAACTGACAATAGGCCATTCCACCGAGAAAAACTCCCACATTACATTAAGGACATCTATATTTGTCACACCACGATTTTACTAGGGTGTGATGGGCACCAACCCCACGTTCGGAGCCGAAGCGAACACGACTCTTATTAAATACATAAACTTCCGGACTATTAATCGGACAAAAATGACGGCTACGACAAATGTTATTTTGAAATATCCTTTGTAGTGTACAAATCGTCGAATATGTAATCATATGAAAATTATGGCAT
>NC_081343.1:15857230-15876240 GCF_029784015.1 Lycium ferocissimum | reverse complement strand
ATATATATATTGGCATAGGCAATTGGCCGGTCATGCCCTATATTTTTTTTCAAATTTTTCTCCAATTTTCTAGATTATTCTTTAAGTTGGAAGAATAATGAATTGTCTTGATTGGCCATGACTTATGCATATATACACACTTAGCTCCACAAGTATATGGTGTAGACATGTGCCATTTCATGGCATGAAAATATTGGTCAACATATGGGTGGGGCCCACGGCCACCTTGGCCTTTTGGCCATTTCATGAAATTATTTTCCCCCACTTTTAGCCTCCAAATTTTCCTTAATTTCAAATTTACCCTTAACACTCCATACCCATAAAAGATGAATATGCAACTTACACTTAAATCAAAGTCGGAAAATAGCCTTGTCCTTAACTTTCCGCAATTGGCTCGGAATGTCCCAACATACGAAATGCGGGATATAACATTATCAACATGGCCAAATCACAACTTCCTCAACTGAGGATTAGAACAAGGAGGATTCAGCAGCTTGACAATCAACAATGATACTACATGTATGGATGATCATATGGTGTGTGCACAGATTTGGACTATCATCAAAGCTGATACATCAGGATCACAAAGGGCATACTAGCTTAGGCATACCGGATAGAACTGGAGGACAGTTTCTTATTTTTTTGATATTAGCTAGCTCATATTATAGACACGCTGTAATAGACTGTTTTTTACATTATGCAATTATTAATAAAAAGTTCTAACAGGTCTGGCCTGCTAGAGCACAATTTGTTTTAAAAAAAAAATTCTCGTCGCCGATAGTCGCTTCGAGATTTGCTTAGAGTCTACAGGGTGAGCACGAGCCGTCCGCTGCCTTGAAGATTCTTCTTTATCTATGTCTTATTTTCCATTCTGAGACATATCAGACTTGATGTATTATTGACATTCCAAACTTGTATATTTCTAGCTAGATGCTCTTGTATGGATTAGACCAGACTCTGGGGTGTATTTCCTTATTTCCGCACTTTTTCTATATTATTATTTTCAGACTTACGTGAAGTATTATCTTTTTCTTTTTAATAATTTATTTATGTTTTTACTATCGTTGGGTTGAGAGTTCGCTTACCGAGCTGGGAAAGGTAAGTGCCCGCACGACTCAGCTAAATTGGGTCGTGACAAAAACATGTCTAAGGAATTCATACTATCTTAAATAAATAACATCAATGTCTGGAATGGAAATAGACATTCGATAAAGGAAGATCTTCGGGCGGCCTGGCACGGATAGAAGCTCACCCTCAATCTGTCAGCAAATGGCCTCAAGCTAAATATGAGGTCAAGTAGCAGACTCTGGATCACAATTTGCACTCAACAGAATGCAACAAGATTTTATCAGTACAAACACTATATACCGGTAGATATCATAGGCCTACTAAGATTAGTATCATGCATGAATCATAAAATCAATAAAATAGACAAACTAGTGAACAACACATAATCAGATAGCCAACACCAAGTAAATCAATGATATTAACAAATCAGGTCCAACAATGATATTATCAATCAAGTCTACCAATGATATTAATAATCAAGTCAACCAATGATATTATCAATCAAGTAAACCAATGATATTAACAATTAAGTCAACGGAAGCAAGCAATGGAATAAACCTCCCAACAAAATTCTCACTTACTCAGTCGCTGATCACTCATGTACATACATGCTAATTGGTGTCTTTGTCCAATAGATATGCCCTGCAGGGGACCCATGGTGTCCATGTACTACTCACTCCAGAACTGACCTCGGATCACGAGCCCATAATCTAGGTGTCACGACCCAATCGGAGGGCCGCGACGGGCACCCGGTGCTAACCCACCCGGGCACCTCTTATCATACTTTCTTATTTACATCTAGGTGAGCCATATAGCTACATCATACTTTTCATTTATCAATCATACTAATCCCATTGGGCGACAATTCACCTATATCATCATTTACAACTATGCCCATATCAATGTATATAAGCCGATGAGGCTAACAAAATAATATCAAAAATATAAGCTGACAAGGCCAAACACATCTAACCATGTACATATGTCTACGAGCCTCTAAGAAGAATATGTCATATCATATAGGCGGGACAGGACCCCGCCGTGCCTATAAATATGTACACAAAAGAATCTATACCAAAAGTTGCAGCTCCGAATGAAATGGAGCTCCGCTATTTAGTCCCTGAGAAATATAGCTATGGATCAAGTCTCCGTCTCCCCGGCCACCTCGCGGGCATGACGCGGCGTCCACAAACAAAAAGACGTCAGTACGAAGAATGTCTTGAGTATGTAAAGCATGATCAACATCAATATGAAAGCATAATAGACAACATATGAAATAGCATAGGATGGGAGATAATAGTATCATCGTTATAACACTTACTTGCTTTTCATAGGGACATTCCATTTCTATTGCGTATCCGTATAAATACATCCATATCCGTATCCGTATACGTATCCGTACTCATTTACCTTTCGTATCGATTTTCGTATTCGTATTCATATTTCCATTCATACTCATATTCGTATCATATACATATCATATACATTGCATATACATAGCCTTTACATAGCATACCCGACCGTGAAGTTTCGGTGTTTCACATACCTGGCCCTATCAAGGCTCAGTTTTATACATACCTGGCCCTACCAAGGCTCAGGGTTATCCGTACCCAACTGCAGTGGTGAGCGCGCATTATATATATATACATATCTATGCGTTCTACCCGGCCATATAAGCTCGGGGTCTCATAGTAGCCACATATGGGCACATATACAAATAATCTCATAAGAACCTTTAGCATCACTACTATCGTCGTTCATTACGTCTATCCATAAAGGATTACTTGTCATATAAGGAACTTAGTACAATCGTATCATATCGAGGATCATAAGCTTAGTAGCTTTTAGAGATAGGATCATTGGAGAGTATCATAGGCTCATAGAAGAATAGATATTTGACCAAAGAACCATGCCTTATGAAATAAGGGTTAGCCTGACATACCTTTCCGTCCAACTATTCTATCACTTGCACGTTCTCCTTCAATGCTCACGTTTCTACCTTCAATAGAGTTATACTAACATTAGAAAATCGATAGCTTAGCATACATGACTAAAACTAGAGAAAATTTGGCAGCATCTCCTTTATTTATATGACTTATTCCATATCATATATCAACTCCCAACATCAATAATAACATTCATGACATCATAACAATAGCCTTTATTCACCTACATTAACCTTACTTCTTAATCCACTTCCAATCATTCACATTTATGGTCATATCACACGATTACGTCCATTCATATACAATGTCTATTTCATGTTCTCAATATCATTTATAACATGATTATAATCATAATGTATCATGAATCATGACTCAATCCAAACATTTACTCAAAAGTGACACTATTCCACATTCATGACCCATTTTCTGTATCCTTTTGCAATCCAAGTGTTTCAACTTTCAAACATCTTAAACAACATGGAAATGTCATAAAACTTACCTTAGATGGTGTAGGAATTAACCTTGGGTGCAAACACCTCACTTGAGCAAAACCCTAGTTTCACCTTCACTCGGATTCTTGTCTTGGATGAACATTAATGGGTTTCTTATGCTTGATTCACTTGGTTTGATGAAGTTGAACACTAATTCCTCTTGAAATCTTATGGGAGAAGTGTAGAGAGATGTCTAGAGAGAAGGGGTGTGAATGGGAAATGAAATGAAATAAGACTTGGTCCCTTATTAAATACACAAATCTGTCCCGACCAGATTCTACGGACCAACATACGGTCCATATAAAATATACACCTGCACGCAGAAAAGGCCCAACACAGTAATTTATATATATACACGCAAGCCGACCAGCTGCTACTAATGTCTACAAAAGATCACACGGCCGACAAGGCCACAACAATAGTACCAGCACCAAACTAAGGCCGACATGGTCGCATATAACATCTATACATATACCACCTGTCTATGAGCCTTTAAGAGTAAGAATAAACGTAACATGGCGGTCGGGATAGGGCCTCTCCATACCCAAAAGATATAGATAAAACATGTATATCTTAGCATGCCAAAACTGAGCAAGTTTGGAACAAGTGGAGCTTGCAGACTATCCGCTGAACTGTGCAAGCCTAATCAAATGTCCTCCAACTGCTTGTCAGGACCTTGTTGGCCTCTTAGTAGCTCTACCACAAAGATCGTCTAGCGTATCGACCTTACATGCCAAGAACTACTCTTCTTTCATCTTACTTCACTTTAAAGAAAGCCCGAATTCAACAACGTGACAAAACAGAACAACGAGATCGAAACATTCCGCAAAACCCACATGTTGTTCTGAGAAGAATTACACTTTGCTTTCTCGAAATTGCCAGTGATGTTGCTACTAACATAAACACGTTGCTACTCCTTGTTTTGCTAATATATATACACAATACATATGAATCACTTCTGGTGTACTCTTCCATTAAAAAGCAAAACATTTCTTTGGTGCTACAAATATACTAACTATATTGTTTCTTTTTACACTTTCTCCAAAAGAGTGAAATAGATAGACATATAATGGTAGCAACCTTTACACGTGTCTAACATTTGAGAAAATACTTATCTAAGAAAAATACCACCAGCACATTATGAGGTTACAGTCATTAATTAACTCTCTTTTGATTTCCATGTGGACACTTATCCAAAACACTACCACCAAAGAAATTCTGGTCTTCCACTATCATCCAACACTCAACCAATTATACCCCTAATTAATTTCTTGATCTCAATTCACTAAAATATTACTCATCTTTAACACACCACATATACTCATTATCATGCTCATGTGATATAGTACTAGTCCATAGCCTCTTTTGGCACAAATATGATATTATTTTCAATCATTGCCGTCACAGTTTTTCGTCTTAAATCATTTCGGGACTTCATTCCTTTGTACACTAAGCTCTTGATTTGTATTCTTGAATATGACCAAATTCTTCGGGCTCGGCTCCACTTACACACATCGATCGGCTCAAACCACAGTCCGAAAGTCTGAGGTATTTCATGGATAAACTTATTCTCTTTGAACTATTGACCTCTAATCCTTACGACACTTCCGTAACACTTGTTTTAAACTATCACTATCCATACAAAGGACTGTAATCCCTCTGAGTTTGTATTAGTCTACTTTACAACGTAACTCAATGTGTGAGAACGTGGGATGTACCATCCTCCCCCCTTAGGATCATTCGTCGTCGACTGCGAAGGTGAATGGGTATGGTCAACTTATTAGGGATTCTACAAAATTTTTGATAGAGTCTTCCCTAAACATGGGCACTATCCAATACCTGTACATAGTCAAAAACCCAACCTACTTACTTCATAGGGCCAAACAAATATCATATATATACATATCGGACCTCACACGGTCATCATATGTCAAATGTAAACATCGCAGGACCTTCTGTTTGAACATCTGTCTGTGGATGAAGGGTTATTGTTACACCTCGAAAAAATTTCATGACGTTGCACAGTGAATGGACTAACGTAGGGTACAAAGTATACGATGTTTAAATAAGTGAAAAATAGTATGTAATGGTTATAATTGAGATTTCAAAGACATTCGAGGTAAAAGAATAAAGCTCGTCAAGAAAGGCGAGGAATACGTTGTGTATTGGAAAGGATTTACAAGGTACCAAGTAATGATGACTTAATGATGTCTTGGAGAAGAGTTATCACGTCCCTTAGATTGTTAAAGAAGTATTAAACAAATGTTAAAAAGGTTCCATAAGGATTGGAGATCAAACGAGTCGACGAGGATAAGTTTCAAAAAACCGTGGATTATACGATCCACTATACGGACCGTATAAAAGATACTGGACGTATGTTAGGCCGTATAAAAGATATTGGCCGTATATTAGGCTGTATAAATTATACTGGCTGTATGTTAGGCCGTATAAATTATACTGCCCAGAATTGCAACCTTCACTGGACCAAACATATGGTCACACATACGGCCCATATAATTTATACGGACCGTATCTGTGTCCGTGAGACCAAAGCGGGGCAGATTTTAAGTTAATAAAAGGGGACCCAAGTTCATTTAATCTTATTTCATTTTTCATTCCCCTACTCTCAAGAACTCTCTAGAATATTCTCCACATCTCTTCCACAAGAATTTAAGAGCAATTAATGATCAACTTCATCAAACCAAGAGAATCAAGTGCAAGAAACTCACTAGGGTTCATCCAAGGCAAGAAATCTCATTGGAAGTGAAACTAGGGTTTTGCTCAAGTGAAGTGTTTCCACTCGAAGCTCATTCCCACACTATCCCAGGTAAGTTTTATGATCATTCCATGTTGTTTAAGGTATTGAGAGGTTGAAAGACTTGGATTATGAAAGAAATAGAGGATGGGTCATAAATGTGAGAATGGTGACATTTTTGAGTAGTAGCTTAGAATGAATCATGATTCTTGACATGTTGTGATAATAATATTTTTATAAATGCCATTAAAAACATGGGATAGACATTATATAAGAAGGAATGTAATATTGTACTTTGACCATGGTTATGGATGATTTGGAGTGAAATTGGGAAATGTGGATAATGTAGGTGAATGAAGATTGTTGCTTATGAAATTATGAATGTTATTATTAACGTTTGGGAGTTGAGATATGATATGGAGAAAGTTGTATAAACAAAGAAAATGCTGCCCAATTTTCTCTAACTTTAATCAAGTATGCTTGAGCTATCAATTATCTAAAGTTAGTACAAAATCTCTTGAAGGTAGAAATGAGAATATTGGAGGGGAACGTTCAAGTGATAAGGTAGCTAAACAAAATGGTATGTAAGGCTAGCCTTTTTCTTTCATAAAGGCATGACTCTTATATTCTCATTTTCTATCGATATTCCCATGACCTTCGTACATCCTAAATGTTGAGAGTTCATGATTTTTAAGAGTTTCTTATTAGCTAGAGGTGAGACATGTTCTATGATAATGAGGGTGATGATGGTGCTAGTTATGAGCTTGATAAACCTATCTTATGATTTGACTTCCTTACCTCCCATGATCTTCTCACGTTCCGGATATTATTAACCTGTGACTATTAGGAACTACTCCTAAGGAAAGATAAGAGATATGTTATAAATACGATAAAGGTAATAATGAGCCTAAGTCTAGAGATTATAAAGCCTATCATATGATATTTTCATAAAGTTCATGCTACGAATATGATACGACTTTTTATGAAGCTAATGATCTTTGTACGACTCTTTGACGTTTCTTATTAATGCTAGACCCACATTATGATGGTAGTTCTTTCAAGGTGAGGTATGATGATCATGATTACTCCATAATGGAATCGGGGGTTCTCGACCTTATGTCACCCCGGTATAGATATAGATTGTATTTAAATTCTAATGCATGCTCTATGATAAGTTATGAGATGTATGTGATGATATGATTTCATCGCACCTAGATGGCCGGACATGTCACCGCTAAGGCGGGCTGCTTATGGTTCCACCGTGCCTGAATGGCCGGACATGTCACCGCTAATGGCGCCTGCTTATGGGTACACCGATCCTAGAAGGTCGGACATGACACCACTAGTGGGCGGCCCATGAGGGTTACCCGGACGTAGGTTAACGATGATAGTACATATGATATGCTTATATTGTATGATGTGTAATACGTGTTTACTCTTAAAGGGCAAGAAGGTTGTATCTTCATCTCATGTCTTATGATTTCTTTATTAGGTTCATTTTATTCATGCCTTACATACTTAGTACAATGTTCGTACTGACGTCCTTTCTTTTTGGACGCTGTGTTCATACCCTCAGGTAGACAGGGAGGCGACCCAAATTCGTAGGAGCCGATCGACAGACTTTTGAGAGCACTCCATTATTTCGGAGGTGCTATTTGATTTATTGTTTTGTGTATATATTTTGGGCATGATGGGTTCCTGTCCCGTCCTCATGTCTAGTACTCCAGTAGAGGCTCGTAGATATGTATGTGTGGGCCGTATGGTCTTATGATCTCTACAGTGTATATTATGCGACATTGTATATTATTATTTTGATAGCCGAAGGGCTTATATATATATAAGTGTAGACATGATTTTGAGAGTGAAAATGGTTGTCCCTATGACTAGAAGTGTGAAGAATAATAAATGAATGCAGGATAAGTATGACGACTAGTAGAATGAGTGGTGCTCGGTAGTCAGCTCCGGGTACCCGTCATGGCCCCTAGTCGGGTCGTGACAAAGAGTGGTATCAAAGCAGTTCAGTCCTAGGGTGTGTCTACGAGCCGTGTCTAGTAGAGTCTTGTTTATGGTGTGTTACGTGCCACACCTATAAACAGGAGGCTACGGGGCATTTAGGAAAAATGACCATTCTTCTTCTTACTAGATCGTGCTATAGAGCCATGTTATAAGATTTTCTCCTCCCTAATGGTGCGTTTATGATTTCAGCAAAGTTAATGAAAGGAAAAGCTACCGCAGCCTAGAAGGGCAAGGCAGTGATTGCAGAAGGGCTTGAACGGGGGGCATCTACGGATATGGAGGAGAGTGAACCCTAAAATAAGGCCCTATCTCGGTTTTCCCGTACTTCGCCCACTTTTGAGGATCAGAGGGGAGCCTCAACTTTAGCTCCCGCACCCCCAGTCCCTCCACCAGATGCCTTGGGCCAAGAAATGATATAGGGCATTCTTTTACTGACTCAATTAGTAGCCGCTCAAGCTCAGCGGCAGGATGTGGGCCATAGTAATAGGGGTTGGAGAAAGAGAGTTAATTCTTCAGGGTTTGATCATGAGTTTAGGGATGCTCCAAGAAAACAATTCCCTAGGCACTCAGTTGGTTCAACAACTAGTGCTCCTCCACAGTTTCCTGGACCTAGGGCTGATAGATCTGCTTGCATGGGGCCAGTCCAGAGTTTTAGAGTTCCTAATTCCTAGAATAGGGGTGGTTCAAGCCAGACAAGATTACCTGTACCACGATGTAGCCAGTGCAGAAAGTTACATTTTGGACTATGCCGCTTGGGCTCGGATGTTTGTTATGCCTGTGCCCGACCAGGCCATTTCAAGCGCGATTGTCCATCGCTATATGGTAAAGATAATGCCCGATCTATGGGAGTGGTATCTGGCTCTTCATCATCAGTACGCCCTCCGAGGCAAAGGTCGCAGATGTTAGTAGGCTATGATAGAGATCAAAGAGGAATGTCCAGTCCAAGTGGGTCCCAGCATCACGCTTATGCAACAGTTGAGCGGCAAGGTTTTGAGTCTCCCCCTGATATGTTCTCAGATATATTGCTAGTATCCTCTTACGATATGTGTGCATCAATTGATTCGGGTCCTATGTTGTTATGTATCACTCCTGATGTTGTTGACTATGTTGAAATGGGGGTCTGAGTTGATCAAATGATTTTTGATGTCTACGCTCGTTAGTGACCCAATAATAGCCAGAATTATGATTTATGAGTAAGTAAACCTCCCCGAAGGGAGTTGATTGACATAATGTGTGGAAGAATATATAATGGAATTCTAGAAAGAGTGTGCAGATACAACTTACGAGACAAGCTTTATTTCTTATATCCTTCTATGGTAAACAGTCTTGTGCTGCTGAGTCGTATATTATATGTGTTTCGATATGTGTCCTATTAAGGCAGGGAATGTGTTTTTTGGGCTATGTGCAGGTTTGGGATTGTTATGTTTACGAGAAAAACTCTGCCGAAATTTTCCCAGGAATCTAAAGGAAATTGTGGGAGTGTAGATAGGATTGTCGTGAAAAGAAGAGGAGGCCAGCAACGAGTGATTAGGGACGAAGTAAGTGTTTAAAACGATGGATAGACATAGCGAGTATGTATTATACTAAGGGAATGATGAATAGGTTAGGATGGAATAAAGAACATGGGAAGAAAGAATGACGTGCTCGAAATAGAAAGAATTTTTATACACTAACGAGGATTAAAGGGATAAGCACTCTAGAAGAAGTTGTAAGCTACAAAGTTTGGTTAGTTCCCTTCGTTATGGAAAACATTAAGTTATGAGATAAACTTGATGTGTAGGTGTAAGCCGATGTACGATGCGCCGAATCAGATTATTGAGCTATGCTTTACCTGAGGAAGATAGTTGGAGAGGCTTTCATGTCACTATAAGCTAACCTTAATGACCTTGGCAATACTTTGAGAAGAGAGATTAGAAGAGATGTGTTCACAAAAGCTCCTTGCCTAGCAATTGGTTGACCTTGTGATCACGGTTGTGTTCTGTGTTATAGTTTAAGTTATACCTCCAGGAATTTGTTTAGACGATATTACGGCAGGGGTTGCTATTATAGAAAGGAGGAAAATCGAAAATAAGACAAAAGTGATCGGCGAAACAAAAGGACGACAAGTGATGAACGCTCAGCACATGCGATGTACGGGGCAGAGGTGTTAGAAACAAAAAAAGAAGGGTAGGAACGAGTCTAATAGGAGGGATGCCCACTAGAGTAGTAACTTGATAAATGGAGGGTGGAAGAGAACCAAACCCTGCAGATCTTCAAATACCACAAGGAGATGTTAATGGGTGTCGTGAAGCGATTAAAACTTTTAATCAAGCCGTGAGAGCATTGTGGCTAATTAAATTATGACCCGACGTATAGAACCAACTATCGAGTATGATATCTTATGTGTGAAGGATGACTTTACACAACATCTTTTCAGAGAATTCTAAAAGAACCATGTATTACCCTGCCATTAATATGTTGAGGTAGTAGAGGATAGTACTTCTATGGCAGTGTGAATTGATCAGAGGAGATTATGCAAAGAGCGATGTTGAATTTTAAGTTGCAGCTTTATCAAAAGGGAGTCAATGATATTTAATGTTTAGGACTATTGTCCTATGAATGAAATCATTTGAGAAAAAGGATGAGAATTAAGACAAAAGAAGAAACAAGGTTTGATTGTGAATGATCAATGAACTGACTTTATATGTATGTCAAGACAACAACAAATAGAGTCACATCCCCGGTGAGTTACGCAGTGAAAGTTCTAAGGAAAGATTATTGAGGAAAAGGTGCTCGAGCCAAGAGAGGGTAAGTTGAGGACTATACGGTATAGAGAGTATAGAGTGAATATGAGTTATATTAGTGGAAATGGCGAGCATACAAGATGATCTATGGGTGTTGACAGAAGTAACGAAAGAAACATAGGGCTAAAGGCAATCCCCTTATAGTTGATAGTGGTAGCAATAAGCTGGTAACCAAAAGAGACCATCAAAGAAGTAGCCTCCGACTATTCCAGGCAATGTGACCGCCGAAGGTGTAAGAATGAGATGACACAAGATATGGGCTGTAGAATTTAAGACGGGTGGAGAATCTAACACAACAGTCATACAATAATGAAGTAGAGTTAACGGATGAGCATATGACGAAAGAGCAGTATTAATCCCAAGAAGATACATCACATGAGTAATGCAGCTTCGGCTTGAGCGTAAGGTAGAAAAGAATAAATGGTATTTCCATATAATAAGGGCTCATATGAATGATTTTATAGCAAGGAGATACAGGCGATGAGAGTAAGATTTAGACTAAAAGGGGGGAAGTGAATGATGGATGGAGATAGGAAGTCAAGTGAAATAGTTACCGCAAGAAAGTTACATGGATGCGAAGTTTCGATGTCGCATAACAACTTAGGAAGCATTGTACAGTGAAAGCCTTAAAGGCAGAATGCTTGACTCAGAATTTAGTAATGCCTTTGCCTACGGAAAGGTGCGGCGCTAATAATAAGAGAGGGCCGAAATGGAAATGAATCATTTAAAAGCGTGTAAATACTAGATGGTCACAACCTAAATTCAAAAGGAAAGGATGTGTATGATCATTTAGAAGAAAAAGTTTATGGATTATGCAAGAATTTCAAGCTTAAGTTACTCAAACACGAGGAAATTAAGGCCGCATAGCGCAGTAAATGTAGTAAGATAGATTTAGATGAGAAACTGGAAGCGAGCAATGGGGATGAAGAAGGAAATAAGGAGTAGACTTGTGTGAGAAAATTCCGCGGTGCTGGTCAAGGATGAGGATGGATATATAGGCGTGGCAGTTGTAAAGAATCATATAAGCTATCTATGAAAATTTGTCAAAATGCTTGATTCTCTACCAGCGCCTAAGGACCGATACAATTCGAGAGAATTGGAGAAGATTATTGAAAGATTTTATGGAATTTTTTTTTTTGGCTGTTTTCAAATGGGTTTTAAAGTGGTAAGGGAAGAACTAGTGTAAGCTTGATAAAGATATTAGAAAAGAACATCGAAGTAGAAGAGATGCACTGGGAAACGAAAGAGGGTACGAAGCCCAAGCAGATGCATCTATCTCCACCCCCGGAAGAGATTTAAGATGAGACGTCAAAATTTTGAGGTATGAATGCTTTCTCTTCATTTTTGGTCGTGTGTGGACATAATTTATTGCTATTGTGTTGTAGCCCTGTGAGGCGTGGTTATTGTGGGATGTTGTGACAGGATGGTAGTACAATATTACAGAGAAAACTCTGGCAAAATTTTCGTAGGGTTCCCGAGAACTTAACACTCGAGGACGAATGTTTCAAAAGGGGGGAAGAATGTTACACCTCGAAAAAATTTCATAACGTTGCACAGTGAATGGACTAACATAGGGTATGAAGTATAAGATGTTTCAATACGTAAGAAATAGTATTTAATGGTTCTAATTGAGATTTCAAGGACATTCGAGGTAAGAGAAGAAAGCTCGTCAAGAAAGGCGAGGAATACGTTGTGTATCGGAAAGGATTTACAAGGTACCAAGTAATGATGACTTAATGATGCCTTGGAGAAGAGTTATCACGTCCCTTAGATTGTTAAAGAAGTGTTAAACAAGTGTTAAGAAGGTTCCATAAGGATTGGAGATCAAATGAGTCGACGAGGAAAAGTTTCGAAAAATCGTGGATTATACGGTCCACTATACGGACCGTATGAAAGATACTAGCTGTATGCTAGGCCGTATAAAAGATATTGGCCATATGTTAGGCCGTATAAATTATACTGGCCGTATGTTAGGCCGTATAATCTGCCCAGAATTGCAACCTTCACTGTACCAAACATACGGTCACACATACGGCCCATATAATTTATACGGACCGTATGTGTGTCCGTGAGACCAAAGCGGGGCAGATTCTAAGTTAATAAAAGGGGATCCAAATTCATTTAATCTCATTTAATTTTTCATTCCCCTTCTCTCAAGAACTCTCTAGAATATTCTCCACATCTTTTCCACAAGAATTCAAGAGAAATTAATGATCAACTTGAATCAAGTGCTAGAAACTCACTAGGGTTCATCCAAGGCAAGAAATCTCATTGGAAGTGGAACTAGGGTTTTGCTCAAGTGGAGTGTTTCCACTCAAAGCTCATTCCCACACTATCCAAGGTGAGTTTTATGATCATTCCATGTTGTCTAAGGTATTGAGAGGTTGAAAGACTTGGATTATGAAAGAAAGTAGAGGATGGGTCATGAATGTGAGAATAGTGACATTTTTGAGTAGTAGCTTAGAATGAATCATGATTCTTGATATGTTATGATCATAATCTTGTTATAAATGCCATTAAAAACATGGGATAGACATTATATCAGAAGGAATTTAATATTGTATTATGACCATGGCTATAGATGATTTGGAGTGAAATTGGGAAATGTGGACAGTGTAGGTGAATGAAGATTGTTTCTTATGAAATCATGAATGTTATTATTGACGTTTGGGAGTTGATATATGATATGGAGAAAGTTGTATAAACAAAGGAAATGCTGCCCAATTTTCTCTAGCTTTAATCAAGTATGCTTGAGCTATCGATTATCTAAAGTTAGTACAAACTCTCTTGAAGGTAGAAACGAGAACATTGGAGGGGAACGTTCAAGTGATAAGGTAGCTAAGCAAAAAGGTATGCAAGGCTAGCCCTTTTCTTTCGTAAAGGCATGACTCTTATATTCTCATTTTCTATCGATATTCCCATGACCTTCGTACATCCTAAATATTGAGAGTTCATGATTTTTCAGAGTTTCTTATGAGCTAGAGGTGAGACATGTTCTATGATAATGAGGGTGATGATGGTGCTATTTATGAGCGTGATAAACTGTTACACCTCGAAAAAAAATTTGTTGATGCACAGTGAGTAGACTAACGAAGGGCACGAAGTATATGGTATTTCAATAAGTAAAGAATGACATTTGATGACCCTAAGTAAGATCTAAAAAACATTCGATGTTAGACGAGAAAGTTTTCCAACAGAAGGCAAGGCATACGATAAGTATCGGAAGAGATTTATGAGTAATAAGTTAATGATAATTTAACGATGCTTTGGAGAAGAGTTATAATGTCCCTTAGATTGTTAATGAGGTGATAAAAAATTGTCAAGAAGGTTCCATAAGGATTGGAGATCAAATGAGTCGACGAGAATAAGTTCGGAGTGACTGGGCATTATACGGCCAAACATACTGGCCATATAAAACATACGGACCGTATGTTCAGCCGTATAATCAACCCCGAATGTCACCCCTCTCTGGACCAAATCTATGGCCAGACATACGGTCGGTATAAATTATACGGACCGTATGTTGGTCCGTAGAAACTGGTCGGGTCAGATTAGTGTATTTAATAACGGACCAAGTCTTATTTCATTTCATTTCCCTCTTCACACCCCTTCTCTCTAAAACATATCTCTACATTTCTCCCACAAGATTTCAAGAGACATTAGTGTTCAACTTCATCAAACCAAGTAAATCAAGTGTAAGAAACTCATTAAAGTTCATCCAAGACAAGAATCCAAGTGAAGGAGAAAATAGGGTTTTGCTCAAGTGAGGTGTTTGCACCCAAGGTTCATTCCTACACCATCTAAGGTAAGTTTTATGATATTTCCATATTGTTTAAGGTATTTGAAAGTTGAAACACTTGGATTGTAGAAGTGAATTGTTATATCCCGTATTTTGTACATTGGGACATTCCGAGCTAACCATGGAAAGTTAAGGACAGGACTATTCCGGAATACGAGGTTGAGACTTTTAATGTTATATCCCGTATTTTTGTACGTTGGATTATTCATAAGCTGAGGTGGGGTCCACATGTCGAGATTTTTTTTGACATATGACAAGTTATATGAATAATATATGTGAAGTTAAACACAACTCAAGAAGGACCCTTGAGCCAAATCAAAGTGGAAGTCCTCCAAGCAAATATTTTTAAGTAACGTTTTCGGTTGATCTGACTTTGAGGGGCAGAAACGGTATTATAATTTTGGAATTTGGAAACATACCAAATATAGAAGTTGTAGATAATGGAATTAGCTTTCCAACCATAGGTCGTGGGCCCACAGGTGACATCGGGATAAGGAGATATGAATATTTTAAAGTAGAAAGCTCGAGCAAACAACGGTGGATTCGGCCCAACCCGATTCCAAATAGGGTCAGCCCAATGCCCATGCCATTTAAGTGAAATTTTCAGCTTTCTCCTTCATTTTTCAGACCAAAACGTCCGAATTTTCGAGAGAGAGAGAGAGAGAGAGAGGAGAGAGAGAAATCAAATTTTGACCACAATCTAAGCCCCGAATCGCGAAGCTCATGAAGAGAAAAGTGTTATACGTTGCGTTGCCTTCAATTTGGGCTAAAAATCAGCCAAGAAGAAGAGGGTGGCGTGCTGGCTGCATACTCAAGGTAAGACTAATGTCCCTTTTTCATTGTTAACAAGTTTAATTAGAGTTTTAACGGATTAGAACGGAGAAAATAGCGTTATAAACTAGTTTGTTATTTTGTTGAGATTTATGGATTAAGGGGCTGTTTTATGTGGGTTAAATGGTTGGAATTAGGCGTGTTATGGATGTTTTGAATGTGTTGTAGTGTGTGTAAAAATGGATGGAAATCATGATATGTTGTGTGTTGAAGTGTGGCCGTATAGGGGCTGTTTTGGTAGACTATGATGGACTAATTTTATGTAGTTTATTAGTTGATGATTGTTGTGGATTATATGATGAAGATGAAGGTTTAATGATTTAAATTGAAGTTGTAATTTTTTGTGGGTTGTTGTAGAAGTTAATGTGATTTTAGCATAGTTTCTTGAATTTATGAGAATTATGTTGTCAATGTGTGGATCGTTGGTGTACTTAATGAATTTGGAAGAAAGAAACGTGTGGTTGTAGTTCTTGTTGAATGTGGACGTTTTCGAGTGGAGTAGTACATTGCTTGGGTTGGTTTGAATATTTTGCGGATTGTTGGAAGTGTTCTTGAGTCGTGTTTGAATGGTTTCGGATTAGTGTTTGAATGTGTGAGCATTGATGTTGACTTGATTATATATGGTTGAATTGAATGTAATTGGAATGTTGTCGAATTATGTAGAAAGGAGTTACTAATGTTAGAATACGTTTTGAATTACTTATTGATGTTGTTAGTATGGTTGTTGGTGTTGTTGTTGATGATATTGGCCGAGTTGAATTCTCGGGTTGTTGAATTCTACAAAATGCGCCCAAATTTACGTAAACGAAGTGCTAGCTTAGAATCGGATTTCTAAGTGCCTATGACTAATGTTTGGTGCCAAATGATGTTATTGTAGATTTTGAGAAGCCGAGACTTGAATTCGGATTAGCTTAGGAAGCGGACGAGGTATGTAAAGCTTAACCCTTCCTTCTTTCGGCATGCCTTAGCTGTAAATAGGCTATGACATGAGCCTCGAGGAAATTCTATTCTTGCGATCTGAGTATGCCTACGATTCTTATTTGCATTTTATCTTTGACATTCATAATGTAATGGAATAATGGCCCTTATGTCTCTGAAATAATTGATTTTCAAATGTTGCTTAAAAAGTTTTGTTCCTAAAGGGTTCTGTGTCAAAAAGGGCCGTAACTTTCGTAGACAGAACCGGATCGCCTTGATATGCTCGTGGCATGTTCCATAGCATATAATGATTACACCTTCCATAGGCGGGCTCGGATTAGGTTGACGTCCATCCGTGGGTCCCGCGACTTTCCTTTGTATAGTTCCCATGACTTTGTGACAAAACATAATATGGCTAACATCCCGACCCTTCGGATATGGTTAGTGTACTTAACTGTCGAACCTGTAATGATGATTATGCTTTCAGTTCCCATAAGCTATGTCATATGGTTTTGACAGGTATCTATGAATTCCAAAGCTCTATTCGGTATGTCCTCGAGCGACGTTCGGAGGAAACTTGATTTGATTAATGTTTTGGTTCTTAAGTAATGGTTTGTTTTGATTATGCTATTGAGTCTTTGAAAATGTTTTTGTTCGCATATGGTTATTCACGACTGCGGTTCGTGCATTACGTTATTACATCTTTCGCTAGGAGTCCGGGCCGGTATGTCATCGTGCGCACTATGCTTTATTCGGAGTATGATGTGTCCGGTTCGCCGAAACCCTTTTTGGCGGGAACCGTGTATATATTATGGTGTTATGATGTGTACGTGCGCCTTTTTTACGCAGTACGTGTATATATGCTATGATGTTATGATGTGTGACGGGGATACGGAGATATGAAACCTTCTGGAGTATGATGTGTTATGGCGCCATTGTCGGAGGGCGACCATATTCTAAGAGCCCCATGCATGATTTGTATTTTAACCAGTAAGCATTTTGATATTCTGGATATTGCATTCACTTTCTGTACCTTTTGTTCTGATTATGATCCTATTTATTGTTTTCATGCTTTGCATACTCAGTACATATTCCGTACTGATGTTATATCCCGCGTCTTTGTACATTGGAACAATCCGGATTAACTATGATAAGTTAAGGTCCAAACCATCTCAAGATGCAAAGTCGGGACTTTTGACCTTCGATTTTATTTTAGGACATAAGTTGTGCATGAATTTGTTTGCATGGAACAATTAGGAAAATTTGGGACCAAAATTGGAATTAATGAAAGATGGAAATCATGCAAAATAAGGCCCTTGGCCGTGTGAGTGGGAGAGATGGCTCCCACACATTTTTGTGTCAACTTGTAATTGTTCCAACACATGGTGTGGGCCATGAACACATGTGCAAGTCTTGTGGGAGCTTAAAAGATGAAATCTAAGTCATCTAACTTCATTTCAACACTTAGAAAAAAAAAAGAGCAAGAAGTGAAGAGAAAGTGAGGCTCTCGGCCAAAGAGAGGGAAAAACCAACTTCATTTCTAGCCATTCCAAAATTATTTCCTTGATGTAAACCCACTAATTGGAGGTCCCTAAGTAGCGTGGAAGTGTTGTTGGAGCGATCAACCCGCTAGTTTTCATTATTGCAAACCCTAGCCTATTATGGAGTTGAAGGACGAAAGGTAAGATTTGATCATGTTTTATATGTTATGAAGGTTCTATGCATGTTGTAGTATGTTAAAATGGATGAATATCATGAAAAATAGTATGTTGGAAGTGAGTTGTGTGCATGGTGTGTTAGCGAGGTGTGAGGGTGTGTGTATGTTGTGTTGTGTTGAGGTGATGAATTGATCTTATGTAGCATGTTGTGATTGTTGTAGAGTGGAGTAAGGAATGAGAATCATCTTTATATGTTGGTGGGAGGTGTTGGCGAATGTAGGCCATTCATGTAAGCAAGAAATGAATCAATATCGCTTAATGTTTTAGTCATCGTCGTTATGAATTCTATGTTGGAAATGAATGTTTAATGACTCAAATTGATGTTGTAATTGTTGCGGACTGATTTGGAGGTTATTGTACATTTAATGTAATTTTATATTGATGAGAATAGCATTGTTAGAATGTGAATTGTGGATGCAAATCATGATTTGAAAATGAGGAATGTGATAAAGTGAGGTTCTCGGGTTTGGGGACTGATTTCGGGTGGATTGGAACAATTGTTAAATTGTTGGAAATGTTGTATGAATTGTGAATGTCTTTAAATGTTGTTGGTATGGGTTCGGGTTAGTATTTGAATGTATAAGCGTCGATGTTGGCTTGCAGGTAAGCCGTTGAATTGAATTTATGAATGTTGTTGAATGATGGAAAAGAGAGTTATTAATATTGTATTGACTTTCGGATTGAT
>NC_081343.1:15845254-15857130 GCF_029784015.1 Lycium ferocissimum | reverse complement strand
TGGTTTCCCCGACACCGGGGATGGGGGGCCGGAATAGCTTTAACGCTTAAAAATTTGGTCTAACATAGTGCTCCAAATTTGGAAGACCCCCCGGGAAAAAATCTCGGAAAGCCCCTCCCCCGTTCGGGGCCGAAACTCCCCCGGACCCGGGTTTTCCTTTGCCCCCGGGGGGTCCCCTTTAACGGGGTTAAGGACCCCGGGGTTCACGCGGGATCCTCCAGTAAAATCCTTTCCCGATAGAATGGGCGGGGCTCCCCCCGGGGCCCCCGGGGGGCCCCGGGGCCCCCGGGGATCCTCGGGCCTTTTCCCCCCCCCCTTTTTCCCCGGGTGGTCTTTTCATCTCCGTCAACGGACCTGCACCTCGCGTGTAAAGGGGGGTCGGAAGCGATCTTCCCGAGACTCGGCTCTATCACACGATTTAGGATCGTAAAGAAAGATAACACCCTAAATGCCCCGTAGCTTCACGCTTATAGATATAGGTGCACAACACACCGATAAACAAGACTCTATCGGACACGGTCTATAGACAATCCAGAGACGAACCGCTCTCGATACACTTCGTCACGACCCAACCCCGTAGGCCGTGACTAGTGAACCGGGCACCCAAACACATTAATAAATCCGAATCACAAAACAGATAGCTTATGCGTATACAAATATCAGACGCTGTCTCAAATTATCTCAAACTGTCTCAAACACACCTCAAACGCAAACATATATATATCATAATCGAAACAGAAGTACAGAAAGTAAGTGCATATCCAAAATACCAAAGTGTTTATTTTCAAAAAATACAAATCATGCATAGGGGCTCGAAAAATATGGTCGCATTGCGTCATCGCGCGCATAACACATAACACCGAAAGTTTTAAATCCTCCGTATCCCATCACACATCATAACACAAGATAACGCCATACACAAGATAACACCAAATATAAGCGGAACCCCTCTAGCGGCGTGGCTCTGCGAACCATAACACAAAGATAACACCAGTATAACATAGTGCGCACGACAACATAACTGCCAGCGAACTTGCGAAAAGATACTGGCACGAACAGAGAGTCGTAGTAACCATATGTATAAAATCATTATCATAGACTCAAAAGATAAGTAAAATGACCATACTTAAAAATCGGAATAATAGTCAAACCAAATTCTTTCAAAAGTCATCGATTACAAAAAAGGAAAGTCGCGGGACCCGTGGACAGTGTTGATCCGAGCCGGGCCCGCCTTATGGAAAAACATACCACTACACGCACAAGATCCCTACTGAACATATCGAGGCAATCCGAGCCTTTCCGTGAAAGTTACGGTCGTTCGTAGTTACGGAACTCTTTAAAAATAAACTTTTTATGCAACGTTTTGGAAATCAATTATTCCAAAGACATAAGTACAATATTTCATCACATCAAACATACGAATACCAAGAAACAAATAATAATCATAGATATGCTCGGATTGCGAGAATAGAATTTCCTCGAGGCTCGTGTCATAGCCTATTTGTAACTAAGGCATGCCAAAAGAAGAAAGGGTTGAGCTTTACATACCTCGTCCGCTCTCCAAGCTAATCCAAACTTACGTCGTGGACTTTCCAAGATCTACAATACGTTATTACACACCAAACATTAGCTAAAGACATTCAAGAACCCGATTCCAAACGAACACCAAATTCTACAGAAATTTGGGCAGCATTTCCCCTGTAAATACAACAACCCCGAGAATTCAACTCGGCCAAATTCATCAACAACCTTACCAACAACATACTAGCAACATCAATAGTCTATTCCAAATGCCTTCTAACATTAACAACCCTTTATTACATAATTCAACAACATTCATTTTATTCAACTTAACCACTTACATTCAAACCAATATTCATGCTCATACGTTCAATTACTAATCCGAACCCATTCCAACAATATTCAAGGAAATTTTAAACAATTCATACAATGTTTCAAACATCCCAAATAATATCCCACTTCACCCGAAATCTGCCCCAACCCGAGAACACAACTAGAACCCATTCCTCACTTTCAAATCATGATTTGCACCAACAATCCACACTCTAACAATGTCATTCCCATAAATATAAAAATTACATCAAATGCACAATCACCTCCAAATCAGTCCGCAACACTTACAATATCAATTTGAGTCATTAAACTCTTGTCGCCAATATAGATTTCATAACGACAACAACTAAAACACTAAGTAACATTAATACATTCTTTGTCACATAATATGACCCATATTCGGCCATCACCATACATGCATATATTGGTGATTCTCATCCATTTCAACACACTACAACAATTGAACATGCTACATAGAGTTTAACTATCACTTCAACACAACATACATATCCACACGGCTACAAGCCATGCACGGCTCAACTCCCACATGCCATATTTCATGATTTTCATCCATTTTAACATACTACAACATGCACACATCATTCATAACAAATAAAACAAGATTAAATCTTACCTTTCTTCTTCAACTTCACAACTAGGCTAGGATTTGCGATTGACAAAACGGATGGTTTGTTCGCTCCAACAACACTTCCACGTTACCTAGGGACCTCCAATTAGTGGATTTTCTTGGAGAAAATATTTTTGTGATGGCTCAATTTGGTCTTCAATTTCTTGCTCTCTTGGCCGAATGGTTCAAGCTTGTTCATCCAAGTTCTCTTTTTTTTTTCTAAGTGTGGAGTGATAGAAAGATGACTTATTGGTCATCTTTTAAGCTCATATATGAGTTGCACAAGTGTCCTTGGCCCACACATGGGTTGGACCAATTAAATTTGTCCACAAAATGTGTGGGACCATTACCAAAGCCACACGGCCAACATGGCTCAAAATGCATGATTTGCAACTTTCAATTATTCCATTTTTGGTCCCAAATTTTCCTAAATGTCCCATGCCGACAAATTCATGAACAACTTATGTCTCAAAATAAAATCAAAGGTCAAAAGTCCCGACTTTGTATCCCGGGATAGTTTTGTCCCTAACTTACCATAGTTAATCCGGATTGTCCCAATGTACAAATTACGGGATATAACAGCCTTGATATGCTCGTGGGATGTTCCAAAGCGTATAATGATTACACCTTCCATAGGTGGGCTCGAATTGGGTTGACGTCCGTCCGTGGGTCCCGTGACTTTCCTTTGTATAGTTCCCATGACTTTGTGACAAAACTTAATATGGCTACCATCCCGACCCTTCGGATATGGTTAGTGTACTTATCTCCGAACTCAGTAACGATGATTATGCTTTCGGTTCCGTAAGAAAGCTATGTCATATGGTTTTGACACGTATCATGAATTCCAAAGCTCTATTCGGTATGTCCCAGAGCGACGTTCGGAGGAAACTTGATTTGCTTAATGTTTTGGTTCTTAAGTAATGGTTTGTTTTGATTATGCTATTGAGTCTTTGAAAATGTTTTTGCATACGGTTATTCACGACTCTGCTCATGCGCATTCGTTATTACATCTTTCAGCCGAGTCCTAGGCCAGTATGTATGTCGTGCGCACCATGCTTTATTCCGGAGTATGATGTGTACGGTTACGCCGAGCCCCTTTTTCGCCGGAATTGTGTATATATTATGGTGTTATGATGTGTACGTCCCGACGCTTTTAGGTTTGTGTATATATGCTATGATGTTATGATGTGTGATGGGGATACGGAGATATGAAACCTTCTGGAGTATGATGTGTTATGGCGCCATTATCGGAGGGCGACCATAGTCTAAGAGCCCCATGCATGATTTGTATTTTAACTAGTAAGCATTTTGATATTCTGGATATTGCATTTACTTTCTGTACCTTTTGTTCTGATTATTATCCTATTTACTGTTTTCATGCTTTACATACTCGGTACATATTCGTCACGACCCCTTTCTTCGGGGGCTGCGTTTCATGCCGCGGCGGTACGGATACTTGTTTGGGTGGGCCACCGGCTTAGATCCCCGTCCGGTTTGTCTTGGAGCGCTCCCTTGTTCGAGCCTATACTTTGGACAGTTCTCGTTATTATACATATGTATATGTTTGTTCGAAAAGGGGGGCGGCGGGGGCTGTCCCGTCATATGATTCGTTATGACTCTTAAGTGCGTAGACATATGTGTGGGTTATGGGGGTTACTTGCTCGGTTGTGTCGGTGTGATGCGTGTTCCGGACGTCCCCATGATGGCAACCTTGCGCTTATGCATGATACCATCCGCTGGAAGTTGTGACCGCGGTATGTATATATATATATATTTATATATATATGTATATATATATATATATATATATATATATATATATATATATATGTATTTGTAACGACTTGGGGTGACGTATCATTTGTACGTGTGTATAAGATCGATTATGTCGGCTATGGTCGATGTCGACCTTTGTATATATGTAAGCTATTTGTATGCGGTTTCTGATTAATGGTTATGACTGGGTGCCCAGCTCGGGCACTAGTCACGGCCTACGGGATTGGGTCGTGACAGAAATAGAAAATGGGTCATGAATATGGAGTAGTGTCACATTTGAGTAAAAGTTTTGATTGAGTCATGATTCTTGATACATTGTGATTATAAACATGTTATAAATAATGATGAGAACATGGGATAGACATTGTATTTGAATGAACGTAATCGTGGGATATGACCATGAATATGGATGATTGGAAGTGAATTGAGAAGTAAGGATGATGTAGGTGCATAAAGGCTATTGTTATGAATGTTATTATTGATGTTTGGGAGTTGATATATGATATGGAGGAAGTCGAATAAATAAAGGAGATGCTGTCCAATTTTCTCTAGCTTTAGTCATGTATGCTAAGTCTTCGATTTCCTAATGATAGTATAACTCTAATAAAGGTAGAAACGTGAGCATTGAAGAAGAACATGCAAGTGATAGAATAGTTGAACGGAAAGGTATATAAGGCTAACCCTTCTTTCATAAGGCATGGTTCTTTGGCCAAATATCTATTCTTCTATGAGCCCATGATATTCTCCAATGATTCTATCTTTAAAGAGCTACTAAGCTCATGATCCTCGATATGTTATGATTGTACTAAGTTTCTTATATGACGAGAAATCCTCTAAGGATAGGTGTAATGAACGACGATAGTAAAGATGCTTATGAGCTTATATGTATATGTGCCTATGTATGGCTATTATGAAACCCCGAGCTTATATGTATATGTGCCTATGTATGGCTATTATGAAACCCCGAGCTAGTAGATATGTCTATATATAATGCGCGCACACCACTGCAGTTAGGTACGGATAACCCTGAGCCTTGGTAGGGCCAGGTATGTATACCACTGAGCCTTGGTAGGTCTAGGTATGTGAAACACCGAACCTTCATGGTCGGGTATTCTATGTAAAGGCTATGTATACGCAATGTATATGATATGTAAATGATATGTATATGATATGAATATGAGTATGAATGGAAATATGAATACGAATACTAAAACGGATACGAAAGGTAAAATCTATACGGATACGAATGTAGATGATGTATGTACACGGATACGCAATAGAAATGGAATGTCCCTATGAAAAGCAAGTAAGTATTATGACGATGATACTGTTATCTCCTATCTTATGCTATTCCATATGTTGTCTATTCTACTTTCATATTGATGTTGATCATGTTTTACATACTCAGTGCATTCTTCGTACTGACGTCCTTTTGTTTGTGGACGCTGCGTCATGCCCGCAGGTGGCCAGGGAGACAGACTTGATCCATAGCTATATTTCTCGGGGACAACATAGCGGAGCTCCATTTCATTCGGAGCCACAACTTTTGGTATAGATTCTTTTGTGTACATATTCATGGGCATGGCGGGGTCCTATCCCGACTATATAATATGACATATTCTTCCTAAAGGCTCATAGACATGTGTATATGGTTAGATGTGCTTGGCCTTGTCAGCCTATGTTTTGGATACTATTTTGTTAGCCTCGTCGGCTTATGTACATCGATACGGGCATTGTTATTGATGATGATATAAATGAATTGTCGCCCGATGGAATTAGCATGATTGATGAATGAAAAGTATGATTTAGCTATGTGACTAACCTAGATGTAATGCGAAAGTATGTTAAGAGGTGCCCGGGTTGGTTAGCACCGGGTGCCCGTAGCGACCCTTCGGTTGGGTCGTGACAAAAGTGGTATCAGAGCAGTTTTGTCCTAGGGTGTGTCTACGAGCCGTGTCCAGTAGAGTCTTGGTTATGGGTGTGTTGCGCGCCACACTTATAAATAAGAGGTTTCGGGTATTTTAGGAATGAATGACCTTCTTTCTTCATAAGAATCGTGCGATAGAGATATGATATAAGAACTTCTTGTTCCTTAACCGTGTGTTATGTATTTCATAAATGCCTGTAAAACGAAAGGCTATAGCAGCCCAAAAGGGCAAAACAGTGGCAGAAAAGCGGGCTGAAAGAGCACCGCCACCAGTAGTAGAGGAAAGTGAGCCCCAGAATGCGGCTCAATCTCAATCCTCGCGTTTAGTACCTATTTTAGAGGAGCCTCAGCCCCAGCTCCAGCACCTCCGGCTCCTCCACCGGATGCTTTAGGCCAAGATGTAAAAGTGGCCATTCATTTGCTTACTCAATTGGTTACCGCCTAGACTCAGCGGCAAAGTACTGGGAAAGGTGATAGGGCTGTTGTTATGCAAAGGCCCGTGACTTTATTAGTTTGAACCCTCCGAAATTCTTTGGATCAAAGACGGATGAGGACCCTCAGAATTTCATTGATGGTATGTTGAGGACGCTTCGGTTGAAACATGCTTCGGACACCGAATCGATGGAGTTAGCATCCTATAGATTGAGGGATGTTACGGTTCATTGGTATATTGTTTGGATGGCTTCACGGGGAGCCAATGCACCTCCTCCGGTATGGCAAGAATTTGTAGATTCTTTTCTCCGACGTTATTTAACCCAGAAGTTCAGCGGGCTAGAGCCGATAAGTTCCTATATTTGAGGCAAGGAAGCATGAGTGATTTAGAGTATAGTCTCCGCTTCAATTCCTTGGCTAGGTATGCTTCGGCCATGGTAGCGGATATGAGTGACCGAGTGCATCGATTTGTGAAAGGCCTAGGGCCGCATTTGATGGATAGGTGCTTGACTACGTCCTTTCAGGCCAATATGGATATTTCACGCATCCAAGTCCATGCTCAAAATTTAGAAGAAAGCCTATAACAACAAAGAAGTGAGCGTGAGCATGATAGAGGGTATAACAAGAGGACTAGATCTTCGGGTCCGATGAGTGAGTATAGAGGCGAGCAAAGATAGCAGTTTTTGAGGCATTCAGGCCATTCTATAACTAGTGCGCCTCCACGGTTTTCAGGCCAGAGATTTGACAGATCCACTCATTCTGGGCCGAGTCGAGTTTTCGGGTTCTCGGTTCGAGGAGGTAATTTGGTTCGGCGAGGCCACCGTACACGATGTTCCCGGTGTGGGAAGTTACATTAGGGTCGGTCTTGGATTGGGCTCCGAGGTTTGCTATTCATGTGGTCGACCGAGCCATATTATGCGTGATTGCCCCTCGATTGGTGGCGGTAGGACCCGGCCTTCGGGGTCGATAGTCGGATCTTCATCATCTATGTGCCACATGGGGCCGGAGTTCGCGTGCGCGCCGCCCGGCCATGGTAGAGGTAGAGGGAGAGTCCCCAGTTCTAGCGCTCCTCAGCACCGTATTTATGCTTTGGTTGGACGCCAAGATCTTGAGTCTTCTCCTGATGTTGTCACAGGTATATTATCGGTATTTTCTCATGATGTATATGCTTTGATAGATCTGGGCTCCACGTTGTCATATGTTACTCCATCTATTGCGGGTCGGTTTAGAGTCAAACTGGAGTCGATCAAACTTTTTGAGGTGTCTACACCCGTTGGTGAATCGGTAATAGCTAGCCGAGTATATAGAAATTGCATAGTTGTGATTTGTGACCACCATACTATGATTGACTTACATGAGTTAAAAATGGTGGATTTTGATGTTATAATGGGCATGGATTGGTTGGCTTCTTGCTATGCCAATGTTGATTACAGAATGAAAATGGTTCACTTCCAATTTCCGGGAGAACCAGTTTTAGAATGGAAAGAAAATACGGCGTCACCAAAAGGTAGGTTTATTTCCTATCTAAAGGCAAGAAAGATGATCACAAAGGGTTGCATTTATCATCTAGTTCGGGTTCAAGATGTAGAAGCTGAACCGCCGACTTTTCAGTCAGTTCCCGTGGTGAATGAGTTTCCGGATGTGTTCCCGGAAGAGCTTCCAGGCCTCCCTCCCGAGCGGGAGATTGATTTTGCTATTGATGTGTTGCTAGACACCAAGCCTATATCTATTCTTCCTAATAGGATGGCTCCCGCAAAATTGAAAAAGTTAAAGGAGCAATTGAAAGACTTGCTTGAGAAAGGCTTTATTAGGCCTAGTTCATCCCCATGGGGAGCACCCGTATTGTTTGTCCGAAAGAAAGATGGCTCCTTGAGAATGTGCATTGACTACCGGTAATTGAATAAGGTGACGATTAAGAATAAGTATCCTCTTCTGAGGAATTATGACTTATTTGATCAATTACAAGGTGCCAAATGGTTTTCAAAGATAGATTTAAGATCCGGGTATCATCAAGTAAGAGTTAGGGAGAAACATATCCATAAGACAGCTTTCAGAACAAGATATGGGCATTTTGAGTTTCGGGTGATGTCATTTGGGCTAACTAATGCACCGACAGTATTTATGGATTTGATGAACGTGGTGTTCAGGCCCTTCCTAGATTTGTTCGTGATTGTATTCACCGATGACATCTTGGTGTATTCTAGATCCGAGGAAGAACATCCGGATCATTTGCGTACTGTCCTTAGAGTCCTGCAAACTTGAGAGTTGTTTGCAAAATTTTCTAAGTGTGAGTTTTGGTTGAACTCGGTGACATTTTTGGGTCACATTGTTTCAGCCGATGGTATTCGGGTAGATAGCCAAAATATTGAGGCCATGAAGACTTTGCCAAGGCCCACAACTCCTACGGAGGTTCGTAGTTTTCTAGGCTTAGCAGGTTATTACAGGAGGTTTGTAGAGAGTTTCTCTTCTATTTATGCACCACTTACAAAGCTGACCTAGAAATCAGCTAAGTTTCAATGGACAGATGCTTGTGAACGTAGTTTTCAAGAGCTAAAAGAGAGATTGACTTCTACACCAGTCCTGACACTTCCAGAGGGATTGGAAGGTTATGTTATTTATTTTGATGCTTCGGGTGTTGGGCTAGGGTGTGTATTGATGCAACATGGCAAGGTGATTGCGTATGCTTCACGGCAATTACGGAAACATGAAAAGAATTATCCAACTCATGATTTAGAATTGGCTGCAGTGATTCATGCATTAAAGATATGGAGACATTATTTATATGGAGTCCATGTGGATATCTATACAGATCATAAGAGCCTTCAATATATCTTCAAGCAAAAATAGTTGAATTTGCAGCAACGACGATGGTTAGAATTGCTAAAAGATTATGATGTTGATATTCTATATCACCCCGGAAAGGCAAATGTTATGGATGACGCTCTTAGCCGTAGGTCTATGGAAAGTTTGTGTGATGTACAACCAGAGAAAAGAGAGATAGCTCGTGAGCCCCAACAGTTAGCTAGCCTAGGAGTTCGAGTAGCGGACTCAGGTAGTAGGGGGACTACCATTCAGAATTCAGCAGTTTCGTCGCTAGTAGTGGAAGTGAAGGAGCGACAATACGAAGATCTCATGCTAATGTATTATAGAGATACACTCCCTCAGAAGGAGAAGTCATCATTTGAGATTGCAGAAGACAGAGTTCTCCGATGCCGAGGCAGATTATGTGTTCCTGATGTGGCAGGTTTATGCCACCAAATATTGAGAGAAGCTCATTGTTCCTGTTATTCTGTCCACCCTGGAACAACGAAAATGTATCATGATCTTAAGTCTATATATTGGTGTAATGGGATGAAGAAAGATATAGCATAATTTGTAGCTCAATGTCCTAACTGTCAACAAGTGAAAATCGAGCACCAAAAGCCGGGCGGATTGTTGCAAGCTATAGAAATCCCAACTTGGAAGTGGGAAGTAATTAACATGGACTTCATTATAGGCTTACCCCGTTCTCGACTTAAGTATGATTCCATATGGGTGATCGTGGATAGACTCACAAAGTCAGCTCATTTCTTACCAGTCAGAACTACGTATGTGGCAGAAGATTATGCAAAGCTTTATGTTAAAGAGGTAGTGCGACTTCATGGTGTTCCAGTATCTATTATCTCCGATAGAGGTACTCAGTTTATAGCTAATTTTTGGAAGTCCTTCCAAGAGGGTTTAGGGACTTATGTGAGCCTTAGCACGGCATTTCATCCACGGACTGATGGACAAGCTGAATGTATCATTCAGACTCTTGAGGTTATGTTACGGGCATGTATGTTAGATTTTGGAGGTAATTGGGATGATCACTTACCACTCATTGAGTTTGCTTACAATAATAGTTATCATTCTAGCATTCAAATGGCACCGTATGAAGCTTTATATGGACGAAAGTGTAGATCCCCAATTGGGTGGTTTGAAGTAGGAGAGACTAAATTGATAGGGATAGACTTGGTCGAACAAGCCATAGAAAAAGTCAAGCTCATACAAGATCGGTTATTAGCAGCCCAAAGTCGTCAAAAGTCCTATGCGGATAATCGTCGAAGGGATTTAGAGTTCCAAGTCAAAGATTGGGTATTCTTGAAAGTGTCGCCAACGAAGGGTGTAATGAGATTTGGCAAAAAGGGGAAGCTTAGTCCCCGGTACATTGGGCCTTAAGAAATTGTGCGGAAGGTAGGCAAAGTGGCTTATGAATTAGATCTACCTCCTGATTTGGAGTCAGTTCACCCAGTTTTTCATGTTTCAATGCTATGTAAATGTGTTGGAGATCCTACTAGGATCGTGCCATTAAATGATGTTCAAGTGACAGAAAAGTTGATTTATGAAGAGATACCCATTGCCATATTAGATAGGCAAGTACGGAGGCTTAGAAACAAAGAAGTGGCCTCAGTTAAGGTTTTATGGAGAAATAATAACCGAGAGGAAATGACATGGGAAGCGAAAGAAATCATGAAATCCAAGCACCCGCATTTATTTCAGACCTCAGAAGAGGGCCAAGATGAGACATCAAGATCATAAGGCATGTATGTTTTCCTTTTTATGCATTTGGGCCGTGTGTGGCCAAATTCTATTGCTATTATGTTGTGTCCCTTTGAGGCATTGTTATTATAGGTTGTTGTGACAGGATGGTAGTACCATATTACAGGGGAAACTCTGGCGAAATTTTCGTAGAATTCCCGACTGCTTAACATTTAAGGACGAATGTTCTTAAAGGGGAAAGAATGTTACACCTCAAAAAATTTTCCGTTGATACACAGTGAGTAGAGTAACGAAGGGCACGAAGTATATGGTATTTCAATAAGTAAAGAATGACATTTGATGACCCTAAGTAAGATCTCAAAAACATTCGATGTTAGACGAGAAAGTTTGCCAAGAGAAGGCAAGGCATACGATAAGTATCGGAAGAGATTTATGAGTAATAAGTTAATGATGTGTTATATCCCGTATTTTGAATAACGGGACAATATGAGTGAATTACGATAAGTTGGGGACAAGAACATTCCGAGATACGAGGGAGAGACTTTTGTTTGTTTTAAGAGTATAAGTGTGTATGACCTTATTGGCATGGAAATATTAAAGAAACATTTGGGGTCAAATTCTATTTTTGGAAAGTATTTATTTATGAAAAAGGAACAAAAAATAAAATAAAATAAGGGACCATGTGGCCGGCCACCTTGGTGTGGGCCATGGCCACATGGATGGCCAATATGTGAAATTAAA
>NC_081343.1:15822247-15845154 GCF_029784015.1 Lycium ferocissimum | reverse complement strand
CACGAACAAAACCCAGTTTTTTCCCCGCGAATTCCTTGTTTTTGATGAACTTTAATGGGTTTTCTTACTTTGATTCACTTAGTTTGATGATGAGAACCTTTGATTTCCTTTGGATTCTTGTTCATGAAATATATATGATGCCCTAGAGACTTTAGAGAGAAGTGGAGAAGTGTTGGAATGAAATAATGAAGTTGGGAACACATTTAAAGTCTTAGAACATTTCAGCCCGTCGGGAGTTCCACGGACTGTTGCTCGGTCCGTGGAACCTAGTGTTGTCCGTGAAGCTGGTCGCGGTTCATGTCCAGCCAGCCACCTTCTCTGCTGGAAGTTCTACGGACCCATCCACGGTCCGTGGAACATAATGCTGGCCGTGGAACATGGCTGTGAAACCCATTGTTTCACCAAAGTTGATCCCGTCGTCTCGATTGATCTCTAATCCTTATGGAACCTTCTTAGCACTTGTTTATCACTTCATTAATAATCTAAGGGGCGTTATAACTCTTCCCCAACATATCATTAAGTTGTCATCAACTTGCTACTCATAAATCCTTTCCGATACTTATCGCATACATGGCCTTCTCTTGGCAACTTTCTCGTCTGTCATCGAATGTCTTTAAAATCTTATTTTGAATCATCAAATGCTATTTCTTACTTATTGAAACATCGTGTACTTCGTACTCTTCATTAGCCTATTCACTGTGCATCAACGAAAAATTTTTCGAGGTGTAACAACAAGTACTTGGTTCCGATTATGTTTGACTTATTGATTTATTTTTCTGTCTTGCTTTATTGTTTGAGTTATGTTAGCTATTCTTAGTCGGCCAATGATACCTACCAGTACTGTGGTTTTGTACTGATCTACCCTTGCTGTATTCTTTTATGAATGCAGAGTACCAGGTTGGGTCTTCCTCCGTCTCCCATGGCTGATAATCGCCATCAGCTTAGCATCGACTTTCCAGGGTGAGCACGAGTCGCTCACCGCCTTGAAGACTCCTCTTATTATTATGTCTTACTTTTCTACTCTGAGACATAGACAAATTGATGTATTATTATAGTCCAGACTTGTATAATTTCATTTAGATGCTCTTGTACGAATTAGACCAGACCCTGGGGGTATTTTTTTTTATTTTTTTGGTAAATAAATGATTTATTAATACCAAAGGTAATAGTTACAGACCTAGACAGGGCTAACCACCCGTCTCTCAATAGTAAAGACAAAGACTTACAATTACAGAGAGCCTAACTGCAATCTATTCTGTACAATCACTCTCCAGAACAAAGTATTAAGCAGTCGAGTAACACGGCTAATTAGAATTCTAGTAGCATCATGGAATGGAGTCTAAAGTGCCAAAGGAGCTTGGCATTTAGTGAGATCTCTACCCTAAATATATATATATGTATGGCAATCTCCCTGCAAATCCTATTACCTTGAAAGATGTTTCTTTGAAATCTGATGCCATTTCTCACCTTCCAAATTGATTCCACAACCAGTGCAAACAACAGGTGATGATCTCACCTTTACCTGTTTTCTTTTTCGCCCAGTTGCATAGCCATTGTAGTTCATCTTGCCAATTCCCTATGGTTCTCTAAAAGCCCAGCCATACTAGGAGTCTCTGCCATAATGCCTTAGTGATAACACAAGAGAAGAACAAATGGTCAAAAGACTCCACTGGAGAGTTACAATAGACACAGTTTAAAGGCACCTGAATTCTGAACTTGAGCAACCTTTCTGCTGTTGCCAGTCTCTTTTGCACTGCCAGCCATAGTATGAATCTTTGTCTTAGGTGTATGCTAGGCTGCATAGTGAGGGATTTCCAAGGGACTTTGGGATGGATTGGAATAACAGAAACATAAATGCTTTTAATAGAAAACTTGTTGTTCTTAATCATAGAGGCCAGTCTAGCAGTGAAGTCTCCTTATAGTGGATTGGATTGGAGTATGAATTTCCTTGTCTCTATCACCTTCCTTATGACCCAGGTAGCATTACCAGGGATATTGCAAGTATCAATCGATTTATTTTTCAAGTAGTAACTATTTACCCATCTAATCCATAGACAGTCTTTTTTATTAGCAATTGCCCATAGTTGCTAAATCACAGCTGCTCTGTTCCATAGACATATATTCATCACATTTTGTCCACCAGCTGATTTTGGAAGGCAGGTTCTTGCCCAAGAAACAAGTGCTTTCTTTGTGATATTTGCTTTATCAGTATATAAAAATGATCAGCGTACTGCATCAACCAGCTTCATAACTCTTTTGGGCAATATAAAGATCTGGGCCCAATATGTTTGGATACCAAATAAAACTGATTTAATTAACTGCAATCTTCCAGCATAGGATAGGAGTTTAGTAGACCAGCATTGAATTCGTTCTGTAATCTTTTCTACCAGGGGCATACATTGTGCTACAGTCAGATTTTTGGATGAAAGGGGTACTCCTAGATATCTGAATGGGAGAGTACCCTCTGAATACCCAAGAGTACTCAGAATTTCCTATTTAAGCTCTGGTTTTACTCCTGATAGGTATATGGAACTTTTATCAACATTGGCCTGAAGTCCTGAAGTAGCTGAGAACCTGTTAAAAGCTTCTTGAACCGGTTTGATGGATGGAATATCGACTTTGCAAAATAGCAATAAGTCATCAGTAAAGCATATGTATATCCCCCCCAGTCTTTTGCATTCAGGATGGAATTTGAAGACCTTATTTGTGATTAGTTGATTCAGCTCCCTTTGTAGATATTCCATGGCCATGACAAATAGATAAGGTGACATAGGGTCACCTTGTCTAATGCCTCTCTTACCAGGAAAAGGCTTGGCCAATCCACCATTTAAAACCAAAGAATAAGACATTGTTGAAATGCATTCCGTGATCCACATTATCAATTTGTAGGGGAATCCTAGTTCAGCCATCATGCTCTTTAAAAAACACCATTCGATGGAATCATAGGCTTTGCTTAGATCCACTTTCATTACACACCTTGGGGATTGACCTTTTCTAGTATACCACTTAAAGCGTTTATGACTAAATAAGATATTGTCTGTGATACTTCTCCCTTCAACAATGGCAGGCTGTGAGGGACTGATGATAGTACCAATAACTTTTTTAATCCTATTAGTCAATACTTTAGTGATAATTTTATAGAAGGTAGTGCAGCAGGCAATAGGTCTGTAATCCTTGACTAAGGTAGGGTTAGAAATCTTTAGAATCAAGGTGACTGCAGTGCCACTAAAAGATTTAAGAATTTTACTGGACTGGAAGAACTCTGCCACTGCCCCTAGTACATCCCCTTTTACCATATCCCAATTTCTAGTAAAACATTCAATGGGATAACCATCTACACCGGGAGATTTATCAGAAGGCATACCTTTTATTGCAGCTAAGATTTCTACCTCTGACACGTTCTCTGATCATGTCACATTTCTGTTGGTAGGAGAGGCATGGCCCCTTCCTAATAGTTTCTGAGTTGGGATAGGGCATTAGAGCAGTATTAGTGCCTATTAGCTTGGTAAAGAAAGAGATGAATTCAACCTCAACTTGGGTAGGGTCAGTCACTTTGTGCCAGTGTCATTATACACAGAAGTTATAGTGTTTCTACTAGCCCTGATCTTGCATTGAGCATGAAAATACTTAATGATAGAGGCTCCACATTTGATCCATACAGCTCTTGATTTCTGCGGTAGAGCTAGCTCTTCCACCTTACCCCACTTTGCAATTTCCATTAGAGTAGTCCTTTCCTAGTCTATCAGGGCTTGATTCTTAGGCTGAACACCCACTGAGGCTTGAGTGATCTCAAGTGATTGTCTAGCCTGTTAGAGCCTTTGACAGTATAAAGCTAGGTAGGAGTTTAGCCCCTTCAGTTTCTCTTTCAATAGCATCAATGTTCTCCATAAGATATACATTTTTGTTCCCCTAATAGGCTGACCCTAAGCAGTTGCAAGGATTCCAGGGAAATCTGGATGGTTTAGAACTGTGGTGAATAGCTTGAATGGCTTCGGGCGTTTATGAATTTCAGTCCAATATTGTATCAGAATTGGTGAATGATCTGACATTCCTGGGTTTAGGAAGTCAGCTTCCACATGGCCATAAGATTGAAGCCATTGGATGTTACCAAAAGCCCAGTCAATTTTAGAGTAGACCCTACTTGTAGCCTGTTGTTTGTTACAGAAGGTAAAGTGCCATCCCTTTGACTTTAATGGGGTTAACTGCAGCTGATCTACACAATCTCTGAAATCCTGGGTTTTAGCAGGTAACACAAGGGACCCCAGTCTGTCATCAGATGAGAGCATGGTATTGAAATCCCCAGCTCTGAGCCAAGCTCCTTGAGTGCTACTTCCAATCCGATTTAAGTCTGTCCACAGGGATTGTCTTTGGTGGGCCTCATTTTTTGCATAAAATACTGTTGGAAAGGTAAAGAAATGAGCATTATTCTCCACCTTACTGTCATGACCCAAATCGATGAGCCGTGACGAGCACCCGACCACTACTGATTGAGCACACGTAAACTCACTCTTACTCCGTACTAAACAACTTGGTGGCCCACTTTGACTGATATTCCATTGGTGCCGTTTGCGGTAGTATTTATATGATAGATCTTATCTCAGAATTCCATGAAACATGCATATGGATATGTATATGTAAGCATACTAGCAGAGGATGACAACGCAGACCTACTTGGTTACCGTATATACTGTTCACAAAATTAAGGGACAACTGAAAGCACATGACGACCCCTACCATATATATACACCGTCTACAGACCTCTATGGAATATAGACTATAAAAAGGACAGGACAAGGCCCTACCATACCCGTATATGTACATGTCAAAAGGCATTCCAAAGGGTTGTTGCTCTAGTCCAAATGGAGCTTGCTGGCTGGAACTGGAAAAAGGTCCTACTGGTCTGGCTCACTCAGCTGGATATCTGAACCTGCGGGCATGAACGCAGCGTCCACAAGAAGGGACGTCAGTACGAGTAATGTACCGAGTATGTAAGGCATGAACAGTAATATAATAAGACATATGGAGCATAACATGAGACAAGGGAGTAACCTGTACTTATGATTGCCTCTTAAGGAAGATACCATGCATGCTTAACTTTAAAGAAAACATTTCTCATATACATATATGCAGCATAATCATTAGCCCGCGCCCGGGCCTCCCGCATCCAGGTTAACCATCTCACGCCGCCCACTAGTGGTGCTGACCGTGCCATATAGACTCGGTGTATAAGCCGCCCGCCTTAACGGTGCTTCCCGGCCATCTAGGCATGGTGTAATCATCATCATATACCTAACATAAAGCATGTAAAGGAGCTCAAGTAAAAACTGTAACTCTATCGGAGTGACGTAAGGTCGGTAACCTCCGATTACATTATGAAAAATAATCATCATCGCTATTTCTCACCTCGGAGGAACGAATAACATGAGATGAGATTCATCAGCAATGAATAAAATTGAGAAAATCAAGAAATAGCTCAACATTCTCATATTCACATTGAAATCATAAGCTTGGGACTTTTAAACATGAAATCATCATCATCATAATCGTCATAGAAATATTCTCATCTTTGACATCATCGTTGTCATTGTAAAAACATGTCCATCGTTGTTGTCATAAGAGCTTACAGAATCAATAAATCTCTGATTTGGAAAATACGGACATTTTGGAAAGCATTTATCGATTATTAGGAAAGAAGTCATGCCTTTGAATCATGAACTTCTAACTTGTGGAAGTAAGGAGGTTATGAAAATATGTAGGGAATTATAACATAGGAACTTCTAGAAATAGGATCATCGTCATCATAAAACATACTTATCTTTAGCATCATAAGAACTCTATGAATCATGAATCTCTAGCTTTTGAGAATAAGGACATTTTAGGAAACATGTATGGGTTCACAAGAAAGGAATCATGCCTTTGGAAAGAAAGGGTCTAGCCTTAACATACCTGAAAATTCACGTCTCGACTCTTCCACCTATTTTCGGTCTCGCAATCTACATATAAGACCATTCATGCTATAATTAGGTCCATTGTTATATACTTATCATAGGCCTTCAAATAAATCTTTCTAGAATCTGCCAAAATTTCGACAGCATCTCCTCTGTTTATATGCCTAGCCCAAAATCGTAATTCAGCAAACAACACCAATACCAACATTAAAAACATCACTTTCAACACCAGCATGTGCCATAAAACCGCCCACACACTGTTTTCCAACTTCCATAACTAACAAACTTACTATACAATTATTTAACGACTTTGTCTCCGAGAACAAACTGGTATTAACGTAAATAGAAAGAGATTCATACCTTATTCTTATTAAAACAGCAATATCCTCGATATCCACTTGAATCCTCGCTAAAATTCACCTCAAAACAATACTATAATCACAACCATGCGTTATCCGAGCCTTGATTAACCCTTCGCCACTTGAAAATCACTCAAACCCTCAACTTTTTTTTTATGAAAAAATTGCCCTTAATGGTACTGAGCTCCCAATCTCATTTTTCTTTGGGGGGGGGGGGGGGGATGGGGTTTTGCCCCTTTTATAAGTTTCAAATTCGGGTAGGGGTCGATACTGTAGCAGTTACTGTAGCACGCATTTCTGCTTTGTCAGCCGAACTTGTAAGGCCCATAATTCTCTACTCCAATTTCCTATCGATAAGCGGTTTGTTACGTTGGAAACTAGACTCGACGAACTTCATTTTAGGCTTTTTTTTCACTTCAAAACACTTCATAAGCAAAGAGATATTCTTCCCTCAAGTTGGACCAAAATTTTCACACAAAACTTTACCCATCCTTTCTCCAAAGTCGTACTACTCCATTTCTTCACTCATTAAATATACTTAATAATTCTTTCTTATATTCTAAAGTAGTTTTACTTAACCATAACTCAACATACTTATGTTTCAAATTTGATAAGTGCTTCTTCGAAGATACGGGCTGTAACACTTACAGTGAATCAACTGCTCAGTAATAGAAATCACCTGCAATTGTATACTTTGTTTCCACAAGAGCCATATTCTTCCATTATAAGCCATGGGATAGTTGTAGCAATAGTTCCACCCCATAGCAATTTTGGCCAGAATGCCCTTAGCTTTAGGTTCTTTTACTCTTGTTTCTAGACATGCCATTACATCTATCTTATTCTTTAGCAGAAAGTTCGTCAATTCCTTTGGCTTATGGGGCATATTTAATCCCCTCACATTCTAAGTAGTTATAGTCATGGGGGTTAGGGATTCCCCTGATCATTATTATGGGGTTGAGAAGAGCTATTTTGAGCTCCATTCTCCTCCAACATATCAAACCCCGTTTGCGTCCATGCACACCTTGGGCGGCATAATCCCGTCGGCAATTATGGCTAAACATCACTAACATCTCTGTTTGTTGCTGCAGATTCTACCTGAGTTACACTATCAGGAGGAGGGTGTTGTTTTTCCTCAGTAGTGTTAGGAGGTTGCTCTTCTTTGGGATGCCAGTTTTGTTCAAGCTGTCTAGCCCTCCTATTCCTTTTTCTTCTCCTTCTTTTTGGTCTTTCCTGGTAATCAGTTTCCCTAGGTTCACTAGCAGTGTTCCAGCATTCTTCACCTATATGGCCAAATTTCATACAACTTGTGCAGAGCTTGGGCTTCCAGTCATACTCCACAATCTGATGGATAGAACTTTGTGGTGTGAGCAATTCAATAGAGCCATGTAAGGGTTGAGACACATCTATTTCCACAAGGATCTTGGCATAAGATATTTTATTCATATTAGCTGTAAATTTATCCGTGTACATTGGCCTCCCAGTGCACTAGCAACTTTGCTCAGTACTTCAGCATCCCAGTATCCCCCCGGAAGTCTTGGGAATATCTCCCAAAGGGGAATCGTAGTTATGCAGTTCGGGTTGAAATCAAAATCTATCTCCCATTGTTGGATGATGAAGGGCTTATTATGAAAGGTATACGGACCATCATCTTTCACTTTTTCACAATCCTCCACAGACACAATCTAAATATGTAGTACCCTTCATCATGAGCCAGAATTTGGGGTTTTTCCACAAAACTCCAAGTAATAGCAATGAAGGCTTCTAACGATGTCACATATGGTGTATCACCCACAATATAGCCAATTAAAGCAGATTTCATATATTCCTGTTGGGGTTTTAAGTCATCCTCAACAATGCTAACGTACGATTTTCCATCTTTCATAGTTGGAGGAACATAAGTGAGAGTCTTACTCGTTTGTGCAGATTGGTTTTCCTTGAACTCAGTCGTCTCCTACGGTGTAGATTGCGCCGACGTAGTCGCTTCTGAGAATTTGAGGCGTCTTACCGCCGGCGTGGTAGTAGCTTTAGAATCCCCACAAGGATCTAAGTGAAAGGATTTTTGGGAGTCAGAGTCCGAACCAATACCCTCTTGCTCCTCAACAATCAACTGAAACCGGTAGAGGAAGCCGTTTAAGCTCCCAAAGGTCGTAGAAGTGGGACCGCGAGAGGTAATTATCTCATGGTGTAATAGTCAACATCAGTTTCAGGGTTTTTTCGGTGAGAATTTGATGTTGGGTTAGTGTTTTCAGTAGGAAGGTGCACGTTAGTAGTCCTTGCAATACGTACGCCTAGAGAGAAAAAACATGACCGAGCTCCCAAAACACACTTATTTCCGCACTACTTCTATTATATATTTGTGTGAGACTTACGTATTTATTGTTTTTCGCATGATTGATTTTTTTATTATGTCTTTACTTATCGTGGGTTGAGGGTTCGCTTATGTAACGACCCATCCAGTCGTTATTTAATATTTCGCAAACCCACGCCCAATCTAGGTCTATGATCGTAAATACTAAGCCCCAAGGGGTGTTTTAAGGATTAATAGTGGGAAAAATTAGTTTGGGGAAGAGTTAAAAATTATGGGCCCGGGGCAGAAAGCAGACTGCTATAGCGGCCAAGGGACCGCCGTAGCGGTCCTGCTATAGCGAGACCTCGCCTGCCGCAGCGGACGAGGCGGGGCAGTGACGTGTTTTTTTGGTTACTCAATTTAATTTCACCCGTATTTTTAATGAAAGTCTCTCCAAGGCTGTTATTAGGCTTTCACAACAAGAAAAACCCTTTACACCAAGAGAAGAGGTTTTCCCAACATTCTCCATATCCTTCCCCGCAACTATCATCTCCCATGGATTCGGATAAAGGCTAGCAAGGCGAGCAATTCATTGAAATGTAAATAGTTGTTCGTCATCGACATAGGTTATGGTTTATTTGAGTTAGACTTTGATTAGTAAATCGTATATATATTTAGAGTTGAAGGGAGATTGCATGATTAAGTCTTTGGACACGGAGTTTGGATGGTTATATTCGAAAATTTTACGAAGATAATGGGTAAAGAGTAATTAGGGTAACAACGAGTGTTTAATTGAGTGTTTAGTGCTACTAGCGTGATGGTTGTGTGTTACGGGATTGAAGGTGATTAGTTGTCATGACTAGGAAGGGGTAGTTCGTTGTGTAGAATATGTATTCCTAGGTGTATTGATTTCCGTCCTTCTTTCCAAGTATATTGTAATATTCACATGATTGTTATTCTTATTAACCAGAGGTTGGTACTGGGAGGATTGAAGGAAAGAATAATAGTGCTACGCCATCAAGGGCGAAATTCATGACATTTTTTTCATTCATTGGCATCATTGCATACATTGCATGTGGTTACGAGGATTATGTAGAGCAGAAATTCTGAGTACCTGTCAGTTGTGTTATCTGGTCACATGGCCGAGTTGGGTTGAATATGAGGTATTATTTGTCAGCCAATCATTGGCAGTAATGTAACAGTAAGTATATTTATATGATGTGGATCTGCGTCCGTGGTTCTTTTCGGAGTGGAGGATTTATGGCTCGGGTCCGATTAGTATCCGGAACGAGTGGTACATGGGCACCATGGGTCCCCTGCAGGTCATGACTACTGAGCAATGACATCAATTAGCATTTATGTACAACATGGTTGGGCCCTTGCATCGCATCTGCATTGCATTTACATTCCATACTGCTATCTCCTTGTGTTGTGTACTGTCAGTCTATATATTGCATTGTGCATATTTGATGATTTTTATTGAGGTCGTGTGAGGTGGTGATCATGATGAAGGTAGGCGTAAGAACGAGTTACTAAGTGGTAAGTTTTTCCTATGGGTGCATCATACCCTAGTAGGGGAATTGATTAGAGAAGGCTCTACGACTAAAAACTAGTAATCAGATGTTAGTGTAAATGAGGAGATGAGGCTAAATTAATTGTCTTAAGGGAAGGTGGAATGGGTTTTAAATGATCAGTTACATAACAGGTATTTCTATGGGGGTAAAAGAAGTGAGTAGCTGGGAGTAGAAAGGTAAGATCGTGATAGTGAAAGAACCTATATTGAGAGTACTGAGGGTGTTGACTGATCTGCTTATCATATTGACTTTATATTGTGTTGCGTGAACTAATCTTAGTTGACCGATGATGCTTACCAGTACATGTGGTGTACTGATACTACTCTTGCTACATCTTTTTTGGGTGTAGGTATGTTGCAGGTGTAAGTTAAATTTTCTTCGTGTGGATTACCAGACATTCTCCTATAGCCTCGCTCATCTCGCTCCAGGTAGCGGCTGGGTCATTTATTTTGTTTGTCTTGTGTAGTAGGAGCTCCTGCACCAGTCTACACTAGGTCCCGGGAAGTTCTTTTCATTTTTCTTGTATTTAGTGCAGAGTTTGTATGAACTTTACTTTTAATCTTTGTGATTTTTAAGAAATTGTTTGTTATAAACTGGCTGAATTTTTGGGTTGGTTGGCAAAGGTTCGCCTATTAGTTAGTAATATGGTGGGTGCCCGCACGACCCGTAGGTGGGGTTGTGATAGTTGGTATCAGAGCCTAGGTTACCGGTCTCACAAATACACGAGCAAATGTCCAGTAGAGTTTTGTGGAATGGTACAATGACGTCTGTACCCATCCGCAAGGGGCTATAGGACTTCAAGAGGTTTCCCTTCATTAATTCCATCATGCTACCCTAATACACCGTCTCCTAGTTGAATCCAATTGGTACCTGGGTGACTCCAATTGGTATCTGGGCGGGCAAACTGGTATCTGTCAATTCCAATCTATATCTCTCTATTTGGACTCAAGGAAGACCTCCCATGAGTAGGTGTGTGTTGATTGTGTGAACAAATGAAAATCCAGTGCTAGTATAAAGTGTTACGGATTGTGTGCTTAATTTAGGAAGATTAGAAAATGATTAGTGCATTTGAACTCGTTAGGTGAAAACCCTATTGGGACGCGCCAATGCAAATGAGCGAACCCCTACGCGACCTGAACTGGTGGGAAAACTGTTCGCCCACTGGCACTGTAGCACCTCTACAGCGGGCTCGCTATAGCGAGAATCGGACCGCTATAGTGAAACCTAATTTTTTGCAGAATCTCGCTATTGCGAGACTCCCATTGCCATAGCGGTACCGCCACAGCGATCAAGTGACCGCTGTAGTGGTACCATGAACTGGCAGCATCTCTCTTTTCCCCCTGTTTTCCCAACCTGTGTAATTCATCAACAAGTCAAGAAGAAACCATTTCCAAAGCATTTACCTACATAAAAGCATCCACTCGACTAGGGCAATTGTCTTTCGAGTGCTCTTAAACCGGGGCACCCACACCAAAACAACAAAAAGAAAATTATCCAAATATTCAAAAAATAAACCAAAAGCAAGAAATTGTCTGAACATCAAAGCCCTACAAGGGCAAGTGATAACCAAAGCTGATAAAGGGGGGGGGGGAGGGGATGTCTTAGCCACTCCTTGGCTAGTCGCCTCGTCACCACCATCCTCCGAGTCACTAGAGTCCTCATTGCCGAGTCCAGACGCGCTAAGGAAGGAGAACTAGGGGCATCTCTGGTGGTCACCTTGGGAAGCTTCGCTTTCGGGACTAGGGCCTTCAAAAGGATTTTGACGCCTTTCCACATTCTCACGAACAACTTGTCCCTAGCCTGGATTTTCTTCTTCTCCTTGTCCAAGTCCTCCCGATAATCCACATGGGCCTGAGCCAAAGATCCATAGGCGCCACAGCATCCCCATCCTGGTATGGGCATCCATGTAACCCTTTATCTGCTCAGTAGTGAAATAGCTAGTAACAGTAGCACCACTAGATGACCCGGCCTCTATGTAAGGCTGTGCAAACCCCATAATGGCTGCCTTCACCGGCCCATATCTGCCTCCATGAACTCCAAGGTACCCGGGGTCTGTGAATAACCACTCTCGCCCTGTGGGCCATAGCTGTCATCATCATCGTCCGAGCCAATCCTCTTTCTCTTGCCCCTGCCCTATGCCCCTTTGACCTTCCGTGGGTCAAAAGGGACATCACACTCCACTTAGCGGTCCCCAAGCTCCACAGTCACCCTAGCATTACGGTACAGATGTTTAATTAGGGAGGGAAACATCAAACTCAGGCCAGCCTTGGCCATAAAACTCCTCCACTCCTCGATCACCTAAATCTCCACATTCACGGGCACGCCATCCAGAATGCAAGCCCCCACAAAGGCCTGGGAGTAAGTGACATCGGTAGTATTGCTCGAAGGTCGAACCCGTCCGGCAACGAGGTTCAGCCACCTTCGAGCCTCTGGAGTAAAGTGTCGACTCTTAATGGCAGAACAGGTGACACCCCAAGTAGCCGTTCTCCTCTTTGACTCTTTCACTAGCATCCTCACAAACTATGGCATGTTCGCCTCGTGATCCTTAGCCCAAAGCTCAGATTGTGAGGGGTTGGACAACCTATGAATGGCATTAAGGGCCTCAGCGCCCACCTTTAAGTTGACCTCTCTGATAGTAATCTCTGGATCTGGGGAAGTCCAATCAACAGGAGGGAGCATAGTATAGAACTCCCTAACCCAGTTGCAGTTAACATTCCCTGATTTTTCGGCTAACGGACCCCAACCCATGCAATGTAAAAGTTGATAGAACTTCGAGGCCCGCTCCTTCACTCTGTCCATAAGGAAGACCTACTCGTGGAGCAGGCCCTTAGTCTGCTGTTCCATATAACGCCTCCTGCAAGCATGAGAGGCGAACCTGTTGTATGTGGGGCAATTGGTGGTTATTGTCCTTGTTGTTGTTGCTCTGGTTGTCATTGTTCTTTTTGTTGTTGTGGGTTCTCCATAGTAGAGTGAGAGAGTTAGCCTGAAAAAGGAAAGATAGGGTTAGAATAATGTGGCACTATGATTTAACAGTGATAGGTCATGCATGAAGTAGTTGAAAAACCTGAATTTAGCTTCTGCCTCTGGCAGCTTCGCTACGGCAGTGGAATGATTACTGCAGCGAAGCCGTTATAGCGACCGAAGGGCCGCTACAGCAGACAAGCCGTCGCCATGGCCTTGCCTCATCGCTGTAGAGGGATCGCTATAGCGAGCAGAGGCCCGCTACAACGGGTATCTCGCAACTGAAGAAACCACTCCCAACGACCTACCATCGCCGCAGCGGGGCCGCTGTAGCTATGGAAGGTCCGCTGCAGCGGACCCGTCTTCCCGTAACGAAAAACCTCCCAAAACCAACTTTTAGGAAACCTAAATTTTCACCATAGTTTTCCCATTTTTGTCGAGGATCAAGTATTGTGATGGCATGCATGACTTTTACCGCCCATAACACCCTATTCCAATTACAATAGGTACCAAAATTTTGAGCAAGAACATCAGAAAATTTCACCACTACAAAACATCCCCACCCCAACATAAACTACCCTATTTTAAGAAGGTCTTGAGTATAAAGTTTTACTAGAGCAATATGAACGACGAAATACCCCTCTATGATTCAAGAAACTTCCCACCCTAAGAAATCAAACCCTTGTCCAAGAAAACCAAAAAATTTCTCTAGTCTAGCAAGTTAAGCATGGAAATTTCGAAATAGAAACCCATAATCATGTTATAGGACAATGAAAGAGAGCACATACCTTGAAATAACGAGAGATCTGCAAGCTTTACAAGAAAAGTGAACCTTAGGTGCTGAGATTTTTTTCTCTTTTTCTTATATTGTGAGTAGTGTTTTAAGAAATGGAGGGGGTAGAGTGGTTATAAGGGGAGTGGGGAGGGAGATGAGAGGACTAGGTAGTGGAATAGGGGGGGAGAATTTGTTACACCTTGGATTTTCATGTCGCTTGCATTATGAATGTGATACTGTAAACATCAAGTGGGCATAAAGCCGGTGTAGGGTTAATAAGGGTATTTTATAATGCTAAGTGCATACCTCAAGGTTTCGGAGTTATATGAATCGGTGAAAGCGAGTTCTTTGAAGGAACTGGAGTTTGAGTCATGTTTTGTAAAGATTTCATATCATTTGAGTTATACATTGCATAAAATCACTTTGAGGAAGATATATAGAGCCCCTTTAATGGTTAATGAAGTTTTATACAAGTGCCAAGAAGTTTCCATAAGGATTGGAGGTCAAACGAATCGAAAAGAACGCATTTTTGCGAAAGTCGGAGATTGTGGTCTAGTTTGCAGCCGCAAACAGAGTTTGCTGTGCAGAAAACTGGCCGCAAACTAACCTTTTTGGCAGCCTTCACTACCCAACATCACCCCTATGCTGAGAAGGGAGTATGCGGCTGAACCTTCAAGAACTCTTTGGAAGTCTCTAGGCCGCATACTCATCGCAAATTAGGGTCGGGGGTGATTTTGCCACCTTTTTAAATCCCAAATGACCCCAACCTTATTTCCAACTTTCCACACTTATTTCCCCACCTCTTTAGAGACTTCCAAAGAGTTATTGGATATTTCTAATTACCCCACACCTTTCCATATCATCCAAGGAGAGAATCAACATCAAAACTCAAAGGTAATCCAAGGAGGGTGATTGTTCTTGTTTCCCTTCAAAGTTGTGGTGAACTTGAACTTGGAGGGAGTTGAGTGAGGTGAAGTTCTTTGATTATAAGGTATGTTTTCCATATTTTTCTTGTGGTTGAGTTGATGTAAAGGTTTAGCACTCCTTAGAAAGGAAAAGAATTAAAGTGGAGAAGCCATGAATAGTGTAGTGAAGAAGATAACTATGAGGTGAACTTAAAAAGGGGATTTTGGATAAATTTGAAGGTGAATTGAATATAACTTCTTAATTGTGATATTATGGATGTTGTTATTATTTTTTGGAAGTTGTTTTGTCATATGGTGGAAGTTGATAAAATAGGGGAAGTGCTGCCCAAATTTCGTTAGCTCTTAGTCGCTCTAGTTTGAACGTAAGCTTGTTTTCAAGAATTAGCTTCATTGGGAATCCTCTTGAATGTAGATTTTGCGAGCTTGGGAGAAAAAAATAGTAGTTAAGGAGAAGTGAAGGTATGTTAAGGCTCTCCTTTCTTTCATTTTGGCATGATCTTATGATATGAACGAACAAGCGAGTGAACGAGCTTCCATATTACTCTACTCTTAGAAGCACTGCGAGTACTTCAGTCTTTGATGTTCCTATACCCCGTTTATGATTGTTCCTTCTGTTCATGGGTTTTGAGATTTCTTATATTGATGGTGTTAGCTTAAAAGATCTTCATCGGAGATAGTACGACCTTGTGTCACTCCGAGAGTTCTATGTATTCAGTTTATATATGCATTGCATTCATATATTCATATGCATATTGACCCGTGACCAGACGTCATTCTATACACGATTATTATATGTATATGGGGTATGGGTAACGGGATAGGCCTTATATACGCATTACCACTTCATCCAGCTGGTGCACCATGATGATGATATATGAATCGGGCTGCACGTTCTGCAGCAATAAATATATATGATGATGATGATGGCTGCCGCGGAGAGGCCAATGGGATATGAGATAATGGATCGGGCCGAACGTTCCGCATCAGTATAACCTATATATACATGAGCATGATCATTATTAAGAGCATGCATGTTATACGCCCACAGAGGCATTGTCAGTTATACAGATTTATGCAGATACTTTCAGATTCTCAGTCATACAGATGAATTCAGATAGTCAGTTTGGCTTTTGAGTTTCGAATTTCGTTCATGATTCTTATGTTTATGTTACTCTTATGTATTCCATACTCCGTACATTATCCGTACTGACTCTCCTATTGCTCGGGGGGCTGCGTTCATACCGCAGGCTGTGTAGACAGACAGGCGATCCAGCTCAGTAGGACCTCTATCTAGCGGTGGTCCGTGCGCTCCACTTGATTCGGAGCTATCGTGTATTTTGGTATGCTATTCTTTTGAGATGTATATGCATATAGGTATGATGGGGCCCTGTCCCGTCCTCTCTATCGCTTTATACTCCAGCAGAGGTCTATAGACAGTTGTATGTATTTGAGAGATGATCTAACCTTATTGACTTTTATTCTTTTGTGTACAGTATATGTAGCAGCCTAGTGGGCCTGCATTGTTCCTTCCAGTTCGTGTGTATATATATATATATATATATATATATATATATATATATATATTGTACAGAGATCACGATGTCCTCCTTTTGGCAAGACAGTTCAAATGGAGTTATTTATGGGCCTATGTTATGTAGTGTTATTCAGATATGAGCATAGTGGTGTTTGGTCACTAGGGATCAGGCACTTGTCACGACTTATTGGTTTGGGTCATGACAGAAGTGATATTAGAGCAGTTCCTTCCTAGGGTTGTCTACAGACCGTGTCTAGTAGAGTTTTATTAATGGGTGTGTTGTGCACCACACTTATAAACAGGAAACTACAGGACATTTAGGAAATTGTCATTCTTTCTCTCTTAGATCGTGCGATAGAGCCATGTGTTAAGAGTTCGCCTCTAATGATTTGTTCTGATTTCAGCGATGCCTTGCAAGAAAGCTACAGCCGCCCAGAAGGGCATAGGAGTATCTGGTGAGGCCACTAGCCGTACTCAGCGGGCTACCAGGGCTCGGGGTGAGTCTCAGAGTGAGAGCCCATCTCAGACTTCGCATACCCCACCTCGAGCAGCTGCCCTAGTTCCTCAGCCAAATGCACCGGGCCAGGATGTGTGGGATGCGGTTGTCACGACCCGGCTAGGGGGCCATGACGGGTACCCAGAGCTAACTCCCTAGCACCATTCATCCTGCTAGTCATCATACCAAACCTTAACTTACATGATCTCACAGGAACATATGCCTATATATATATATATATGTGTGTGTGTGTGTGTGTGAGAGAGAGAGCTCTTATGGCTACAAAAATGATATACAAATATACAATGATGGATTCATGTGACCATACTACCCACACATACGTATCTACGAGCCTCTACTAGAGTACTAGACATAAGGACGGGACAGGACCCCGCCGTACCCAATTATGTACACAAAAATAATATCTTAAAATAGCACCTCCGGAGTAATGGAGTGCTCCCGTAAATCTGCTGATTGCTCCTATAAATCTCGGTCACCTCCCTGTCTACCTGTGGCATGAACACAGCGTCCAAAAAGAAAGGACGTCAGTTCAAACATTGTACTAAGTATGTAAGGCATGAACAAGAATAACATATCAATGAAATAAGGAGACATCACGTACGTAACAACCTATACTGAATAATGCATGCTAACTTACTTCATGAACATCATCATATCATGTGTGCATATATATAAGCTGCCCGACCATATAGGTACGGTGTGATCATTATTAGCCCGGGCCCGGGCCTCCAACGTCCGGGGTAAACATCTCATGCGGCCTACTAGTGGTGTCTGCCCATGCCATATAGACATGGTATAATCATCATCATAGCTGCCCACTATGCCTGTCGTACTGGTGACTGCCCGGCCATATAGGAGCGGTGTAATCATATGTATACATAACATAATGCATGCAGGAGATCTCAAGAAAAGCTATACACTATCGGAGTGACATAAGGTCGGTAACCCCCGACTATGTTATGGAATAGTTATGATTTTCATGTCTTACCTTGAAGGAACTAATAGCATGAGGTGAGATTAATAGCAAGAAGTAACATCAATGAAATCATAAGGATAAGAATGTTACGCTCATCATAAAATCATTATCATCATCATTATCATGGAACATATCTCATCTCTATCTCATAGGAAGCTCTTAAGAACCTTAACCTTCATCTTTTAGGATGTAAGAAAATCATGGCACTATAGAAAAGGAATCACAAAATAAGAGTCATGCCTTTGAAAGAAGGGACTAGTCTTACATACCTTTTCGTTTAGCTACTCTATCGATTGAACGTTCCCCTCCAATATTCTCGTTTCTACCTTCAAGAGAGTTCGTACTAATGTTAGATAATCGATAATATGAGCGTGCTTGAACTAAAGATAGAGAAAATTGGGCAGCATCTACTTTGTTTCTACTATTTTCTCCATATCATATATCAACTCCCAAACGTCAATAACAATATCCATAATATCATACTCAATAATCTTCATCAACTATACATTATTCAATTCTCCCACTTCCATTTCAAGGGCATCCATAATCATAACTATAATGCAATATTAAATTCATCCTCATATAATATTTCTCCCATGTTCTTAATATCATTCATAACATAATTATAATCACAACACATCAATAATCATGATTCATATTAAGCTACTACTCAACAATGTCACTATCCTCATACTTGGAACCCATTTTCTATTTCCTTCCATAATCCAAGTCTTTCAACCCCTCAATAGTCTAACTAGCATGGAAGAATCATAAAACTCACCTTTGATTGTGTAGGATCAAGTTCTAGATGATAATCTTTCACTTGAAGAAAAGCCCTAGTTCCAATCCAAAGAGTTTTCTTGTCTCCAAGCAACCCTAGAGAGCTTCTGGCACTTGATTCTCTTGGTTTGATGAAGTTGATGCTTAATTTCTCTTGGATTCTTGTAGACGAAGTGTGGAGAGAGTTCTAGAGGGTTCTTGAGTTGTGGAGAGAAAATGAGAAGATGGGAAATGAAAATAATGAACTTGGGGTCCTCTTATTTAAAACTTAAAAAGCTGTTCCGACACATCTATACGGACACACATACGGTCCGTATAATTTATATGGGCCGTATGTGTGACCGTACATTTGTTCAAGTGAAGACTCCAATTTTGGGCAGCTTATACGGTCTAATATACAGCCAGTATCTTTTATACGGTCCGTACAAAGGACCATATAATCCACAATTTTTTGAAACTTGTTCTCGTCGACTCGTTTGATCTCCAATCCTTATGGAACCTTCTTAACACTTGTTTAACACTTCATTAGCAACCTAAGGGGTGTTATAACTCTTCTTTATAATATCATTAAGTTCATGTTAACTCGGTGCTTAGCAAACCCTTTTCAAAACACGGCTTATGCTTAACATCCTTCAATGAACTTTCTGCTCTTACCTTGAATGTTCTTGAAATCTCAATTGGATTCATTAAGTAGCCTTTCTTACTTATAGGAACATCGTATACTTCTCACCCTGCATTAGTCTAGCTATCATACGACGACATGTAATTTTTCTGAGGCGTAACAACTGTACAATTATTAACTAGATTGGTAGCCGCCCTGGCTCAGCGGCAGGGTGTTGGTGTTGAATAGAAAGATCGAGCTGGCAGTACGAGGGTTAAGAATTTTCTCGGGTTAGATCCTTCAGTGTTCTCAGTGTTAAAGCAAAATATGGACCCTCAGGACTTTCTTGATAATATGCAGAGGACCTTGAGGGTTATGTATGTTGATGAGGTCGAGTCAGCGGAGTTAGCGTCATATAGGCTTCATGATATTGCAGTGCAGTGGTATCCGGCATGGGAGAAGTCCAGTGGAGAGAATGCCCCTCCAGCTCTTTGGTGAGAGTTTTTGGATGCTTTTATTCGCCATTATTTACCACCAGAAGTCCGACGGGCCCGAGCAGGTTGGTTCTTGCATATTGAGTAGGGCAGTATGAGTGTTCAGGATTATTGTGTGTATTTGGATTCCTTGGCTAGATATCCCCCAGCCATGGTGGCTGAGATGGAGGAAAGAGTTCATCGTTTCCTGGCTGGTTTAAGGCCACATTTGATTGATGAGTGTACGACAGCCACATTGCAGCCGGGCATGGATATCTTCCATATACAGGCCTATGCACAGAATTTGGAGGACCGTAAGCATTAGCGGAGGATAGTGCGTGAGCATGACCGGGGCCATGGTAAGAGGACTAGATCTTTAGATATCGGGGGTGAGTTCAGAGGTGGACAGAGACAGCAATATTCCCGGTATTCTTTCCATTCGGCAGGGAGTGCACCTCCGTGATTTTTAGGTTCGAGATTTGATCGATCTTAAGAGAAGGTGGAATGGGTTTTAAATGACTAGTTATATAACAGGTATTTGTTTGGGGGTAAAAGAAGCGAGTAGCTGGGAGTAGAAAGGTAAGATCGTGACAGTGAAAGAACCTACATTGAGAGTACTGAGGGTGTTGACTGATCTGCTTATCATATTGACTTTATATTGTGTTGCGTGAACTAATCTTAGTTGACCGATGATGCTTACCAGTATGTGTGGTGTACTGATACTACTCTTGCAACATCCTTTTTGGGTGTAGGTATGTTGCAGGTGTAAGTTAAATTTTTTTCATGTGGATTACCAGACATTCTCCTATAGCCTCGCTCATTTCGCTCCAGGCAGAGGCTGGGTCATTTATTTTGTTTTTCTTGCGTAGTAGGAGCTCCTGCACCTGTCTACACTAGGTCCTGGGAAGTTCTTTTCATTTTTCTTGTATTTAGTGCAGAGTTTGTATGAACTTTACTTTTAATCTTTGTGATTTTTAAGAAATTGTTTGTTATAAACTGGTTGAATTTTTGGGTTGGTTGGTAAAGGTTCGCCTACTAGTTAGTAATATGGTGGGTGCCCGCACGACCCGTACGTGGGGTTGTGATAGTTGTTTTCAGAGCCTAGGTTACCGGTCACACAAGTACACGAGCAAATGTCCAGTAGAATTTTGTGGAATGGTACGATGACGTCTGTACCCATCCGCAAGGCCTATAGGACTTCTAGAAGTTTCCCTTCATTTATTCCATCATGCTACCCCAATACGCCGTCTCCTAGTTGAATCCAATTGGTATTTGGGTGAATCCAATTGGTATCTGGACGAGAAAATTGGTATCTGTCGATTCCAATCTATATCTCTCTATTTGGACTCAAGGAAGACCTCCCATGAGTAGGTGTGTGTTGATTGTGTGAACAAATGAAAATCCAGTGCTAGTATAAAGTGTTACGGATTGTGTGCTTAATTTAGGAAGATTAGAAAATGATTAGTGCATTTGAACTCGTTAGGTGAAAACCCTGTTGGTACGCGCCAATGCAAATGAGCGAGCCCCTACGCGACCTGGACTGGTGGGCAAACTTTTCGCCCACTGGCACTGTAGCACTGCTACAGCGGGCTCACTATAGCGAGAATCGGACCGCTATAGCGAAACCCAAATTTCTGCAGAATCTCGCTATAGCGAGACTCCCATTGCCATAGCGGTACCGCCACAGCGATCAAGTGACCGCTGAAGCGGTACCATGAACTGGTAGCATTTCTCTATTCCCCTGTTTTCCCAACCTGTGTAATTCATTAACAAGTCAAGAAGAAACCATTTCCAAAGTAGTTACCTACATAAAAGCATCCGCTCAACTAGGGAAATTGTCTTTCGAGTGCTTTTAAACCGGGGCACCCCCACCAAAACAACAAAAAGAAAATTATCCAAATATTCGAAAAATAAACCAAAAGCAAGAAATTGTCTGAACATCAAAGCCCTACAAGGGCAAGTGATAACCAAAGCTGATAAAGGGGGGGGGGGATCTCTTAGCCACTCCTTGGCTAGTCGTCTCGTCAACACCATCCTCCGAGCCACTAGAGTCGTCGTTGCCGAGTCCGGACGCGCTAAGGAAGGAGAACTGGGGAACATCTCTGGTGCCCACCTTGGGATGCTTCGCCTTCGGGACTAGGGCCTTCAAAAGGATTTTGACGCCTTTCCAGATTCTCACGAACAACTTGTCCCTAACCTGGCTTTTCTTCTTCTCCTTGTCCAAGTCCTCTCGAAGATCCATATGGGCCTGAGCCAAAGATCCATAGGCGCCCTGTAAGGCATCCACAGCATCCCCCATCCTGGTCTGGGCATCCATGTAACCCTTTATCTACTCAGTAGTGAAATAGCTAGTACCAGCAGCCCCACTAGACGACCCGGCCTCCATGTAAGGCCGTGCCAACCCCATCGTGGCTGCCTTCACCGCAGCCATATCTGCCTCCATGAACTCTAAGGTACCCTAGGTCTGTGAATAACCACTCTCGCCCTGTGGGCCATAGCTGTCATCATCATCGTCCGAGCTAAACCTCTTTCTCTTACCCAGGCCCTGTTGTTACATCCCGTACTTTTGAACGTCGGGTTATTTGCCGAGGTGGGGCCCACACGTCGAGATATTTTTGGAACATCTGAGGAGTCATATGAATTATATATGTAAAGTTAAACACAACTCATGAAGGACCCTTGGGTCAAATCAAAGTGGAAACCCTCCAAACGAATATTCTTAAGAAAACGTTTTCAGTGACCTGACTTCGAGGGGCAAAAACGGCATTATAAGTTTGGAATTTGGAAAAATACCGAGAAATAGAAGTTGTAGATAATTGAATTGTCTTTCCAACCATAGGTCGTGGGTTCCCAGGCGATATCTGTACAAGGAGATATGAACGTTTTAAGGTCGAAAGGTCAGTTGGCTAGGCCCAACTCGTGACCAACCGGATTGGCCCAAAAATGGAAAGAAAAATTTAGGGCCCAATAGTGAGGGTGGCCGGCCATAATGGCCCAACCCATGGGTTTTGATTAATTTGTCATGTGATAAATAAGGTGGAAAGGATCATTTATCCATTAGAAACATCAAGAACAAAAACAAGAACAAGAATAGCCACAAAAGAAGGCCATTCGGCCTTGGTGTACAAATTTTTGCCCATAAAAATCTTGGTCCAAAAATTATTGTCGTGTGATAATCCTACTAATTTGAAGGTCC
>NC_081343.1:15809006-15822147 GCF_029784015.1 Lycium ferocissimum | reverse complement strand
TGCTTCACCAATAGGTGAGTTTATTTCCTACCTTCGGCAAAAGATGATTAGAAAGGTACATTTATCACACAGTCGGGTTGGGGATGTACAAGCAGAGTCGCCGACCCTTCGGTCCATTCTTATGGTTAATGAGTTCCCAAAAGTGTTTCCAGGTGAGCTTCCAAGCATTCCGCTAGAGCGGGAGATTGATTTCACTATTGATTTATTGCCAGATACTCAGCCAATATCTATTTCTCCCTATCGAATGGCACCTGTAGAGTTAAAGGAACTGAAGGAGCAGTTGAAGAATCTACTTGAGAAGGGCTTTATTAGGCCCAGTACATCACCGTGGGGAGTGCCAGTATTGTTTGTAAGAAAGAAGGATGGCTCCTTGCGAATGTGTATTGATTACCGACAATTGAATAAAGTGACTGTGAAGAACAAATATCCACTTCCGCAGATTGATGACTTGTTTGATCAACTACAAGGTGCTAAATACTTCTCGAAGATAGACTTGAGATCGGGGTATCATCAGGTTAGGGTGAAAGAGGAAGACATCCCGAAAATGGCATTTAGAACTAGCTATGGGCACTATGAGTTTCGTGTTACGTCTTTCGGGTTAACTAATGCTCCAGCTGTGTTCATGGACTTGATGAATCACTCATTCAAGCCCTTCCTAGATCTATTCCTGATTATGTTTATAGATGATATTTTGGTTTATTCATTTGCCGGTGATCATTTACGAACGTCTAGCAGCGTGCTAGGAGTTCTTCAAGATTGAGAGTTGTATGCCAAGTTCTCCAAGTGTGAGTTCTGGTTGAACTCTGTGGATTTTCTGGGTCACATTATTTTAGACGAAGGCATCAGAGTAGATGCTCAAAAGATTGAAGCTGTGAAGAATTGGCCAAGGTCCACGACACCAACAGAGATACGTAGTTTCTTGGGTTTGGCTGGTTATTATAGAAGGTTCGTAGAAGGATTTTTTTCTTTTTCATCCCCGTTGACTAAGCTGACTCAGAAATCAGCTAAGTTTCAGTGGACGGATGCTTGTGAGCGGAGCTTTCAGATATTAAAAGACAAGTTGACCTCAGCACCTGTTTCGACTCTTCCCGAGGGAGCAGGTGGCTATGAGATTTATTGTGATGCTTCAGGTATTGGGTTGGGTTGTGTATTGATGCAGCACGCTAAGGTTGTTGCTTATGCTTCTTAACAGTTGAAGAAGCATGAGAAGAACTATCCAACCCATGATCTTGAGTTAGTAGCGGTGATCCATGCCTTGAAAATGTGGAGGAATTGTTTATATGGCGTCCATGTTGATATCTATGCCGACCATATGAGCCTTTAATACATCTTTAAGCAAAAGGACTGGAACTTACGTCAGAGGCGATGGCTAGAGTTGCTAAAGGATTATGACGTTGATATTCTATACCATCCTGGGAAGGCCAATGTAGTAGTCTAGGCTCTTAGTCGTAAGTCTATGGGTAGCTTGTCATATATGCAGCCAGAGAAGAGAGAGCTAGCCCGTGGTGTTTGTCAGCTATCCAGTTTGGGAGTCCGGTTGTTAGACTCAGGTGATATAGGAGTTACAGTTCAGGATACAACAATGTCATCTTTGGTAGCAGAGATAAAGGAACGTCAGTAGGAGGATCCTATTTTAGTCCATTACTGAGATACGACACCTCAGAATGAAAAGACAGCCTTTGTGATTACAGGTGTTATATCCCGTATTTTGAACAACGGGACAACATGAGTGAATTACGATAAGTTAGGGACAAGACTATCCCGGGAGACTTTTTTTTGTTTTAAAGGCTTGAGTTGTGTATGAATTTAATGTCATGAAAATTTTAAGGAAACATTGGAGTCATATTCCATTTTTAGTAAGTGTGCTATTTTTGGAAAGTTTGAAAATTCAAAAAAAAGAAATAAAAGCACCATGTGGCCGGCCACCTTGGGTGGGCCATGGCCACATGGATGGTGAATATTTGGTATAATAAAAGATGACTTAGTCATCTTATGAGCCATTTCAACACTTAGAAAAATTCTAGAGAAATCAAGAAAACTAGGAGAGGAGAAAAACAAGAGGGTTCGACCATAGCTTAAAATTTCAAGCTCAAGATCAAGCCATCAACAAAATAGTTTCTTCAAGCAAACTTACCAATTGAGGGGTGCTTTTTAACGTGGAAGTGTTGTTAGAAGCGATAGATTATCCGTTTTCATCCTTGGCCAACTTTAGGCAAGTGAGAAGTTGAAGAAGAAAGGTGAGTTCTAATCTTGTTTTATGTGTTATGAATGGTTTATATGTGTTGTAGTATGATAAAAAGGAAGAAATTCATGATAGAAGTTGTGTTGAAGTTGAGGCCGTATATATGATGTTGGCCGTGTGTGTGTGTTGTGTGTTAAAAGTCATGAATTAATCTTAGTTAGCATATTTTGATTGTTGTAGTGTGAAGAGAAGAATGAAAATCATCTTCATGTGTGTAGGGGATGTTGGCCGAATGGTCCCCTTTAGTGTAGTTATGAATGAACAAATCGTCGTTAGTATTTTCGTTATCGTCGTTATGGATTTTATGAGGAAAAATGCAAGTTTAATGACTCAAAATAATGTTATGTTAGTTATGGGATGATTTGGAAATTTATGCGAATTTATGTGATTTTTGTATTTATGAGGATTGCATTGTTAATGTGTGGATTATTAGTGTGATTCATGAATTTGGGAGGAAAGAATGTGGATCATGTTGTTCTCGGGTTTGGGGGAGAATTCGGGTGAGTTCGAAGATTGGTTGGGTTGTTTGGAAAATTGTGTGAATTATTTAAGACGTTCTCGAATATTGTGTGAAAGGTTTTGGATTAGTAATCGAACGTATAAACGCGGATATTAGATTGAATGTAAGTAGTGGAAGTGAGTATATTATGAGTGTTGTTGGAATATTATGAATGTTGTTGAAGTTATGTAGAAAGAACTATTAATGTTGGAATGCATTGTGAATTGATTATTGATATTGTAGTTTGGTTGTTGGTTTGGTTGTTGTTGTTGAAATTAGCCGAGTTGAAATCTCGGGGTTGGTGTATTTATAGGGGAAATGCTGCCGAAATTTCTGTAGAATTTAATGTTCGTTTGGAATTGAATGCCTAAAGGCTTATGGCTAATGTTTGGTATATTGGCGTTATGTAGATCTTGGAGCGTCCGAGAGTTGAGGCTTGACTTAGCTTGCGAGCGGACGAGGTATGTAAGGCGTCACTTTCTTTTCTTTGGCACGTCTTAGTGCTACTAGGCTATGACCCGAGCCTCGGGATAATTTCGCTCTTAGGATCCGAGCTTAGATATGTACCTTATTCATTCTTAAAGACTTGCTCTTTAATGTAATCAAACTAAGGTTCTTATGTTTTCAAAAGATTGAATTTCAAAAGTCTTATGAAGAATTTTGCTACTAAAAGGTTCCGAACTTCAAACGCTCGTAACTTTTGCCGATGAGCTCGGATCGCCCCGAAACATAATAGGTAACTTCATAAGACATAACATTCCCCTAACTCTTGTAGCCGGGCTCGGATGGGGTCGGCACCCGTCCGTGGGGCCCGCGGCTTTTCTATGCTTATCCTTAATGACCTTCGAAAAAATTTAATACTATTTTCACTTTGACTTCCGCATATGGATTTCTTACTTACTTAATGAGTTATGATTATGATTTTATGCATATGGTTACTCACGACTCCGCTCGTGCTTATGGTTATTACCTCGTTCACCGGATCCCGGGCCGATTATATTTCGTGCGCATTATGGTATATTCCGGTGTGATGCTGTGGTACGGTTCGCCGATGTCACGACCCAACTAGGGGCCGCGACGAGTACCCGATACTTGTACCGGGCACCCCCTGTCGTATGTCTTGTTCTTATTACTAAGTGGGCCGTATGAACACTGGCATTTTTTTTTTTCACAACATCGCCGATAATAGCATACATGTAAACGAGTAGTAATATTCAAGCTTGTATCGACATATCACACGGCGACAAAGACAACTAGGTTGTGGAAACATCCGACGTACATATCTGTCTACGAGCCTCTAAACACGATACATATAATTACAAGTAACTGACTTTGCTGTGTCCAAATATATACACAAAAACAGTACCCAAAATAGAAGCTCCGGAACAACTGGAGCGTCTTCCAATGTACGGCTGAAAAAGCTCCTAGGAGTCGAGCCCGTCAACCTGTCTACCTGCGTGGCATGAGACGCAGCCCCCAAGAAAAGGGGTCAGTACGAACAGTGTACCGAGTATGTAAGCCATAGAAATAATATGATGGAGCATGTAACATGTGAGACCAAAGATCATATAACGAGATAAAAGGATAATCTGTACCTGTAAGTGCCTTTCAGGCGGATATCATGCTTGCTTATTATATACTTTTGTTCAAAACATTTCGTGTCATATACATGTGAAAATAACAAGTCATGTCGCCGAAATACGTCTCCTCGCCCACATGTGTCCCGCGTCCGGGCATCCCGCGTCCGGGATGGAATTACGCCACCGTGACCCGGTGGCAATGCGTCTATAGCGCAACATGTATCCATTCCCCAAAATTTCCCCATTTTCATATACATATCATATACATGTCATGTACATATCATATAAGCCGCATGCATAAGAACCCAAAGAAAGTCATGTGTCTATCGGGGTGACGTAAGGTCGGTAGCCCCCGACTACCTTATGGAATAACCACGGTCGTTTCGTCTCACCTTGAAGGAACAATCATTATAAGGCGAGACCATCAAGGAATAGCAACACCATAAGAAAGCATAAAATAAGATTATAAAGTTCCTATGAAAGAAGTAATGGAAACCGATATGCACGTTTATCGAGACTCGGGTGACGAACATAAAAACACGGTCATCATGTACCATTGGGTCATTCACGAAGGTTTCAAGGCATTTCAATTTCATTTCCAAAGGTTTCGGACGTTTGAACACTTCTTTCTTTAAAACACAAGTTATGGATTCAATTCTATTGAATGAAAAAGGAATAAATTTAGGTGTCGTTTCCGAGGGGTAGGACTTTTCCCGAGGGTCGGATTTCAACTTATGCTAACTAGGACATGCCAAATGAAGGAGAGGTAGGCTTCACATACCTTTTACGCTTTGTTCACGTCTCCAAACTCAAGCTCCAAGTTCGCCAAAATCTACAAATTGGTCATGTTTACCAAACATGATTAGTACCTTTAGAATTGAATTCTTAAAATAATACTTGGCTCATCGAAATTTCGGCAAAGACTCCCCTGTAAATATTCCATTCCTCCAAGTCCAACTTGGCCAATTTTTACTCAACAACAATCCGGAATTCAACCCGGCCAAACTATCAACATAATTCAACAACCAACAATACCAATAAGCCACTTATATTTAATTCAACTCAATTCAATTCTTTTCCATACAATTCAATATAATTCAATACAATATAATTCACATAGTATTCCAACAATACCATCAACATACTACTTACCCACATCTTCCAATTTATGCAACAACAACAACATTTTTTTCCTTCTTTCAAATTCAAGCACAACAATCCAATTTTCTGTTATAGCCCGTACTATGTACGTTTGGGTATTTCGAAGTTGTCGTGGGAAGTTAAGGACGAGACCATTTTCAAAAATCATTTTGATGTATGAGTTGTTATAAATATAATTTATGACTATTATTGCATGGGAAATATTGAGAAAGGTTAAGGGTAAAAAGGGGAGTTCGCAAATTGGTCAATGGAAATAATGTGGAAGCTTAGGGGCAAAATGGTAATTTTACAAAGTTCAAGAAAAATTCGTGAAGGGGCCATATTGGCCGGGCGCTATATGCCCTTATTTTAATTAGTGGGGGCCAATTGTGACTATAAAAATAAAGTATGGGCCAAAGCTTGCAAGAGAAGACAATTGGTCTTCTTATCTTATTTTCAAGAAAAATCAAGAAAAAAAGGAGAAAACTCTAGAAAAGGGGAAGAGGGACATGAGGCCAAAGTTGAAGGACTAAAACATAAATATGGAAATAAGGGTGGGAGGCATGTATATATATGTATAAGGGGCTTATCTTACCAATTCAAGAAAGAAAGAAAATAAGAACAAGGAGAGGAACAAAGGCAAGGCCATTCGGCCAAGCCTATGATTTTTTGTCCCCTTGAAATCTTTTCCCAAAAATTGTTTTCTTGTTGAATTCCCACTAATTCAAGCCTCCTCTACGACGTGGTGCAATTATTTCGGAAAATAATCCATTAGTTTTGTCGTTTGAGCAACTTGAAGGAGTGAAGAAGATGGAAGAAAAAGGTAAGGATTCATCCTTTCTATTATGTTATGAAGGTTGGTTTGTGTTGTGGAATATGTAGATGAGTGGAAATCATGAAAATATGGAAGTTTGCATGGTAATTGTATATGCATGCATGTGGCCGAAACTGTGTAGTATAGTATGTTGAATTTTGTGTTGTATTTTGGTTGTGGTTATTGTGGAATTTGTATTGGAGATGAAAAATTGAATAAAAGTTGGATGAAGTTGGGATTTGGCCTATGGCCGTGTAGTGCATAGTAGGAGGAAACATGTGGATATATTTTGTTTAGCATGTTAGTTGTGTATTGTGATCCTTGCAATATGAATGAAAGTGAGACGATGAAAGTTTGCATTGAAACGGAATGTAGGAACTTATGTCGTATTTGTATGGTTTTATGACATTATGGAAATTAAGATGTTAAGGTGTGAATTAGGATGGTTGTTGATGAATTTGGAAGATGGAAACATGTGATGAATGTGTATGTTAAAGATTAGACGACTTGGATAAATTATGATTTTGGTGGAAAATTGTATATTTTGTGTAGTTGTGTTACATTGTGTTAGGTTGTGATTGTTGATGTTGTTGTGGGTTGTTGTTGATATAGTTGTCGTATTCTGGCCGAGTTCTATTCTCGGATTGTTGTTGAATTTGGGCCGAGCCATATTCTCGGGACGTTGCATTTATAGGGGAAGTCTTTGAAATTTCGGTAGTCAAATAGAAACCAAAGATTAAAGTGTCAACTTGCATGAATAGTAACGGTAAAGATGACCATTTGCAGATTTTTGGCGAAACGGGATTGGAGTTTTGATGAGCTTGGCAAGCGAGAAAGGTATGTGAAGCTATCCCTCTCCTTCTTTTGGCATGTCTTAGGTGGATTAGGCTTGAATTTGAGCCTCGGGGGTTATTCTGTTCATCGAAATCCAACTCGGAAATGGAGCACTATTCATTCAGTGCGATTGAACTAGAATTCTTGATATTTTGTTGGAAAATGTTCAAACGTCCGTAACTTACAGGAATGTGATCGAACTGCCTTGAAACTTCATAGCTGACTCCATTAAGTGATAATTTATAAAACCTTTCAAAACCACTCCGAAGGGAGTGTGATATTTTATTATTTAAACTTTTTAAAACCGCTCCGAAGGGGGTGTGATATATTATTTTCTAAAGCTTTCTTAAAACCACCCCGAAGGGGGTGTGATATATTATTTTCTAGGGCTTTTTCTAAAACCACTCCGAAGGGGTGCGTACAAAACCACTCCGAAGGAGTGTGATATTTTATAAAACTATTTAAAAACCACTCCGAAGGGGGTGCGATATTTTATTATTATTATTACTATTATTAATATGCCCGAAGGGGCTAGGATTAGTATTATGTCGCGAGTGGCATGCCCGATGGGGCCGGGTAGCCGTATGCCGCGAGTGACATGCCCGAAGGGGCTGGGATGTCGGGGCCGCATGTCCGATGGGGCCGGGATAGACGTATGTCGGACCGGCATGCCCGAAGGGGCCATCATTTTACGTCGGGACCGCATGTCCGATGGGGCCGGATAGACGTATGCCGGACCGGCGCACCCGAAGGGGATTATTATTATTATTATTACTATTATATATTATTATTATTATTATTATTATTATTATTATTATCATCATCTTTATCATCATGCCGGAAGCGGCGGTGCCCGGGCGGGCCACCATTATTATTGTTAGGCCACGGAAGCGGCCGTCCGAAGGGACTATTTCATTTAAATATCTAATTCATGTCAGGTGACCTAAACTTGCTTTTTGTCGTATTTTTTCCTGATTTACGCTTTAGTAATGCTTTACATACTCAGTACATATTCCGTGCGACCCTCCTTCTTCGGGGCGCGTTTCATGCCACGCAGTACACCCGCATGAAGAGAAGACTTGTTAGAAGTTGTCCCCGCAGGATTGGCGAGCTCCACCTCAGTTCGGAGTGTTGCCGAGTCAAAGTGTTCGTGTCATGGTTTTTAGCATATGTTAGAGACTTTGCAGACAGTGTCCTGTGGATAGTGCGTCGAGAAGTGCGGTTAATTTGTAGTTATTAGAAAAGTATGTATTCTCCAGATTATTTAGTTGGGAAAAGCGTAATTGATTGAAAAGTCTTCTTATCCTGTACTAAGATAATGATTGTTGTTTGAAAATTTTCATGTTTTGAAAAGTTTTCGAAATGGCAGGTTTTAGTAACGCGAACGTTTAAGGGTTCGCTCGACTCTGAGGAGGGTCGGGTGCCCGTCACGCCCTGATGAAGGTCGGGGCGTGACAGAGTGGTATCAGAGCGAGGTCGGTCTAAGGGTTGTCTGCAAAGTCGTGTCTAGTAGAGTCTTGTTTATGGTGTGTTGCGCGCCACATCGATAAACAAGAGGCTACAGGGCATTTAGGAATTGTTGACCTTCTTTCATATCTAAGATCGTGCGATAGAGCCCAGTCATAGGGTATGAAGTCCCTTGTACTAACCTTTTATTTCAGCAGAAGGACGACGTCGACAAAAGAAAGCGACCTATGACATCAACCGTTACAAAGTACAATGGTAAACAACGGTGCGGACGAGGCATGTTGAATGAGATAAGAACATTGAAGTACTACTGAAATGTAAGTCGGGAGAATGGAAGTGAAGGTGCACATTAGGAATCAAAAAGGGCAAAACGGTAATTGCAAGAGAAAAGACGCGTTGCGAACACGCCTCGGAATCGTGAAACTTTGACTAGCCCCAAATCATGTAATAAAGGCTGTATGAGGAAGTGGATGCGATTATATTAGCGTTAAGGCACCAAACCCCACCAAAGTTTCGGGGTTAAGCGTGCTCAGGTGGGAGCAATTTCATGATGGGTGACCCCCTGGGAAGTATGCCAAAATTTCCACAAATGTCGATCCAAGAGACAAATGGGAAAATAGAATGTACAAGATGGTTGGAGACTATAAAAGGAGCCACCTAGCACGCGACAGGCGAGATTAGAGAAGAGACAGCAAGTACGCTACGGCTTTGGGATCAGGATAGGCTTGAACTACGTTTGGAAGCATTTTGTGGATTAGTTGATAATGACTATGTATACACATATAAATGCGTATGATGCCTCATTGTGATTAAATTAGTGAACACGTGTATCCCAACGTGAGGACTGTTGGCGTGTAAGGAGCCCCTTAAAGGGGGGGAGAATATATCATGTTGGACTTAATAAGAATGAGTATGAAGAAAAAGGACGACTATAAGAAGGGATCCTCCCGGAGTATCATACCACCCCGGAGATCGAGTTGAACATTCGAGGACGAATGTTCTAAAGGGGGAGAGGATGTTATAGCCGTACTTTGTACGTTTGGGTATTTCGAAGTTGTCGTGGGAAGTTAAGGACGAGACCATTTTCAAAAATCATTTTGATGTATGAGTTGTTATAAATATAATTTATGACTATTATTGCATGGGAAATATTGAGAAAGGTTAAGGGTAAAAAGGGGAGTTCGCAAATTGGTCAATGGAAATAATGTGGAAGCTTAGGGGCAAAATGGTAATTTTACAAAGTTCAAGAAAAATTCGTGAAGGGGCCATATTGGCCGTGCGCTATATGCCCTTATTTTAATTAGTGGGGGCCAATTGTGACTATAAAAATAAAGTATGGGCCAAAGCTTGCAAGAGAAGACAATTGGTCTTCTTATCTTATTTTCAAGAAAAATCAAGAAAAAAGGAGAAAACTCTAGAAAAGGGGAAGAGGGACATGAGGCCAAAGTTGAAGGACTAAAACATAAATATGGAAAGAAGGGTGGGAGGCATGTATATATATGTATAAGGGGCTTATCTTACCAATTCAAGAAAGAAAGAAAATAAGAACAAGGAGAGGAACAAAGGCAAGGCCATTCGGCCAAGCCTATGATTTTTTGTCCCCTTGAAATCTTTTCCCAAAAATTGTTTTCTTGTTGAATTCCCACTAATTCAAGCCTCCTCTACGACGTGGTGCAATTATTTCGGAAAATAATCCATTAGTTTTGTCGTTTGAGCAACTTGAAGGAGTGAAGAAGATGGAAGAAAAAGGTAAGGATTCATCCTTTTTATTATGTTATGAAGGTTGGTTTGTGTTGTGGAATATGTAGATGAGTGGAAATCATGAAAATATGGAAGTTTGCATGGTAATTGTATATGCATGCATGTGGCCGAAACTGTGTAGTATAGTATGTTGAATTTTGTGTTGTATTTTGGTTGTGGTTATTGTGGAATTTGTATTGGAGATGAAAAATTGAATAAAAGTTGGATGAAGTTGGGATTTGGCCTATGGCCGTGTAGTGCATAGTAGGAGGAAACATGTGGATATATTTTGTTTAGCATGTTAGTTGTGTATTGTGATCCTTGCAATATGAATGAAAGTGAGACGATGAAAGTTTGCATTGAAACGGAATGTAGGAACTTATGTCGTATTTGTATGGTTTTATGACATTATGGAAATTAAGATGTTAAGGTGTGAATTAGGATGGTTGTTGATGAATTTGGAAGATGGAAACATGTGATGAATGTGTATGTTAAAGATTAGACGACTTGGATAAATTATGATTTTGGTGGAAAATTGTATATTTTGTGTAGTTGTGTTACATTGTGTTAGGTTGTGATTGTTGATGTTGTTGTGGGTTGTTGTTGATATAGTTGTCGTTATTCTGGCCGAGTTCTATTCTCGGATTGTTGTTGAATTTGGGCCGAGCCATATTCTCGGGACGTTGCATTTATAGGGGAAGTGCTGCCGAAATTTCGGTAGTCAAATAGAAACCAAAGATTAAAGTGTCAACTTGCATGAATAGTACTTGGTAAAGATGACCATTTGCGATTTTTGGCGAAACGGGATTGGAGTTTTGATGAGCTTGGCAAGCGAGAAAGGTATGTGAAGCTATCCCTCTCCTTCTTTTGGCATGTCTTAGGTGGATTAGGCTTGAATTTGAGCCTCGGGGTTATTCGTTCATCGAAATCCAACTCGGAAATGGAGCACTATTCATTCAGTGCGATTGAACTAGAATCTTGATATTTTGTTGGAAAATGTTCAAACGTCCGTAACTTGCAGGAATGTGATCGAACTGCCTTGAAACTTCATAGCTGACTCCATTAAGTGATAATTTATAAAACCTTTCAAAACCACTCCGAAGGGTATTTTATTATTTAAACTTTTCAAAACCACTCCGAGTGTGATATTTTATTATTTAAACTTTTTTAAAACCGCTCCGAAGGGGGTGTGATATATTATTTTCTAAAGCTTTCTTAAAACCACCCCCGAAGGGGGTGTGATATATTATTTTCTAGGGCTTTTTCTAAAACCACTCCGAAGGGGGCGTACAAAACCACTCCGAAGGGAGTGTGATATTTTATAAAACTATTTAAAAACCACTCCGAAGGGGGGTGCGATATTTTATTATTATTATTACTATTATTAATATGCCCGAAGGGGCTAGGATTAGTATTATGTCGCGAGTGGCATGCCCGATGGGGCCGGGGGTAGCCGTATGCCGCGAGTGACATGCCCGAAGGGGCTAGGATGTCGGGGCCGCATGTCCGATGGGGCCGGGATAGACGTATGTCGGACCGGCATGCCCGAAGGGGCCATCATTTTACGTCGGGACCAGCATGTCCGATGGGGCCAGGATAGACGTATGCTGGACCGGCGCACCCGAAGGGGATTATTATTATTATTATTACTATTATTATTATTATTATTATTATTATTATTATTATTATTATTATCATCATTATCATCATGCCGGAAGCGGCAGTGCCCGAAGGGGCCACCATTATTATTGTTAGGCCGGAAGCGGCCGTCCGAAGGACTATTTCATTTAAATATCTAATTCATGTCGGGTGACCTAAACTTGCTTTTTGTCGTATTTTTCCCGATTTACGCTTTAGTAATGCTTTACATACTCGCACATATTCCGTACCGACCCTCCTTCTTCGGGGCGCGTTTCATGCCACGCAGTACACCCGATGAAGAGAAGACTTGTTAGAAGTTGTCCCCGCGGGATTGGCGAGCTCCACCTCGGTTCGGAGTGTTGCCGAGTCAAAGTGTTCGTGTCATGGTTTTTAGCATATGTTAGAAACTTTGCGAACGTGTCCCGTGGATAGTGCGTCGAGAAGTGCGGTTAATTTGTAGTTATTAGAAAAGTATGTATTTTCCGGATTATTTAGTTGGGAAAAGCGTAATTGATTGAAAAGTCTTCTTATCCCGTACTAAGATAATGATTGTTGTTTGAAAATTTTCATGTTTTAAAAAGTTTTCGAAATGGCGGTTTTTAGTAACGCGAACGTTTAAGGGTTCGCCGACTCGAGGAGGGTCGGGTGCCGTCACGCCCGATGAAGGTCGGGCGTGACAACGGCTCCCTCATGCATTCACAACTACAATCTCTCCAAAATCATTCAACTTCCATTTTCCACATAACATTCATAACAATAACAACCAAACACTAAACAAAATGATTAACATATGGTCTCCACACACACTTAGGCATACACATGAATTTCATCCATTTTTCATACTCCACAACATGCATAAACACTCATAACATACAAAAGAGGAATTAAACCTTACCTTTTCCTCAACTTCTTCCCTTGACTCAAGTTAACAACTTGTATGAATATGCATCCTTCTTGCTCCACAAACCACTTCAACTTACTAAGAACCCTTCAAGGGATTGTTTGGCTATAAGAAACAAGTTGGAACTCTCCCTCTCTTTCCTTTCTTTTTTTTTTCCTTCGGTTTTTCTCTCTTTTTTTCTCTAAGGCCGAATGGCCATATGTTTTTTTCTCCTCTCTTTCTTGCTTTCTTGACTCTTGAAATCTCTAGAGAAATAAGATGAATTAATCATCTTCCCTCATAT
>NC_081343.1:15789941-15808906 GCF_029784015.1 Lycium ferocissimum | reverse complement strand
TGATCTTTCTCTTCTAATTATATATTCATTTTGGGGTGGATTTTGAAAAGACGCAAAGTGATACTCACCTATCTAAATATCATGAGAGATTCATCTTGTTTCTACTTTCTCAGAAGAGAAATTGTGTCACATTTTCCGAGGATTCTTCTTTAACATGCTTTCCATTGTTCAAAAGTTGATGTGTACAGAATTGAATGTTTCTCAAAAAGAAAATAGGAGTTTTAATAAGTTATTATCTGTGTATTGAGTGTGCGCGCTTGAAGGGTAATGACATTATTTATCCTCTTTTGTAGGTGTTGAAAATGAAGAAATGGAAGGTGATCATCGAAGTGAAAACTTTTGAGTTGTTGCCGAAACTTTTGATCTTTTGGGAATGATCTTTTGCTAGATGTTTTAGGAATGATCGTTTGCTATCAAACAATTTAAAATTATGCAAACTCTCTTGAAATGCATGTAAACTTAATTATGCATATTTGGGTTTTAACATTTTGCTTTTATGGATGTCCGAAAACTGTTCCCGTAGATACATATTGATTGTCTCTAATCCAATAAAAACCGTTGCATAAATTTTTATTAACCTTAATTAAGTGTTGCCATACCCTTAGTAGCAATTGCATAAAAGTCTATGGGGACGGTTTTTAACTGTTCCAATTAACCAAAAAAATGTTGCTGCAGATAGACCAATTAACCGTTGCTATAGAGAAACTATAGCAACGGTTATGTTAACTGTCGCAAGAACCGTTGCTATAGAGCTATTGGCACACAATCAGATGTCACTGATGGTAATCCGTCCCAATAGATCTATGGCAACGGTTTTCGTGTCTATTGCAACGCTTTTGTATGTGTTGCCGTAGGCCCATTTTCTAGTAGTGACATTATGGATATCACTTGTGCTGGTTTGTATTGATATGACCACACCATTAGAAATAAAGGGACAACCTTAACAAACCTTATTGTTTCCTTAACTACCCAACGCCTATCCTTCCAAGCTTGTAAATCTACATTCAAGATGATTCATACTAAGGTTAAGTCTTTGAAACTCAGGTTATGTCTTCGAATCTCTCATAAGGTCAAACTAAAGTAATTAGTAAGCTAATGAAAATTGGACAGCACATCCCTTATATCATTTCCTTCCACAAACTCCAAAAAAACTCCCCAAAACCACCATAAAACATTAACATGATCATAACCAATAGGTTATATTCAAATTTTACTGAATTCAGCCACAAAACTTCTTTTCATAATCCATTCACAACAACTTCAACACAACTCCCTATGTCCCTTTCTCCAATTTCTTTTCCTTAAATCTTAGCATAATTACCAAATAAAATCATAAGCATGAAACTAAGATGAAATTTTACATCAAAATTCAAGAACACATCATTTTGAAGGTTACTCCACCTTAAAATACTTACCCAAGCTTCTTCAAGAAGAGGAGACAAATTTAAACCTCACTTTGAAACCCTAAGTACTTCAATCTTCACTTTGATCTTTGATTTAGGCTTGGAGAAGTGTTTGAATATATTTGGAGAGGTCTCTAGAGCTTTCTTGAACTTAGGATTATGTTTAAAATGATTAGGATGAAGAGGGGTCGTCATACTTAAAATCAGAAAAATTCCACCGACTTACAAAATACTGGCCGTATTTGTCGTATAATGTTATACGACCAACTTTCTGGCCATATAACATTATACGCCGTATAGTAGGCCGCACAATCCCACCCCAAACTTTTTCTTCTCTATAAATTTTTAAAATCCTTAAATTCAGACCATATTCCAATAATGCGGCCCATATCCTATTTTTCCCAAAAACAACTTTTGACGAAGCTTTCTGCTTTGATTCACTGATTCTCTAATCCTCCCGTAACTTACCAAACATGAATCTAAACACTTATAAGCATAGGTTAAGCATGTACAACCTCGTATGTCCTCAAAGAAAATCCTCGTGTCCAAAATTAAGACAGCTAACGTACGACCAATTTTAATGTATAAAACTACAAGGTGTTATAATCCTCTCCCCTTAGAAACATTCGTCCTTAATGTTAACTTCCAGGAATTCTATAAAACTTTCAGCAGAGTCTCCCCTATAACTGTAGGGCTACAAACCTGCCACACGGCAATCCCAAACCATACAATGCCACATAGGGCCACCACAACAAGCGATAACCATAAAGGCCTCACATGACTAGTAATCATAAAAAATGGAACAATACGCACCTGAAAGCAATGGCGTCTCTGTCTGAACCTCCTCTAGGAGTGGAAAAAAGTGCGGATACTTGGACCTCATATCTTCCTTAGCTTCGTAAGTCATGCCATAACTCTCTTTCTGAATGTCTCGACTTTCTTTCTCAAACCACCGGACAGGGGTGCGGAAATAGCAACAATTAATGGTAGAGCGGAAATAGCTTCTGATTTGATTTCGCCTGAAACGAATCCCCTCCACATTCTTGTTCCTCCAAAGAACCTTAACTGAAACATCGTTAGTCCTTAATCTTCGAACCTACCTATCTAATATAGAAATGGGAACCTCTTTATATGATAGCTACTCAGTGACCTGAACATCATCAACAGGTATGATTCTGGAAGGGTCTCCATTACGCTTATGAAGCATCGATACATGGAAGACTGGATGGACTGACTCAAAATCTGATGGTAGGTCTAGTTCATAGGCCACTCGGCCCACTCTATGTATAATCCTTTAAGGTCCAATGTACTGAGGCCTCAGTTTACCCTTCTTACAAACCTCATAATGCGTTTCATAGGCGATACTTTCAATAATACCCAGTCATTAATTTGGAACTCTAAGTCTCGTCGGCGATTATCTGCATAAGACTTCTGACGACTTTGAGCTGCCAACAATTGATCCTGAATAAGCTTAACTTTTTCCACTGCTTGCTGAACCAGATCTGGCCCTGCTAACTTAGTCTCCCCCACTTCGAACCATCTAATAGGTGATCTACACTTCTGCCCGTATAAAGCCTCATACGGGGCCATCAGGATACTAAAATGACAACTATTATTATACGCGAACCCAATAAGCGATAAATGATAATCCCAGCTACCTCTGAAGTCTAATACAAACACCCGTAGCATATCTTGGAGGGTCTGAATAGTACGTTTAGCCTGTCCATCTGTCAGGGGATGAAATGAGATACTAAGACTCACTTGAGTCTCCAAACTCTTCTGGAAGGACCTCCAGAAGTTGGCTGTAAACTGCGCACCCCTATAAAAAATGATGGATACCGATACACCATGGAGTCGGACTATCTCCTTAATGTACTGCTTCGCATAATCCTCGTCTGAGTAAGTAGTCTTGACAGAAAATGGGCTAATTTTGTAAGTCTATCGACAATTAGCCATATGGAATCAAACTTACGTTGAGAACGGGCCAAGCCTATAATAAAATCCATATTGATTACTTCCCATTTCCACGTCTAAATCTCAATAGCTTACAATAATCCACCGGGCTTCTGATGCTCAATCTTCACTTGTTGGCAATTAGGACATTGGGCTACAAGCTCTGCTATGTCTTTCTTTATTTCGTCCCACCAAGAAATTCTTTAATATCATGATACATCTTCGTTGTCCCTGGATGAATGGAATAATAGTAGCAATGAGTCTCTCCCAAAATTTGACGACGTAACCCTGCAATATCAGGGACATACAGTCTGCCTCAATATCTAAGAATTCCATCTGCAGAAATCTCAATTGGTGAATTTTTCTTCTGAGGGGATGTATCTCTATAATAAATTAGCACAAGATCCTCATATTGACACTCCCTAACCTCTACTACTAGAGATGAAAATGCTGAATCCTGCATAGTAACCCCTGTATCACCTGAGTCTAATAACTGAACTCTTAGGCTAGCTAATTGCTGAAGCTCATGAACTAGTTCCATTTTCTCTGGCTGAATATAAGATAAGCTACCCATGGATTTACAACTAAGGGAATCGGCTACAACGTTTGCCTTCCGTGGATGATACAAGATGTTAACATCATATTCTTTCAATAACTCCAAGCATCGCCTTTGACTCAAATTCAACTCTTTCTACTTGAAAATATACTGCAGACTCTTATGGTCTATATAAATATCAACATGAACGCCATACAAGTAATGCCTTCATATCTTCAATGCATGTATCACCACGGCTAACTCTAGATCATGTGTTGGATAGTTCTTCTCATGCTTCCTTTACTACCTTGAAGCATAAGCTATAACTCTACCCTGTTGCATTAACACACAACCTAATCCAACACTTGAAGCATAACAAGAGATAACATAGCCTTTCAATCCCTCCGGAAGTGTCAGAACTGGAGCCGAAGTCAATTTGTTCTTCAACTCCTGAAAACTGTGCTCACAAGTATCCGTCCACTGGAACTTAGTTGATTTCTGAGTCAGCTTCGTCAATGGGTTAGAAATAGAAGAAAAGCCCTTTACAAATCGCCTATAATAACCTACCAAGCCCAGAAAACTATGAACTTCCATAGATGTTGTAGGTCTCGGCCAAGTCTTTACGGCTTCAATCTTTTGCATATCCACCCAGATACCATCAGCTGAAATAATATGCCCCAGAAAAGTCACAGAGTTCAACCAGAACTCACATTTAGAGAACTTTGCATATAGCTTCCGGGCATGAAGAACTCTAAGTACAGCATGTAAATGATCTGCATGCTCCACTTCTGATTGAAAGTATACCAGAATATCGTCGATAAACACAATCTCAAACAGATCTAAGAAGGGTCTAAATACACTATTCATTAGATCCATAAATACTGTCGGCGCATTCATGAACCTAAATGACACTACATGAAACTTGAAGTGACCATATCTAGTTCTGAAGGCTGCCTTTGGAATATCTGTCTCTCTAACCTTCACCTAGTGATACCTTGATCTCAAATCTATCTTTGAGAACCATTTAGCACTCTGCAACTGATCAAATAAATCATCAATCCTTGGAAGTGGAAATTTTTTCTTTATCATTACTTTATTCAGCTGCCTTTAGTTAATACACATCCACAATGAGCCATCTTTCTTCCTTACAAACAACATATGTGCTCCCCACGGTGACGTACTAGTCCTGATAAAACCTTTCTTCAGCAAATCCTTCAGTTGCTCCTTCAACTCCCTCAATTCAGCAGGTGCCATTCTATAAGGAGGAATAGATATTGGCTTAGTATCTAGTAGTACGTCAATGGAAAAATCAATCTCCCACTCAGGTGGAGACTAGTAGTTCATCCGGGAATACATCTGGAAACTCATTAACCACCGAAACAGACTGAAGGGTCGGTGGCTTTGCTTCTATATCCTAAACCCGGACTAAATGATAAATACAACCTTTGGCAATCATCTTCCTTGCTTTTAGATAGAAAATAAGCCTACCTTTCGGCGATGCTGTATTGCCTTTCCACTCTAAAACTGGCTCTCCAGGAAACTGAAATCGAACCATCTTCGTTCTACAATCAACATTAGCATAATGAAAGGCCAATCAATCCATACCCATAATAACATCAAAGTCTACCATATCTAATTCAATCAAATCTTCCATAGTATGACAATCACAGACTATAACCACACGATCTTTATATACCCGTCTAGCTATCACTGGATCACCAACCGATGTGGACACCTCAAAAGGTTTAATCAACTCAAGTTTCACCCCAAACCAACTGGCAATGAAAGGGGTAACATACGACAACGTAGAAGCTAGATCAATCAATGCATATACATCATGAGAAAATACTGATAATATACCTGTAATCACATCAGGCGAAAACTCAAGATCCTGTTGTCCAGCCAGTGCCTAAATGCGGTTCAGAGGACCGTTCGAGCTGGACGCTCCCCCTCTACCTTGACTACAACCTACTGACATCTGATCCTTTCCTCGGAGGGCATACCGATGTTGATGAATCAGCTGCTGATCCGGTCGGCTGAACTACACCTCTACCACCCCTCGATGGACACTCACACATAATATGCCCTGGCTGACCGCAGGCATAATAAGCATCTGAACCCAAGCGGCACTGTCCAGAATGTAGCTTACCACACTGAGTACATCGTGGTAAAAGTAGCCTCATCTGGCTTGAATCACCTCTATATTGAGAATCTGAAGCTCTAGAACCCTGACCCGATCTTCAATAAATAGATCGATCAAATCTCTAGCTTGCAAATTGTGGAGGTGCACTAGCCGTTGAATGGCCTGAGTGTCTAGAATACTGCTGCCTCTGACCCCCTCTGAACTCACTAACAACACTTGAAGATCTAGCTCTCTTACTATAACCCCTATCATGCTCACGGTCAACCCTCCGTTGCTGCTGACGCTCCTCAAGATTTTGAGCATGCACCTGAATGCAGGAGATGTCCATACCTGTCTGAAGTGAGGTTTTCAAGCAGTCATACATCAAATATGGTCCCAATCCACTCACAAACTGATAAACACGATCTCCCATGTCGGCTACCATAGCTGGAGCATACCTAGCCAATGAATTAAAATGAAGACTGTACTCCCGAACACTCATGTTCCCTTATCTAAGGTTCAAGAATCTATCAGCACTGGCCCATCAAATCTCTGCCAGTAAATAATATCAAAAAAAGGCATCTACGAACTCCTACCATGCAGGTGGAAGTGCATTAACCCCTTTGGACAACACCCAAGTCTCACACAATGAATGACAACATCCCATAATCTATAAGAAGCCAATTCCATTGATTCAGTATCTAAAGCATGCATCACCCGCAATGTCCTCAACATCCCATCAATAAAATTCTACGAGTCCTCATCTAGCTTCGACCTAAAGAATTCTGGAGGGTGTAAATTAATAACATCTCGAACTCTGGCACTAACAGCATTATCACTATGATCCGTACCTTGTCGCTGGGCCTGAGCGGCCGTTAACTGGGTCAATAAATGAATAGCCTATCTCATCTCCTGGCTTGAGGCATCTGGTGGAGGAACTGGATGTGCTAGAACTGGAGCTGGAGCTCCTCTATGCACCTCTCGAGCGGGCGGAGTATAAGAGGTTTAAGATAGAACCTCATTCTAGGACTCGCCCTCCTCATTCTCTACTGATGGTACCCATCAAGTTCTCTTACCAATCACTGACTTGCCCTTCTAGGCCACTGAAGCTTTCCTTTTCATAGGCATTGCTGGAATCACACCGCACAGTCAGGAAAAGGGAATCCTTATAACATAGCTCAATCGCACGATCTAAGATGAGAAAGAAAGGTCAATCTTTCTAAATGTCCTGCAGCCTTCTGCTTATAAGTGTGGTACACTGCATACCCAGAAACTAGACTCTACTAGACATGGCTCTTAGACTGCCTTAGGTCGAACTGCTTTGATACCACTTTTTTCATGACCCAACTAGAGGGCCATGACAGGCAGCCGAAGCTAAGCTACCGAGTACCATATGACATACAAGCATCTCATCATCATACTTAAGTGGGCCATAATGCTAACAATTAAATTTCATAAACCTTAACGGACATAAGCCCAAAAACGTGTATATATATATACACACCTAGAAGGCTACCAAAATAATGATACAATACAACAGGGACCGAGAAGGTCACAGAACATCTAACTATACATATCTATCTACGAACCTCTACGTGGAGTGCATAACATAATAAGAACGGGACAGGACCCCACCATGCCCATATATATATACACACAGAAGAAACGTATCAACTGAACTGCAGCTTCGGAACAAGTGGAGTGCTCCGGTACAAATGCTGAGAAAATAGCCTATGGGTCTATTCAGTCTCGCTGCCTACCTGCCGGCATGAACGCAACATCCACAAACAAAAAGGACATCAGTACGAATAATGTACTGAGTATGTAAGGCATGAATAATAACATAATAAAGATATGAAAGAAACATGAGATAAGAAAAATAACATGTACATTTGAATGCCGCTTAAGGCGGATATCATGCATGCTTTACTTTTAAAAAAACATTTTCATACATATATATAATACCATACCCAGCCATGATAAGCTCGGTGTCATCCGTACCCAACTGCAGTGTTGTGCACAATAGGTGCCGTAGTCCACCGACTATAGCGCGGCTCGGTGTGAGAAAATAGCTACATATATATAAGCATGCAAGAGAGCCCAAGGAAACATTATAACTCCATCAGAGTGATATACGGTCGGTAAACCTCCAATTTCCATTATGGAACCATCATCATCGCTATATCTCACCTTGAAGGAACAATAACCATAAGATGAGATCAACAACAATAAACAAGATCCATAATCATAAGACAAGATTCATAGTCATGAGACAAAGATCAATAATATCATAAGAACATCAAGAACCATAAACTTCTTGTATTTCTAGGAATAGGGACATTATGGATATCATTTGTGTAGGTTTGTATCGATATTACCATTCCATTAGAAAGAAAGGGACAGCCTTAAAATAGCTTGTTGTCTCCTTAACTACCCAACACCTATCCTTCCAAGCTTGTAAATCTACATTCAAGATGATTCATATTAAGGTTAAGTCTTTGAAACTCTCATAAGGTCAAACTAAAGTAATTGGTAAGCTAATGTAAATTGGATAGCACTTCCCTTATATCATTTACTTCCACCAACTCTAAAAAAACACCCCAAAACCACCATAAAACATTAACAATATCATAACCAAAATATTATATCCAAATTATACTCAATTCAGCCCCAAAACTTCTTTTCATGATCCATTCATAACAACAACCTCAACACAACTCCCTATGACCCTTTCTCCAATTTCTTTTCCTCAAATCTTAGCATAATTACCAAAATAAACTCATAAGCATGAAAATAAGATGAAATCTTACCTCAAAATTCAAGAACACTTCATTTCCAAGGTTACTCCACCTTAAAATACTCACCCAAGCTTCTTCAAGAAGAGGAGACAAGTTTAAACCTCACTTTGAAACCCTAAGTACTTCAATCTTCACTTGGATCTTTGATTTAGGCTTGGAGAAGTGTTTGAATATATTTGGAGAGGTCTTTAGAGCTTTCTTGGACTTGGTGGTATGTTTAAAATGATTTAAATAAAGAGGGGTCATCATACTTAAAATTAGAAAAATTCCACTGAATTAAAAGGTACTGGCCGTATTTCATGGCTGTATAACATTATACGACCAACTTTCTGGCCGTATAACTTTATACGGTCCGTACAGTTGGCTGTATAATGCCACCCCAAATTTCTGCTTCTCTGTAAATATTTAAAATCCTTAAATATGGTCCATATCTCAAAATATGGACAATATTCCAATTATACGGCCCATATCCTGTTTTTCCCAGAAAAAACTTTTGATGAACCTTTTCGCTTCGATTCACTTATTCTCTAATCCTCCCGTAACTTACCAAACATGAATTTAAACACTTATAAGCATAAGTTAAGCATGTCCAACCTCGTATGTCCTAAAAGTAAATCCCAGCGTCCAAAATTAAGACAGCTAATGTACGATGAATCTTAATGTATAAAACTACAATGTGTAACATAAGGTTTGGGCTTTTAGCCCAAAAAATGTGAAAATCCCTTAGTCCAAATCAGTTAGAAATATCCATTTATAATTGTTCCAAAAATTCTGAGTTTTGCATCCAATTTACACCAAAATTTATCCAAGTCTTTGTGATGCCTTGAAAACATTTTTGATCTAAATCACATAAGGCCCAAAGAAATGGACGGTTCATTTTATGATGTTTCAACAGTGGGCTTGTGGCCCCAAACCTGTTACACCTCACACTTTCAGAGCATGAGCATACTACGTACTTTACCATATAAATGGAGTATCGGAGACGTCCCATGAAGTTTGGAAGGTACAAACCATGGGAAGTACGTAACAACGAGGAATAGGATGAATTACGATCCCGTATGGAGAGTTTCGGAAGATGTAAGGAATTATTAATGATAAATATCATGTATGGAGAGTTTTGGAAGATTTCGAGACCAAGCAAATCGAAGAAAATTTGAAAAAAAAAGTTGGCAGAATTTTGGATAGAATTTGGAGGGGTATATCTCCAGGTATATTAGGAGTTTGAAGGTGTCTCAAAAGCCTAAAATAAAGTACGTCGAGTCTAGTTTTCAACACAATAAACCATTTTTCAAAACGCAATCGGAGTAGGGAGTTATGGTCATTTTAAGATAACCCTTCCAGCTGCTAAATGGCTTCCGCGGGTCCCACTTGAAAAAGTCGGAGGAACCGACTTCTAAGGGGTATAAAAACCCCATCAGCCCCATTTGTTCACCATTCTTCACTCCCATGAGTTCTAGAAACCTCCTAACACATCCCCCAAACATTTATAGCCCATTAAACCAAGAATTTAACAAGATTACACCAAACTAGTCCATGAAAGGTGATTGTTCTTGCTTCTACTTGATGTTGTAGTAAGTTTGGCCTTGAAGAATGTTGGTGTGGCTAATTTTCTTCAAGTATAAGGTATGTTCTTCATCCTATCTCTTATGTTGAGTTGATTTGAAGGTTTAACAAGTCTTAAAAGCGAAAATGGCTATGGAGGAAAGGACATAAAGTGTTGTGATGTAGTTGTAGAGTTTATGGACTATTTTGATTATGTTGTGGCCGTGTGGTTGGGCTTATTTCCATGAATATAGATATTATCTAATGTTGTTGGTGTGTTGATGAAATTAGGCTCGTTGATTGGGAAGAAAGGAAGTGTATATTGTTATTGTATGTTAAAAAGCATCGTGTGGGATGTTTTATGGAATATTTTGGTATTAATGATGTTGTTGTTGATATTAGTACTGCTATTATTGTTGTTTTGTTGGTATTGTGATTTCGAGCTAGGAATATAAACAGGGGAGATGCTGCTCGAATTTTGGCAGATTCTAAAGGGGTTTAATTTAAAGCTTACGATAAGCATATAACGATAAGCCTAACAATAATATGAATTCTCCTGAATGTAGATTTACAAGCTTGGGAGGATAAGCGTTAAACAATTAAGGTTAAGGCGACCGAAAAGGTATGTTAAGGCTAGTCCTTTTCTTTCAAAAGGCATGATTCCTATGTTATGATTCCATATATGTTTCCATAACCTTCTTACTTCCAAAAGTTAGAAGTTCATGATTCTTAAAAGCTTCTTGTGATACTAAAGATGAGATGTTTTCTATGATGAACATGATGATGATGATTTTAATTCTAGAAATTCCAAAGCTTATGATTTTAATGCTATTATGAGATTATTGAGCTTATTTCATGATTTTCTCGATTTTATTCATTGTTGTTGATCTCACCTTATGATAATTGTTCCTTCAAGGTGAGATATAGCGATGATGATTATTCCATAATATAATCGGAGGTTACCGACCTTACGTCACTCCGATAGAGTGGTAGCTTTTAATTGGGCTCTCATGCATGCTATATGTATTTATATATGTAACTTTTACATACCGCGCCTTAACGGCCGGAAAAGATACTATACACATATTACCGTGCTTATACGGGCGGGCAAGATACTATATATATATATATATATATATATATATATATAACACCACGCCTACATGGCCGGGCAAGATAACACCGCGCCTGCATGGCCGGGAAAGATAACACCGCGCCTCTATGGCCGGGCAAGATAATACCATACCTATATGGACGGGCAGGGTACTTCTATATATATTTCTAATGTTGCTTTAAAAAGTTAAAGTTAGAATGCATGGTATCCGCCTTAAGAGTTAATCAGATGTACAGGTTATCTTTTATCTCATGTTATGTTCCATATTTCTTATTATGTTATTATTCATGCCTTGCATACTCAGTACACTGTTCGTACTGACGTCCTTTCTTATGGATGCTGCCTGCAGGTAGGCAGGGAGATGGATCAGATCTATAGGTTCTTTATCAGCGGATTTTCAGGAGTACTCCACTTACTTTGGAGCTGCAGTCTGTTTGGTATTGGTCCTTATGGTCGCTTGTATTCTATGTAGAGGCTCGTAGACATGTGTGTCCAGTTAGACGTTTCATAACCCTACCCGTTCATATCATTGTACAACATTTTAGTAGCCTTGTCGATTGGTGATGATGGACATAATTGTTGAAGATTATATAGAGATGTGTCGTTATATTGTGATATATGTCCTTACGCATTTTGATATCCCGGAGCTATCTTTATGGTCCACCTTAAAATGTTTATGAGATGTATGTTTAGAGGTGCTCGGTGTGTTAGCTCGGGTGCCCGTCGTGGCCTCGATTGGGTCGTGACAAAAGTGGTATCGCAGCCGAGTTCGTCCTAAGGAGTGTCTACGAGCCGTGTCCAGTGGAGTCTTGTTTATGGGTGTGAATCGTGCCACACTTATAAACAAGAGGCTGCAGGGCATTTAGGAACGATTGACCTTTCTTTCTCATCTTAGATCGTGCCGTAGAGCTAAATTATAGGATGTGATGTCCCTGATGCTAATCCTAAATATTTTAATTATGGATGACCAGTTGCTTATGCCGTTAGGAGGTAATTAAAGAGAATTGAAGTTGTTACTCTGAAAGGTATGTTTCCTGCCTTATTGATATTGATAGACTTTAATATAAGAACTCGAGCTAGATGTTACGGTTATTTGTGATCTCCCTGTGAGGCATTGGATGTGTTTTCTAGGCTGTGTGCAGGAATGAGACAGTAAGAAGTATAGAGGAAACTCTGCCAAATTTTTTATAGATTGGATTGTTTGAATGTCTAGGCTATAGAGAAAGAATGAAGGAAAAAATGTAACAATCGGATGTTTGGTAAGTTATGATTGAATGAACAATTATGAGACGCTTTCAAAGAGAAGTTTTAGAATGATTTTAATTTAAGGGAAGAACCCTGGAGGGGAAAAATGATTAGTAATTAAAGGAGTTAGAACGAGTGCATTCCGAGATATCGAGAATTGAGATTTATTGAAGATATGGGGAAAGTTGACACTAAGAATTCAAATGCAGTAGTATGATTTATAGATTGGTGAGTAAGAGATAACGAAAAGATATTGATATGGGAAAGGAAGTTAACGAGCAGGGGAAAGCTTTACTCTAGAAGTTTATACATATACATAAGACCAGGACGGGTGATGACAGGCGTACAGACTCATTTATCGGACTTTCCTATATGATGTGAGTTTACATTGGGATTCAGAAGTCACCAGTCATATGATGTGAGTTTACATTGGGATTCAGAAGTCACCAGTCATTCGACTTCAACTGGATTCTTAGTATTTGATAGTTGGTACTGTTCTGAGAGTCATTATGGCCAAGTTACTTTGGGTATTAATGATGACCTTGAATTCAAGAATGAGAAATGGTTAAGTAAGTTTGATTGCAATTATGATTGTCTGGAGTGTGTATATAACTTCTAAATGTGATGTTTCTTGACCGACGAAGGAAGTAGAGATTGTATCAACCTTAGGAATATGTGGTGTATTTCTAGCTAATCCTTATAAGAAGGCTTCACCTCATATTTTTCTTCAAACGGGTGTTGTGAAGGTTATTGACGATAGAGAAATTAGGTGCGATGTCGGTTTATGTGTAAGGAGAGAAGAGAGTAGGTGTACAACTGAAGTCGCAAGGATCGATTCGGTTGCTACCGGAAAGTAAAAGATGTGAGATTGATTATTTTAGACAAAGAGGCAGGGTACAATTATGAGTAAAGATTTTTAAGTAAAGTTATATCGCCAGAAGTTACAATTAGGATGTAGGAAGGTATGCTAGGAAGGCTTACAAATTTAGACATACGGAAAAAGAATATGAGAAACCAAAATAGCCCGAGGGAAATTAGGAGCATATGAGCCTTACATCTAGAATTCTCTGGCTAGCGGGACAAAAAGAGAGGGCAGATGTATTAAAGCCGTAGATTCAGGATAAAATCAAATGGCAATGGGATATCCCGCAAGAAAAAGGTGTTGAAAAGCGATAAAAAAAGATAAGTCACGAGTGGCTACATCGAGTATTATTTATACCCTTCTGATTGATGTTATGACATGTTAAAAATATTGATTGTGATGTATGTCAAAATTGAGGTAGCAAGCGCTACATAGAGAATCAGGATTGGGTTTTCTCGAGAATTAAAGTCAGATAGTGGTAACGCCACCAACAATGTAAGAAGGAGCATTAGGAAAAAGAAGGTTATGATATCATGAAGGGGAGAGAAACTTGGACAAGGAAAACGTATACCCATTGATGGTCGTAATATATATATTTGAGAAAAAGGTTAGGATGAAAGGTGAAAGCAAACACGATAGGATCAAATTTAAATAAATCAATGGGAGACAGAGTAATGTTATACGTGACAAGGGATGAACGTGAGGACCCTGGAACCAACCTATATGTTTTCATAACCAGAACCAAAAAGGTTGTAAATAATGGACAAAGGTGCATCCTTGAGAAGAAATAAACAGGTCTTATGAGAGCGATGAGGAAATTTTAAACTCCTGAGATTTAACAAGGAGAATGGATGTGAAACCATGATTGGTACGCCTATTTCAGGGGAAAAAAGTACCCAAGAAGAGATTTTTAGCGTCAAAAGGGATTCGCACTTATAACGAAACACTCCAAAGTTTCCTAATCTAAGAGTAAAGGATGACTAATGGAAACAGGCATTTTATGAGTAAAGGAAAACAAAAGAAACTATAAGGACTAAAGGAAGGAGGGGGTGTTAAAGAAATGGTTAAAGGGAATTATGTGGCCGCCGACAACAAGGAGAAGGTTAATGAGTCAGTAGGCTTGCCCAAAGGAAAACAAATTTAAATTATAAGACAATGGTTGTGTGAAAGATGCAAAGCTGCGATCTTGAAGAAAATTGAGAAAATTCAAGTTATATATATATATATATATATGTGTGTGTGTGTGTGTGTGTGTGTATACAAGTTGTAGTATCATAAAGGAAGATGAAGACTCGACGAAAGAAGAAAGGAAAGGGTGTACTTTGTGAGGATTTCATGATAAGAACAAGAACTGACAAAACACTAGAAGGACTATGATGCACAGCTGTGATGCAAACAAGTAGTTAAGAAGAAATACGGGACAAAATGAGCTAAGCTAATGAAAGGATGAGTCATGGGAATGGACGGTGTGGAATATCAACTTTTAATGGTATAGTATTGATATAAATCGGAATTGGGAACCCAGAGCAAGGAGAATTTCAAGGATATTAAGAAGATAGTCGTGGAGAAAGACTAGGGCAAAGGAGCGTGGTAGAGTCGAACACTCCATAAGGGGCCTAATGAACTCCGATGTCCCCATTAATTCATTAACCTAGGGGACTACTAGTCATGAGAGGTAGAAGTGAAAAGACAATAAAAAAGGCATCTGAATCATATCCGACATGTATAAACATTTTGATTTGATACAAGAACTCAACTAGCAAAAAGGAAAATAAGTTAAACCAGGCGATGGAAAGAACTCCGGCATTATAAGGAATAGAGGAGTTGAAGGATCGCTAAGGTCAGCCAGATGACTATCAAAGACGGTTAATACTCAAAGGCTACTGGTATATGAGAACATCCTTTAAAAAGGGGGAAGAACAGATTTAATTCTGAGATGAATGACAATATTCTCAAATTCAAAAGAAGGAAATGTCGTTCGAAGGAGCCAAAGTTCGAAATGTACCGAAATATCAAGGATTTATTAAAAGAAAGTGGGACGATTGAATACAAGTGTATTATGGGACAAATATGGGAGCGGAAGCGTAAAAATATAATGAAGGGATTGGCGAATCAAAGAGAGTGAGTTTCGTCAATGCGACATGTTATGCCTCTGGACTATGGTTCGAATCGCTCATTCCGGAGAAATTTTTGTTACATTTAAGTATGAAATAATGTACTCCGAGAGGTAACGAAAGGAGTAAGAAGGGTCTGTAAGCTGACCAGGGAGTAAGTATAAAGGACAACCGGGATTACAAAAAGGGAAATCTTAGCACTAGAAGAGATGAAAGTTTTAACAAGAGGAATAATTATAGGAAGTTCAATGATCTCCAAAGGAAAGGAAGATAGTGTGCCTATGGATAAGAAGACAACAAGATTACCCGAGACTAGAAAGTACCTCGCAAGTCGTGGAGTCACAAGTCGCCAAATTATATCAAATGTGAGATCATATGTTATAGAACCATATTGACAATCGCTGATGAAATGGCCGACAAAATGGTGTAAGGACAACGATAAGGAGTCAAAGAAGAACATAGGCTAATTTAAGTCTCAAATGATCACCGATATAAGAGAATCAAGGACTTAAGAAGAAAGCATACTCGTATCAAAAGGAAGTTATGATTAAGTAGGATTTTATTTTAGTTCCATGTTCATGAGTTTATTTTGCAATTATGCTAAAATTGAAGAGAGGAAACTGTAGGAAAAGTTCAAGTATGAATAGGATGATATTGTAAGTAATTAAAGAGTCCGACCAAGGAACTAAAAGGAGATGATATGGTATGTATATGAGGTCGACTAGTACAAAAAGGGATGATCTAAAATAGCACCAGAAAAGCAAGCAAGGAAAGGTGTCATATCTGAACAAGAGAATTTGTCTACTAGTAGAGAAATAAGGAGCAAGGCAAAAGAATACAACAACTAAGAGTGCTCACAGATTTGCAGGGAGCCAAAGCAATTATGAGTTAAGACCATCTTAGTGGCAACAGGTTCCAGGACAAGAATTCAGATATCAACACCACCGAGTACATACATAAGAACATTTAGGATATGGAACTAATGAATGAGTTCGACAGAGAATTGGGAGGATATGAAAGAAAACTAATGAGCCCATAGTATAAGATCAGGGAGATCAGGAACTAAAGGAGGACAACTATTTCAAGAAATTAATGATAGCATCGTAAGCTTGCAAACTACAACATTCGAGGACGAATGTTTCTAAGGGGGGAAGGATGTTACACCGCGCACTTTCAAAGCATGAGCATGCTACGCACTTCATCGTATTAATGGAGTATCAGAGATGTCCCATGAAGTTTGGAAGGTACAAGCCATGAGAAGTACGTAACAATGAGGAATAGGATGAATTACGACCCAGTAAGTCGTAACCGGGAAGGGCAACCTTGGAACCAAAGGACATGACCATTATCAAGTATGATTAATAATAAATATCATGTATTTAGAGTTTTGGAAAATTCCGGGACCAAGCAAATCGAAGAAAATAAGTTTGTCAAAAATTTGAAAAAAAAAGTTGGCAGAATATTCGACAGAATTTGGAGGGGTATATCTCCAGGTATATTAAGACTTTTAAGGTGTTTCAAAAGCCTAAAATCAAGTTCGTCGAGTCTAGTTTCCAACACAACAAACCTTTTATCAAAACGACGTCGGAGTAGGTAGTTATGGCCATTTTAAGATAACCCTTCCAGCTGCCAAATGGCTTTCGCGGGTCCCACTTGGATAAGTCGGTGGAACCGACTTCTAAGAGGTATAAAACCCCTATCAGCCCTATTTTTCACCATTCTTCACTCCCATGAGTTCTAGAAACCTCCTAACACATCCCCCAAACAATTATAGCCCATAAAATCAAGAATTTAACAACATTACACCAAACTAGTCCATGAAAGGTGATTGTTCTTGCTTCTACTTGATGTTGTGGTGAGTTTGGCCTTGAAGAAAGTTGGAGTGGCTAAAGTTCTTCAAGTATAAGGTATTTTCTTCATCCTATCTCTTATGTTGAGTAGATTTGAAGGTTTAGCAAGTCTTAAAAGTGAAAATAGATTGGAGGAAAGGTCAAAAAGTGTTATGTTGTAGTTGTAGAGTTTATGGACTTTTTCGAGCATGTTGTGGCCATGTGGTTGGGATGATTTCCATGTATATGGATAGTATCTAATGTTGTTGGTGTGTTGATGAAATTATGCTCGTTGATTGGGAAGAAAGGAAGTGTATATTGTTGTTGTATGTTGAAAAACATCGTGTGGGATGTTTTATGGAATATTTTGGTATTGATGATGATGTTGTTGATATTAGTATTGCTATTATTGTTGTTTTATTAGTATTGTGATTTTGGGCTAGGGATATAAATAAGGGAGATGCTGCCCGAATTTCGGCAGATTCTAAAGGGATTTAATTTGAAGGCTTAAGATAAGCATATAACGATAAGCCTAACAATAATATGAATTCTCCTGAATGTAGATTTACGAGCTTGGGTGGATATGTGTTAAATAGTTAGGGTTAAGGCGACCGAAAAGGTATGTTAAGGCTAGTCCCTTTCTTTCAAAAGGCATGATTCCTATGTTATGATTCCATATATGTTTCCATAATCTTCTTACTTCCAAAAGTGAGAAGTTCATAATTCTTAAAAGCTTCTTAGGATACTAAAGATGAGATGTTTTCTATGATGAACATGATGATGATGATTTTAATTCTAGAAATTCCAAAGCTTATGATTTTAATGCTATTATGAGATTATCGAGCTTATTTCATGATTTTCTCAATTTTATTCATTGTTGTTGATCTCACCTTATGATAATTGTTCCTTTAAGGTAAGATATAGCTACGATGATTATTCCATAATATAGTTCTGAGGTTACTGACCTTACATCACTCCGATAAAGTTGTAGCTTTTAATTGGGCTCTCATGCATGCTATATGTATTTATATATGTAACTTTTACATACCGCGCCTTAGCGGCCAGGAAAGATACTATACACATATTACCATGCTTATACGGCCGGGCAAGATACTATATATATAACACCACGCCTATGTCACACCCTGATTTTACTAGGGAGTGATGGGCACCCGACCCCACATTCGGAGCCGAGCGAACCCACTGACTCTTATTACATACATAAACTTCCAGACTATTAATCAGACAAAAATGACAGATACAACAAATGTTCTGGAAATATCCTTTGTAGTGTACAAATCGACAGAATATGTAATCATATGAAAATTATGGCATAACACAGAATGACATGACGGCTGGTGGAGCCGCCATGCGAAGCCCGACATCCGTAACCCACACTCGTCCGCAAAGTCTCTAACAAACGGTCGGTAACACATATCATGCATAAT
>NC_081343.1:15778428-15789841 GCF_029784015.1 Lycium ferocissimum | reverse complement strand
TGAGATGTATGTTTAGAGGTGCTCGGTGTGTTAGCTCCGGGTGCCCGTCGTGGCCTTCTGGTTGGGTCGTGACAAAACCATTCTAATTTATCACCCGTTTAATTTTCAGCAAGGCACAAGGCCTAAAACAGTTTAATTTATTCGACCTCAGAAATCCATTTGGTTCGCTTTTATTACAATAAATTCCAGATTCTTTACTTGAACAGTTTTCAAATCATTTTCGAAGTCTTTACCGATTTTGATGCAGATATTTATATGGACCATGTAAAAAATCATTTTTTAGAAAAGATGCTAATAACTATGCGATTCTCCTAAATTCTAATCCATTTTGGATTTCAGTAATTGCAAATGTTGTTTGCAATATACAACTATGAAGTAAGCAATATACAAATAAAGAATGGAAAAGAGCAAAGTTAGGCTGGTGGGCCTACCTAAGCCCACCAGTTGCCATTTTCACCCATGGATGGGCCATCAATTATGTTTGCTATCCGGACTAGATCAAAAGAGGGGTTGTTGGGCCTTAGGCCTACGAGATGTAGATCCCATCACATTTGTGCGAAGGGAAGTGGAAAGGGGAAAAGAAAACATACAATTAGAGGCACCTAAACAAAGTAAATATGTCAACAAGAACTTTCAAAGTAAAAGATATAACCGTATTACAAACATGTATCCATATATGCATTGAACATATTCACCAACACTTAGTTAAATACATATAAAAGGACGACCTAACCAGTAAAGGGATAGGAGGAAACAAGCCCAGTTTATTAATTGAGGTTAAATAAACAAGAGAGACAGACCCAATTTAACGTTAAAGAAAAGAAGAAAGAAGCAAGCCCAAATATATAGTATAGTCCAGTTTTGACACAACACAGAAAAAAGAAGCATACCAAAGATTTTCATAACTAAAATGGCCTTATGGCCCAAACAACAATTTTCACGATGATATATAGGTGGTATACCTGGTATGCAGCCCAATATATACAAGGTATACATGGTTTGTATACTCAATATACCTGACTTGTATACATTGTAAGCAAACACAACATTTAAAACAAACAGGGAAGCATATTTATGAGTATACATGCCATATTCATACCAGTATTGTACCCAAGGAAAAAGGTGATTTTTCACAAAGACAAACATAGACACTCAAACATATGAACAAGGCTATTTTGACACTCACAAACATGGCAGTTTTGTCTTTATGGCTAGAATGAGTACTAATATACCAAAAGCAGAAAAACATAACTGCACACACTGTCATACATCCATAAATGGGGACATTCCTCCTATAGTCTAGGAAAAAAGAACATCTTGTGAAACTCGAACAAGCACATCATTTAGGGCAATGTCAAAATAGGGAGTGGAGACAAGCAAAGACTCTAATATAAAGATCTTAGCTAAAGAAATCGTTTCAATAGGGAACAAAGAGAATGGACTAACCTCAACCTAAACAACATGGTGCATATATTTTTATCTAAAGATGTGAAGAAGAACAAAAATTTAGTGATGCATTATTAGCAAAACAAATAGGGTAGAGCATATGCAGGGTAGCAGAGAAAGGATTTAGAGCCACATCATGATCAGATTGCCCATATGCAACATCTAGGGAAGATAAATAGGCATATTCAAACAAAATAACAACCAACGTTAAGCTGCTATAAGCACTTGTCCCTTTTTACAGATAAATTAAGAGGATATGTTGAGCATAAGCTCAACCAAACTATTAGATTCGTACCTTAATCTTTAAACAGAGTCACATCAACATCTTAACCATACAGGATTAGTTTTCAAGCTTTTTCAAGTTATTCAGGACCAATCTTTAACTCAAGTAAAGAAACGCAACCTTAAAATATCATTTGGAAAAATAAGTTTCACTATAATCTAAGCTAACATGATCTTGAAACTAGCATTTGGGGACTGAATGAACCTATAAACACACAGACATTCCAACAGTACACATCTTTGAGTCGAATACATAAAGAACTAACTGTCAACCTTATTTCAATATCATTAAGCTCAAGGTTCCAGCCTAGGATGCTTTTATATAACTTTAAATAACATCAACATTGAACATCTATGCTCCACAGAGGAGGAACTTCAGGCACAAACCATCTTTCTTCATATTTATACTTATCCATCACAAAACAGACTCATACTTTGTAAATCATCTTCCACAAACATAGATAGGTAGGAATAAATTTCAAGATAACAACCACATTGAGCCAACAGGGTTGCCTATTCATAGCTAAATTAGCTTAAGAACAACATGACTTTAGACAAACAGACCTTAATCATTCCTAAACTACATCTACATGATTAAATTACATAACAAGCTATTAATCAACTTAACGTAGCCCATTCCTAAAAAACATCATATATAAGCTAACATCAACAGGGACTAAAAAAGGGAGACTAGCTAGCAATGCTTTTATATAAACCCTAAACACATTAAATTACATCTAATGGTTTAACTAATCTAATTTTAAACTAAGCATGATCTTAAAAGAATTAGCTATTTTAACCTAGGAAACTAGCAGTTAAACACAAAGACTACAAATTTAAACACATAATCATAAAAGAATCTAAACTAAAACACATATCAACATAAACAACAGAAAATTAAATAAATACTTAGGAAACAAATAAAAGGACTGCATTTACCTTTTTCAAGTGCAGCCTTGATCGAGAATGGACTTGGGAGCCTTGATTTCTCCACTCCGATGCTCAGCCACACAAAAATAAAGAAGAACAAATTTAAAATTTTACTAAAAATCAAATAGTTAAAGTTCTTAGCTAAAAAGCAAAAACCCTAGGTAATTCAATTTTTCCTGTGAACATATGTGATATTTCATTTTTTTCGTTCCCTGTTTCCTCCTAAAATGTGAGAAATGGGGTTCTATAACCCCAAATCTGAAGGTTGTGAAACCCTAATTCGATGTGGGACTTGTAGTGTTGGGTGGAATTCTCTTGAAGTTCCCCCTTAAACTAATATTAGCCAATCAAATTCGAGGATTCAAAATGGAATACAACAAAAAAAATGAAAGATCCATTCGTATTTTGACCATAGAAATACAAAAACATACGAAAAAGGTAAGACAATACCTTGTTTGGTTGTAATTCGATGGAAAGAGACAACGAGCATTTAATTCTTGCCTCGAATGGTTGTATAATCTCTGTAAAAGGAGATTATACACTTAGCGTTGCCATTCTTGGCAAAGGTGACGCGGTAGAGAGAGAAAGCAACCCAGGCGGCACCTAAGGCTTTCTCTTTAAAAACCCTCAGCATCAAATGAGACCGATAGGGTCTGTTTGGTGTGTGTATAGGAGGGGTAGGGCCGGGTCTAGCCTTATTGGGCTAGACTCTACTCAAAATTAAAAGGTGAAGGGGCAGGACAAATATATACATGTATACACGGTATACATGTATATACACATATATACATGTATATTCATGTATATATGTATATCTTGAAGGGTAAAAATGACCCCTTTTATAGATAACAAAAAAATTGAAAGTGTCTATTGATTAAAATATAACCAAAAAGTTGAAAGTGTCTATTAATTAAACATTTTTATTGCTACCAAAATTAACAATAAATAACTGATTAATCAATTTAAAAATCCATGGCCAATTGTATAGAAAGACTGTAATTGCAAAATTAAACTTAATTGACTTAAACCATGAAATTGGTTAATTCAATTATGAACATAAATATATAGAAATCAAATATAACCATAATTAAGCATTTACTCAATTATGATTAATTTTAAAAATTGCAAATGCAAATTGGTTATGAAGAAATTAAAAATTGAGCGGTCAACATAATTATTTATTTAATTAATCAAATTTCTTGAACTAAACGGAGTAAAATACTTGCTAACTAGATTTTAATGACCCGTTTGGTCATTATAGTCTTTTGGTAACTTCACCTTTTTCGAGCATCGACTAGCGCATTTTTACCCGAATTTGACTTCTAGGTAAAGGGACTTTTTTCATAAATTCGTCGATTCTGAGAGGTCCGAATGGTTGCTTATGACTTGTGTATATATTTGGTTCAGTTCCCAATGCACCTTGATGCATTTTGGGACTTGGGTTGGAAATTGAAACTAAGGCATCGGGGGTTGACCCGGTCAATGAGACCTCCGTTGAAAATTCTGAGGCCACGAGCGTGTTAGTAGCGTATTTTTGTGTGGGTCTATGTATATGGTTTGTGAGCAAATGGCCTCAGGAATAGCTCGAGATTTTGATCGAGACTTAGAAAAAATTTGAGGGATTTTGGTACCTGGTGCCCGATATGGCGGCACCAGTGCCGTCCCAGCGGCACCGCTGTTGCGGTGTGTTCGTCGCTGGGGTGGCCATGTCTATTGTTAGCCAGACAGCTATGGCAGCCATGTGGGCGCTGTAGCAGCCCCGTTACCGTCGTGGTAGTGACGGGCAAGGTATTTTCATTAAGTGTGATTTAAATAAGCCCTTAGATCCTCATTATTTCCCATTTCGAAATTAGAGCTTTGGGGAACAGTTCTTGGAGATATTTTGGAGACATTCTTAGAGGTAAATCTTGCTGATGCCTTTACTCTCCCTTTAATCACAATCATCCTAGGTTCCCCCCTTCCCTTTAATAACCCTTAGTGATGGAAGTTGAAAGAGGGTTTTGGTGAACTTTTCCTTAGGCTCATGTATGAGGAAATTGATGATGTTTATGTTAGATTTTGACGAATCTAAGCTGATTAATCATATATCTTCCACTTCTAGTGTTGAATTTTGGAATCGAAGACTTAGGGTTTATACCCAAATTAGAGGTTTTGCTTGAAATTATAAATTAGGCTAATCCTTGAGTTAAATCAGCAATTAGTGGTTGGGTTATGATCACCTAGTGTTCAATTTGATATTTTGCTTTCGAATTTCTCGTTTTTCCCTTGTGGGCTCATTTTCCCAATTTCTAGGGTTAGAATTAACCTAAATTGAAGAGTAGCAATATTAGTATCATTCTTCGTGATTTCACTCAATCAACCATTCCAGGATGAACATCGGACATCGTCCATCTCACGTCACTCAAGTAAAAGAGTTTTCTCAAGTATCAATTTCACTCAATCAATAATTTCGGGATGAACATCGGACATCGGCCATCTCACACCCCGTGGACAAAGATCTGGTGTCCCGTCTGTCTGTTGGGGAAAGATCCGGGACGAGTGGCACTTTGACTTCGCGAGTCACACTGGGTTGTGCTACCGAGACGTCGATATTTTCATCTAGAGTACATGTGTACATCGCATTTGGATGTAACAGCCCGTTTTGTAGTTATAGTCATTTCGACATTTTCGCCTTTTTTGAGCATTGACTGGCGCATTATGACCCGAATTTGACTTCTGGGTAAACAGACTTTTTTTAGAAATTCGTCAATTTCGAGAGGTCCGAATGGTTGCTTATGACTTGTGTGTATATTTGGTTCGGTTTCCAATGCACTTGGATGCATTTTGAGATTTGGGTTGGAAATTGGAACTAAGGCGTCGGGGGTTGACCCGGTCACGAGACCTCTGTTCGAAATTTCGAGGCGACGAGCGCATTCGTAGCGTATTTTTGTGTGGGTCTTTGTATATGGTTTGTGAGCAGATGGCCTCGAGAATGGCTCGGGATTTCGATTGAGACTTAGAAAAAATTGGAGGGATTCTGGTACCTGGTGCCTGATATGGCGGCACCAATGCCGTCCCAGTCACACAGCTGTTGTGATGTGTTGGCTGCTGGGTCGGCCATATGTATTGTTGGCCAGACCGCTATGGCTGCCATATGGGCTGTATAGCAGCGCCGGTGTAGCGGCCCCGTTACCGTCGTGGTGGTGACGGGCCAGGTATTTTCATTAAATATGATTTAAATAAGCCCTTAGACCCTCATTAATTGATATTTTGGAGACATTCTTGGAGGTAAATCTTTATTATGCCTTTGCTCTCCCTTTAATCACAATCATCCTAGTTTCCCCCTTCCCTTTAATAACCCTTAGTGATGGAAGTTGAAAGAGGATTTTGGTGAACTTTTCCTTAGGCTCATGTATGAGGAAATTGATGATGTTTTTGTTAGATTTTGACAAATCTAGGCTGATTAATCATATATCTTCAACATCTGTTGTTGAATTTTGGAATCGAAGACTTAGGGTTTATACCCAAATTGAGAGTTTTGCTTGAAATTAGAAATTAGGCTAATACTTGAGTTAAATCAGCAATTAGTGGTTAGGTTATGATCACCTAGTGCTAAATTTGATATTTTGCTTGCCAAATTTCTCGCTTTACCCTTGTGTTTTCGGAATTTCTAGGGTTAGAATTGACCTAAATTGAATAGTAGCAATATTAGTATCATTCTTCATGATTTCACTCAATCAAAGATTCCGGGATGAACATCGGACATCGGCCATATCACGTCACGCAAGTAAAAGAGTTTTATGAAGTATCAATTTTACTTAATCAACGATTTCGGGATGAACAACAGACATCGGCCATCTCACGCCCCGTGAGCAAAGATCCTAGGTCCTGTCTGTCTGTTGGGCAAAGATCCGGGACGGGTGGCACTTAGACTTTGTGAGTCACGCAGGGTTGTGCTACCAAGACGTCAATATTTCCATCCGGAGTACATGTGTACACTGCATTTGGATGTAACGACCAATTTGGTAGTTATAGTCTTTTCGGCATTTTAGCCTTTTCCGAGCATTGACTGGCGCATTTTGACCCGAATTTGACTTCTGGGTAAACGGACCTTTTTCAGAAATCCGTCAATTCCGAGAGGTCCGGATGGTTCCTTATGACTTGTGTGTATATTTTGTCCGGTTCCCGATGCACTTGGATGCATTTTGGGAATTGGTTTGGAAATTGGAACTAAGGTGTTGGGGGTTGACCCGGTCAACAAGACCTCTGTTCGAAATTCCGAGGCCAGGAGCGTCTTCGTAGCGCATTTTTGTATGGATCTGTGTATATGGGTTTTGAGTAGATGGCTTCAGGATTGGCTCGGGATTTCGATTGAGACTTAGAATATATTAGAGGGATTCTGGTACCTGGTGCCTGATATGGCGGCACCAATGCCGTCCCAGCAGCACCGCTATTGCAGTGTGTTGGCCGCTGGGGTGGCCATGTGTGTTGTTGGCCAAACTACTATGGCTGCCATTTGGGAACTATAGCAGAGCCGCAGTAGCGTCCCCGTTACCGTCGTGGCGGTGACGGGCCAGGTATTTTCATTAAATGTGATTTAAATAAGCCCTTAGACCCTCACTAATTAATTTTTTGGGGACATTCTTGGAGGTAAATTTTGCTTATGCCTTTACTCTCCCTTTAATCACAATCATCCTAGATTCCCTCGTTTCCTTTAATTACCCTTAGTGATGGAAGTTGAAAGAGGGTTTTGATGAACTTTTCCTTATGCTCATGTATGAGGAAATTGATGATGTTTGTGTTAGATTTTGATGAATCTAAGCTGATTAATCATATATCTTCCACTTCTAGTGTTGAATTTTGAAATCGAAGACTTAGAGTTTATACCCAAATTAGGGGTTTTGCTTGAAATTAGAAATTAGGCTAATCCTTGAGCTAAATCAGCAATTAGTGGTTGGGTTATGATTACCTAGTGCTTAATTTGATATTTTGCTTCCGAATTTCTCGTTTTTCCATTATGGGCTCGTTTTCTCAAATTTCTAGGGTTAGAATTGACCTAAATTGAATAATAGCAATATTAGTATCATTCTTCATGATTTCACTAAATTAACGATTCCGGGATGAACATCGGACATCGGCCATCTCACGTCACTCAAGTAAAAGAGTTTTGTCAAGCATCAATTTCACTTAATCAACAATTCCTGGATGAACATCAAACACCGGCCATCTCACGCCCTGTGGGCAAAGATCCTAGGTCCCGTCTTTCTGTTGGGGAAAGATTTGGGACGGGTGGCACTTAGACTTCGCGAGTTACGCTGCGTTGTGCTACCGAGACGTCGATATTACCATCCGGAGTACATATGTACACCGTATTTGGATGTAACGACCCGTTTGGTAGTTATAGTCTTTTCTCCTTTTCCTAGCATTGACTGGCGCATTATGACCCGAATTTGACTTTTGGCAAAACGGAATTTTTTCAGAAATTCGTCGATTCCGAGAGGTCCGGATGGTTGCTTATGACTTGTGTGTATATTTGGTTCGGTTCCCATTGCACTTGGATGCATTTTGGGACTTGGGTTGGAAATTAGAACTAAGGCATCGGGGGTTGACCCGATTAACGAGACCTCCGTTCAAAATTCTGAGGCCACGAGCGCATTCGTAGCGTATTTTTGTGTGGGTCTGTGTATATGGTTTGTGAGCAGATGACCTCGGGAATGGTTCGGGATTTCGATTGAGACTTAGAAAAAATAGGAGGGATCCTGGAACCTGGTGCCTGATATGGGACGGCACCGCTATTGCGGTGTTTTGGCCAATGGGGCGGCCATGTGTGTTGTTGGCCAGACCACTATAGCTGCCATTTGGGCACTATTGCGGAGCCGCAGTGGCGGCCCCTTGACCGTCGTGGCGGTGACAGGCTAGGTATTTTCATTAAGTGTGATTTAAATAAGCCCTTAGACCCTCATTATTTGATATTTTGGAGACATTCTTGGAAGTAAATCTGGCTTATGCCTTGACTCTCCTTTTAATCAAAATCATCTTAGATTCTCCCCTTCCCTTTAATAACCCTTAGTGATGGAAGTTGAAAGAGGGTTTTGGTGAAGTTTTCCTTAGGCTCATTTATGAGGAAATTGATGAGGTTTATGTTAGATTTTGATGAATCTAAGCTGATTAATCATATATCTTCCACTTCTAGTGTTGAATTTTGGAATCGAAGACTTACGGTTTATACCCAAATTGGGGATTTTGCTTGAAATTTGAAATTAGGTTAATCCTTGAGTTAAATAAGCAATTAGCAGTTGGGTTATCATCAGCTAGTGGTTAATTTGATTTTTTACTTTCGAATTTCTCGTTTTGCCCTTGTGGACCCGTTTCCCCAATTTCTAGGGTTAAAATTGACCTAAATTGAATAGTAGCAATATTAGTATCATTCTTCATGATTTCACTCAATCAACGATTCCGGGATGAACATCAGACATCGGCCTTCTCACGTCTATCTCACGTCACACAACTAAAAGAGTTTTATCAAGTATCAATTTCACTCAATCAACGATTCCGAGATGAACATCGGACATCGTCCATCTTGTCACACCCTAACCGGATAGGGTGTGATGGGCACCCGACCCTTACTTAGGGCCGAGCTAACCCGCTGACTCTCGTGATACTCACAATCGTACTGGGCCCTTAAAATATGACAAAAGTACATAATGAAAGTTTTTTTTTTTTTTAGAAAACAAACATGCTTTTCATCTGTTTCCAATCAAATAAAATCTGTAATCGTATGAAGTCTGTAATATAACGCATACTGATACATCGGCTTATAGAGCCACTTACAAAACTGACATATACTATACATAACTCTGTCTGCAAAGTCTCTAGCATAGAACATGATGTCACAACACATATACTCTGTCTCGGCAGCACTCCGGAGGAAATGGAGCTCGCCAATCCCGCTGGAACATCTTCTACCAACATCTTTTACTCATCTGGGTGTACCTGCGTGGCATGAAACGCAGCCCCCGAAGAAAGGGGGTCAGTACGGAATATGTACTGAGTATGTAAAGCATGAAAGACAGTAACAAGATCATAATCGCACTAGGGATTACAGAAACAAGTATAATAACCAGATAACCAAAACTTGCTTTTTGAAACATTTATCATGCATATACATAACGTGTCCCGGCCCTCTAGCGAGGGACTCGGTAAGTAAAATCATATCATAATCATGTCATCATATCATCGTACATATATACCGTACCCGGCCCTCTAGTGAGGGACTCGGTGAGTAAAATCATATCATAATCATGTCATCATGCCATCATATATATATGTATACCGTACCCGGCCCTCTAGTGAGGGACTCGGTGAATGGAATCATCATATGCCATCCTGGCCGCCATCCCCAAATCATCACATCACATCATGTCATCATATGTATATATATATACCGTACCCGACCCTCTAGTGAGGGACTCGGTGAACAATGCAGTGGAATGTGCACGAATACGTACCCGGCCCGGGACTCGGTGAAAGATGCATTGAGGCATGCACGAGCAGAGTAGTGAGAAACCATATGCACATAAAATCATAATTACAGACTCAATGAATAAGTAAGTAGTCGAAGCTCGAGAGTTAAAACGGAAATCATATTAAGTTCTTTCAAAAAAAAGTCGTTAGGACTATACAAAGGAAAATCTCGGGGACCACAGATATGTATCAAACCAATCCAGGCCCGCCTATGAAAGTTAAAATCATTATCCGTTATAGGATCATTTGCGAACATATCAAGGCAATCCGGTTCCGTCTAAGAAAGTTACGGACACTTTTCAACATAAGACTCCTTTTGGAACAAAACTCTTTATACAACATTTGTAATCCAATCATACAAAAGACGTAAGGACCATAGTTCGAATACATTAAGATCGCAAATATTAAGAAGTAAATAAGAATCATATACATGCTCGGACCTTAAGAAGAATGGAGTTACCTCGAGGCTCGTATCATAGCCTACTTACAACTAAGACATGCCAAAAGAAGGAAAGGTTAGGCTTTACATACCTCGTCCGCTTCCTAAGCTAATCCAAACTTAATGTCACGACCCAACTCCGTAGGCCGCGACACGTGCCCTAGTTGGACACTCATACGTACCTTACCCTACCTTAGCAAAATATTACAAATGGCGTAAATAATAATTTAACAAGGACAAGCGGGCATGCCGCACGAAGGCCGATAATAAGGCCGTCACAAAACATAGATAAACTCTAAACGTACGCAAATCTCACGAAACATATCCAGAACCCACACCACATGTCTACAGACCTCTACAGAACAAAACAAAATCGTATGACGGGACAGGGCCCCGTCGTACCCCAAAATGAATATGTACATATGAAATAAAAAGTCTATACCAAATCACGGGCCCGGACAAAGAGCACTTCAACCAACCGAAGCGTACAAACCTAAGCGGGCAAATCAAATCAACGTACGTACCGCGTGGCACGAAACGCAAACCCCCGAAGAGCGGGCCGCACGGAAAATGTACTGAATATGTAAAGCAGAGCATGTAATAAATAAAATTAAAATCGAAACGAATGTGCGGAAAACAATGGAGATGCATAGGTAATCAAAATGCGTACCGTAAATCATACGTAATCGTACGAAACATATGCAAAAGCCGCCCCGCTATGGGACTCGGTGAACGTACGTAGGCGCTCCCTTCGTCCCGCGCCAAAGCACATCATACTTCGTAGTAGGGAATATCTCGAAACAAAGCATAACA
>NC_081343.1:15738828-15778328 GCF_029784015.1 Lycium ferocissimum | reverse complement strand
ACAACGATGGGCCAAAAAGAAATCCCTACGATAGATAGTTAAATTTTCGATAAAAATGAAAATATGGAAATGTTAAACTATTTCTGATATCCCAAGTCTATTATAGGTAATGACTATTCTAAGGATTCTAAATACATGGAATTAGCCTTTGGGCCCCCAAATTTAGGTGTACCCGACATACGTATATATATATGAAAAAGGAACGAGCTTTTATGACCCGGTAAATATATAGATATAATTAATAAAAAAGACTCGCAGCGCATGACCCGATATATGTATAATATATACATGTATAATAAAGACCCGGGCGCTATAGACGCCGATATTTATACGTGAAATAGCATATATTTACGGGGAGGAGATGGGCGAGCGTTATATACGCATATCCCCCCGACGGGAGTATGGCACATATACGTCCCGCCCGGGGGATGCCCGACGCGGGATGTATATTTTGGTTTGGACCCCGCCACGCCGCAATACGATATACTCTTTTTTTATGTATATAGTATATATAGAAAAGAAAGCAAAAGATAACCTTCCCCAAATTATACGTAGTTACTTTTATCCTGGTACGGTCCATGTTTCCATGTTTTACCATGAAAGGGTAAGCTTTACAGGGATATGTTCCATATGCGGGCCTTCCCATGATATATTTCATATGTGCAACACTCTTTTAAGATTGCTCCCCCTTTTACTATTTTGCCCTTCATGCCTTACATACCGCAAGTCGACCACCCTCTTCTTCGGGGGGGTTTCATGCCGCGGGTCCCCGAGGGGGTTGAAGTTAAAAGAAGATTTTCCCCAAAAGGGGAAGCTCCATTTGGGCCCGGAGTGTAGCCGAGTCGTAGAACGTGCCGATTTCGACTCGAGAGACTTTGCGTAGAGTCGTGGTTACGTGGTCCCCCTCGGGGGTTCAAAGGCCCTGCCCGTTTTTGATATAAGTTTTATACAAGCAAAAATTTGATTTGCTCGTAAAACAAAAAAGAATATTTTAAAGTTTTTATGTGTATTTGACTTAGAGGAAAAAAAAAATTACGCATGGAATAAGAGTGCAGGGTTCGCTCGGCCCTAGGTAAGGGTCGGGTGCCCATCACACCCTAGTAAGATCGGGGTGTGACACAAAGGCTCTCCAAAAACCCTCTCTTCCACTCCATAAACTAATCCAAGCCAAATCCAAGAGAGATTAAATATCAAGAGGCAAGAATCAAGATATCCATGTGCTAGAAGTCTTGCTAAAGTTAATAAACTCCAAGAATTCTTTCGATATTGAAGCTGTGGTTTTCATACAAGTTGATGTTCTGTTTCCAAAGCTCATTCTTATGAGATAAAAGGTTATTTTTCATACTTATTACATACTATCACGAATGTTTATTTGTTGAACAACTTAGGTGGAAGGAAAAGTGGAAGATGAGTTCTAAATGTAGTTTTTATGAGGTTTTTGAGTAGAAAGCTAACTTGAGTTATGATTCTTAGTATAATATGGGTATAATATTGCTATGGAAAGTAATAATGGTGATGAAGACGCATTATATGAAAAATGTCCTCTAAAATGGGTATGAAGTTGCTAGCATAAGTTAACACAAGATGAATTTTGAAGGCTAAATCGAATGTGAATACTTAATTATGATATTGTGATATTATTGTGGTTGTTTGGGGAGTTGTTTTGGATATAGTGGAAGTTGACGTATATAGGGGAAATGCTGCCCAATTTTCATTAGAACATGAATTACCCTAGTTTGAATTGAAGAGTTTCATTAAGGCTTAACCATGGTATGAATCCTTCTAAATGTAGATTATTCGAGCTTCAACGGTGAACGCTAAATAGTTAAGAAGATAAAGAGGTATGTAAGGATAACCCTTCTTTCATTAAGGCATGGTTCCCTTTCTATATATGTATATATATCCTTTCATGAGTTCCGTAATGATTTATAAATGACTCTACCTCTAAGAGTACCAAAGCTCATGATTCTCGATACTTTCACGATACTAGTACTTCCTTTATATGATAGTTGATCCTATAAGGATAGATGTAATGAAAATGATGATGGCAATGATGTTGATGATACTTATGGACTTTTATGTAAACGTGTCTAAGTATATATGACTATTATATAACACCGAGCTTATATGGTCGAGTATGATATCTATTACGCGCAAACCACTGCAGTTGGGTACGGATAACACTGCGCCTTGGTAGGGCCAGGTATGTATGACACCGAGCCTTGTCATGGCCGGGTATGTGAAACCACCAAACCTTCATGGTGGGGTATGCTATGGATACGAATATGTATATGAATACGAATATATATATGAATACGAATATGTATATAAAAACGGATATGAAAATGGATGTGAATATGTATATGATCATGGACATGGATATGTACACGGATATGGACATAGGTATATGCCTATATGTATGTACACAAGCACGTATTAGAAATGGAAGGTCCCTATGAAAGATAATTAAGTAATTATGATGATGGCTCTACTACTCCCCGATTCCCCCATCCTATGCTATTTCTCAGGCCGTCTCTTATGCTCATATTATGATGTTGATTAGGGGCTTTACATACTCGCACATTATTCGCACCGACGTCCTTGTTTGTGGACGTTGCGTCATGCCCGCGAGGGACAGAGACAAAGCTGATCCATAGATATCTTGCTCAGGGACTACATAGAGAAGCTCCATTTCATTCCGGGGCTACAGCTTTTGTACATACCCATGGGCAAGGCGGGGTCCTGTCCTGCCTATATGATGTGACATGCTCTCCTTAGAGGCTCGTAGACAGTTATGTATGATTAGATGTCCTTAGCCTTGTCGGCTTATATTTTGTATATCTTTTGATAGCCTCGTCGCTTATGTACATTGGATATGGGCTTAGTTGTTAATGATGTTATGAATGTATTATCACCCAACGAGATTAGCATGAATGATGGATAGAAATTATGATTAAGCTATGTGGCTCACCTAGATGAAAATGTGAATGTACGATTAGGTGCTCTAGGGGTGGGGTCACACGGGGCGCTCGCTGGCTGCCCTCCGGTCTGGGCCGTGATAAAAGTGGGCATCGCAGCGCTCCGTCCTAGGTGTGTCTACGCCCATGTCCAGTAGAGTCTGGTTTATGGGTGTGTTGCGCGCCACATCTATAAACAGGAGGCTACAGGGCATTTAGGATTGTCACGACCCAACCCCGTAGGCCGTGACTAGTGCCCGAGCTGGGCACCCAAACACATTTATTAGCACTTAATCGTGATACGTATGACTTACGCGTATACAAATATCGACACCGTCTCAAACACAAACATATATATATCACGCGTGTGTTAGTTATCATATGGCGCAACGGCCCAACATATATACAAATGCAAGCCGACAAGGCTACCACGGCGAACGGGATCACCCAAAAACATATAACATACGAACACACTCCGTACGTAATAGGCACAACCCACATGTACGTCTACGACTCCTAAACAGATTACCGTAATCATATGACGGGACAGGCCCCGCCGTACCGAACAAACAAATACATATGCAACGAAGAATATATACCCAAAATGGTAGGCTCCGAATAAAGTGGAGCACTCCAAAGCAGTAATAGGTGTCCTAGACCGCGGATCACCGAACCGTGCGTCCGTACCTTTGGGCAAGAAATGCAAACCCCCGAAGACGTGGGGGTCGTACTTAAATATGTACCGAGTATGCAAAGCTTTTAAGATACAAGAAACGTAATCCGAGTCATAATCAAAATGTATGTACAAAAAATAAGCGCAATATCCAAAAATACCAAGATCTTTACTTCTTAAAATACCAATCGTGTACGGGGTTTTGTAAAATATGGTCGCCCACCCGTCAATGGCGCCATAACACATCATACCCTTTAAGGTTTCGTATCTCCGAAACCCGACATATCACATATCACATATACACGGTACCCGGCTCTATAATGAGGCTCTGGCGAACCTGGACACATCATAACACCAAATATACACGACCCGGCCCTTTAGCGAGGCTTGGCGAACTCTGAGGACACATCATACTCCGAAATATAACATAGTGCGCACGACAACATAACCGGCCCGGACTCCGCGAGAGAAGCAACAACTATTTGCACGAGCGCAGTCGCGAGTAACCATATGCATAAAATCATTATCATAGACTCAAAAGATAAGTAACCGACCATACTTGGAAGCTCTGGAGATAGTAGCTATACCATGTTCTTTCAAAAGTCATCAGAACTACATAAAGGAAAGTCGGGGACCCACGGACGGTATCGACCCAAGTCGGGCCCGCCTATGGAAGACATAGTCATCATATGCTATAAAACCTCCGACGAACATATCGAGGCGATCCGGCTCGTCTACGAAAGTTACGGCCCTTTTCCGACGTAGAACTTTTAAGAACAAAACTTTTATGCAACATTTGAAAACCAATTATTCCAAAGACATTACAAGGGCCATTATTCCATCACATTACGAATGTCAAAGATAAAATGCGGATAAGAATCGTAGGCATACTCGGATCGCAAGAATAGAATTTCTCGAGGCTCGTGTCATAGCCTATTTACAACTAAGGCATGCCAAAGAATGAAGGGTTGCTTTACATACCCCGTCCGGCTATCAAGGCTAATCCAATCCTAAGCCTCGGCTCTCCAAAAATCTACACGATATCATTAAATACCAACGTTAACTATAGGCATTTAGGAGTTCATTTCCAAACTAAAGACGTAATTCTACGAAAATTAAAAGCATTACCCCTGTAAATGCAACAACCCCGAGAATTCAACTCGGCCAAATCAACAACAACAACACCAACAATTATTCTAGCAACATCAACAATCGATTTAGAATGCATTCTAACATTAGTAGCTCTTTTCTACATACTTCAACGACATTCCTTCACATGCAGTTTAACTACTTACATTCAAACCAACATCAACGTTCACACATTCAATTACTAATCCGAAACTATTCAAACAATACTCAAGAACACTTTAAACAATTCACACAATATTTCAAACAACCCAATTAATGCACCAACTCACCCGAAACTATCCCCAAACCCGAGAACCACAACCATAACACATTCTCACCCCGAATCAATCATGATTTGCACCAACAATCCACACTCTAACAATGTCATTCTCATAAATATAGAAATTACATTAAATGCACATTAACCTCCAAATCAGCCCATAACAATTACAACATCAACTTGAATCATTAAACCTTATCGCTAAATATAGAATTCATAACGACAACATTCAAAATACTAAATAGAATTGATCCATTCTTTGTCATATAACATGACCTATATTCGGCCATCACTACACACACATATATTGATGATTCTCATCCATTTCTTCACATTACAACAACTAAACATGCTACATAGGACTTAGTTCATCACTCCCACACAACATTACATATCCACACGGCTACAAGCCATGCACGGCTCAACTTCCATATGCCATATTTCATGAGTTTCATCCACTTTTATCTACTAAAACATGCACACATCATTCATAACATATAAAATAAGATTAAACCTTACCTTTCTCCTTAACCTCCAACTTAGCTAGGGTCAAAGGAAAAAGGATGAAAACGAGCGGTTTATCGACCCAAACAACAACTCTACGTTAACAAGGACCCTTCAATTAGTGGGTTTGTTAGAAAGAAATATTTTTTTGATGGCTAATTTTGGTCTTCACTTTTCCTTCCTCTTGGCCGAATGGCCTTGTTCTTTCTCTCCAAGTTTCTAGATTTTTTTTCTAATTGTTGAAGATGAAGAGATGACTTATTAGTCATCTTTTGTGCCCATATATAAGTTATACAAGTGTCCCATGGCCCACACATGGGTTGGATCAATTAAATTTGGCCACACCATGTGTGGGGACCATACCCATGCCACACGGCCAACATGGCCAAATTTCATGAATTGTCAACTTTCCAATATTTTACTTTTAACCCCAAATTTTCCTAAGTGTTCCATGCCAATAAATTCATAAGCAACTTGCGCCTTAAAACGAAATCGAAGGTCAAAAGTCTCGACTTCGTATCCCGGAATGGTCTTGTCCCTAACTTATCATGGTTAACCCGGATTGTCCCAATGTACAAAATAATGGGATATAACATCCTCTCCCCCTTTAGAACATTCGTCCTCGAATGTTAAGCTAGCCCACAGGTCTTATAAGCACCAGGGAGTTTCCTTTATAGCTATCACACACAATTCATCCATTGATCAACAGGGTCAAGTAAGGAATTTAAATTACCTGTAGGCAACTCTGAAATAAGTGAGGAGTATTCTTCTTCATCTCCTCCTCCGCTTCCCTGTGTCATTTTCTCTCCGTTATTGTTTCACCATAGCACCTTAACCCGAAGCCACATCTTTATTACATAATGTCTTCTCACCCGACGCCCATCCAATATGGCTATAGTCGCTCTTCGTAGGATAGCTCCTCCGTGACCCGGATATCCTCATGGGAAATATTTCGGAAGGGTCACCAATGCATTTGCGAAGCATAGACACTGCTCAATGATGCAATCGCTCCCAAATCACCGGTAGGTCTAATTCATAGGCAACCTTGCCTATTTTACGAATAATCCGATAAGGCCCAATATACCTCGGATCGAGCCTTCCCCTTCTTGCCAATCTCATAACACCCTTCATAGGTGGTACTTTCTGAACACCCAATCACCAATCAAACTCTAAATGTCGACGGCGATTATTTGCATATGATTTCTCGTCGACTCGGGCTGCTAATAACCTTTTCCCGAATAAGCTTCACCTTATCAACCGCTCGCCGGATCATATCCGGGCCAATTAATTTAGTTTTCACCTTTCATCGAACCAAACGAATCGGTGACCCTACATTTCGCCATACAGGCCTCGTACGGTGCCATCCGGATGCCGGGAGTGGTAGCTATTATTATAAGAAAATTCAACGAGCAGCGTATGATCATCCAGCCTACCCCTAAAATCAATAACACAGGCCCGCAACATATCTTCCAAAACTGGCCCCGAATAGTACGTCGTCCGTCCGTCGATCGAGGATGAAATGCCGTACTAAGACTCACGGGTCTAATCCTTCCCGAAATGATCTCCAGAAATTAGTCAGAACTCGGGCACCTCTGCTGAGATAATAGATATGGGAACCCGTGAAGTCTTACTATCTCCTTGATATATAACCCGGCATAATTCTCACCGAATAGGTGGCTCGACCGGAAGAAAGGGCTGATTTTGTCACCATCAACAATAACCCATATGGAGTCATACTTTCCGTGAGTGCGCAGGTAAGCCCGTAATGAAATCCATATTAATTATTTTCCACTTCCAAGTCAGAATTTCCATCTCCGTAATAATCCAAATTCTCGGTTTCGATGCTCAATCTTACCGCCGACAATTTGGGCACCGAGCAACGAAAGCATATCCTTTTTCATACCATCCCACCAGTACAAGCATCTGAGGTCATGGTACATTTTTGTTGCTCCTGGATGAACAAAGTAATGGGCATAATGTGCCTCGCCCATAACCTGTCACCGCAGCCCCGCGACATTAGGTACACATAATCTGCCCTGTGTAGTAATACTCCATCAGGTGCAATCTCGAACGGGGTCTTTTCCTTTTCAAGGGCTGTATTTCTATACTGTACTAGAACAGGATCCTCATATTGGTGGCGCTTTATTTCTTCCAGAATAGAGGATTCAGCAACTTCTCGGACAGAAATCTTGGTGTCTCCAGAATCGGCCAAGCGGACTCCAAGACTAGCTAGCTGACGAATCTCACGAACCATTTCCTTCTTCTCGGATGGTACGACCGCCAAGATACCTATAGACTTCCGGCTGAGTGCATCTGCTACGACATTAGCTTTCCCCGGATGATATAAAATGTCAACATCATAGTCCTTCAAAGAACCTAGCCACCTTCTCTCGCCGCAAATTCACTTCTTCGCTTAAAGATATATCGGAGGCTCTTGTGATCTGTATAAATATCAACATGAACGCCATATAGATAGTGTCTCCATATCTTCAAAGCATGAATCACTGCTGCTAGCTCTAGATTATGAGTGGAATAATTTCTTTCGTGCTTTCAGAGCTGCCGAGAGGCGTAGGCTATAACTCTGCCATGTTGCATTAATACACAACCTAACCCAACACCGGAAGTATCACAATAAATGACATACCCATCTGATCCCTCAAGAAGAGTCAGGATTGGAGCTGTAGTCAACTTCTTTCAAAGAATCGGAAGCTTCGTTCACAAGCATCGGCTCACCGGAATTTAGCCCTCTCCGAGCGAGCCTCGTTAAAGGCGCTGAGATTGAAGCAAACTTTTTCACAAACCTCCCATACCCTCGCTAGTCCCGAAAGCTACGTACCTCGCAGTGTCGAGGCCTAGGCCAATTCTTTACGCCTCAATCTTCGGGTATCCACCCGGATGCCATCAGCTCCAATAATATGCCCCAAGAATGCCACTGAAGTTAGCCAGAATTCACATTTATAGAATTTAGCATATAATTTCTGGTGCTGGAGCACCCCAAGTACCTTCCTCAGATGATCTGTATGCTCTTCTTCTGATCGTGAATAGACCAGAATATCATCGATAAATACAATCACGAACATATCTAGGAACGGCCTGAATACCCGATTCATCAGATCCATGAACATAGCTGGGGCATTAGTCAGCCCAAAAGACATCACTCTGAATTCATAATGCCCATATCGGGTCCTGAATGTTGTCTTGGGAATATCTGCCTCTCGTACCCGCACCTGGTGATAGCCTCGACCGCAGTCTATCTTCGAGAAACACCTAGCACCCTACAACGGCGGGTCAAAACAAATCATCAATCCCTGGGAGGGGGTATTTATTCTTTATGGTTACCTTATTCACCGCTCGTAATCAATACACATCCATAGCCGACCCGTCTCTTCTTTCTCACGAACAATACCGCACCCCGGGGGTGATGTGCACGGGCCTACCGAAGCCCTCTCTCTAATAAATCTCTCGCCTACTACTTTAATTCTTTCAATTCTGCAGGTGCCATTCTGTACGGAGGAATAGATATAGGCTGAGTATCTGGCAGCACATCTATAGTGAACTCCATCTCCCGCTCAGGGGGAAGACCTAGAAGTTCATCTGGGAATACATCTGGAAATTCATTGACCACTGGGACTGACTGAAGAGTCAGTGCCTCTGCCTTTAAATCATGTACACGAACCAGATGATAAATATAGCCCTTTCAGACCATCTTTCTTGCCTTGAGGTATGAAATAAACTTACCCCTCGGCGATGCCGTATTACCTGTCCATTCTATAACTGATTCCCCTGGGAATCGGAAACGGACTACCTTCTTCTGACAATCAACATTAGCGTAACAAGAAGCTAGCCAATCCATACCCATAATAACATCGAATTCGTTCATATCTAGCTCTACCAGATCTACTTTAGTGCAACGACCGCAGATAATTACCGAACAATCTCTATAAACCTGCCTCGCTATAACAGAATCTCCTACCGGAGTAGCTACCTCAAAAGGCTCTATCGGTTCAGGTTCTATCCTAATTTTATTAGCAACAAGGGGAGAAATATATGATAAAGTGAAGCCTGGATCTATCAATGCATATACATCTCGGGAGGAAATCAATAATATACCTGTAACCACATTAGGCGACGCCTTCTGATCCTGCCGGCTGGCCAAGGCGTAAATGCGGTTCGAAGGACCGCTAGAACTGGGCGCTCCGCCACGACCTCTACCGTGTCCTGCTGGTGTCCGCGCACCCCGCCCCGCAGGGCGCATAGCTACTGAAGGTGAGGATGAACCAAGAATCGACCCGCAGGCCGAGCCGCACCCCCGCACCGACCTGCGTACAACAATCCCTCATAAGGTGGCCCTGGTGGCCACAAGTAAAGGAAGCACCCGTGGCACGATAACACTCCCCAGGGTGATGTCTCCTACAGTGAGGACATCGAGGTAGAGGTGGCCTCAACTGGCCGGAACCTCGGTCCACCTGCGAACCCGAAGCTCGGGAGCTCTGACCGGCTCCTGAATATCCTGTACTGTCTGGTCTCCTGCCCGCGAACTGTGGGGGTGTGCTCTGTGCTGGCTGGGGAGGATATCTGCTATGCTGCTGCTGAGGCTGCCTGCCTCGGGACTCTCCAGAATACCCGGGGCGGATCCGGCCCTCGGGCCGGCCCCCCGTTATAACCCCCCGTCGGCCGACGCCCCCCTGGCGTGTCGGTCCTCCCTCCACCACCGGGCGTGTGCTCGTACACGGAAATATCCATACCGGGCCGGGCCGCCATCACCAAACAACATCGACCAAATAGCGATCCAGCCCCATCACAAATCGGTGCATCCGATCCGTCATATCAGCTACATAAGCGGACGCATATCTAGCCAACGAATCAAACTCCAAACTGTACTCCCGGACGCTCCCCGCTCGTCTCAACAAAGAGGGAATCTGTCTACTCTGGCTCGCCGTAGCTCTGGAGGCAGAAAATGGCCAAGAAAGGCCTCAGTAAACTCGCCCCACACGGCTGGAGGGGCATGTCACACCCTAATTTTCGATAGGGCATGATGGGCACCCGACCCTTACTTAGGGCCGAGTGAACCCGCTGACTCTCATCATAATCATAACCATACTGGGCCCGTAAAACAGGACGTAAGCATATAATGAAATTTCTTTTTCCAAAAACAAACATGTCTTTCATCTTTATCAAAATCAAATGAAAGTAGCACCGTACGAAATCTGTAAACATATGAAGTTCGTAACATAATGCATATAATACGTTGGCTTACATAGCCGCTTACAAAACTGACATATCACACACACGACAATGTCTGCAAAGTCTCTACCATAACTTCGATACCATACAAAAACACTCGGACTCGGCAAAGCACTCGGAGGAAATGGAGCTCGCTAATCCAGTGGAACATCTTTCGCTAACATCATCTACTCATCTCGTAGGTACCGTGCGGCATGAAACGCAGCCCCCGAGGACAGGGGGTCAGTACGGAATATGTACTGAGCATGTAAAGCATGGCATACAGAAAACGAGGTCATAACCAAAGTAAGGAGTGCAGAAAATGAGCATAAAAATCCAGAATACCAAAGGGCTTGCACCTGAAGTACAAATCATACATAGGCGGTATTTAAGACAAATGTGATAATCCGAATGCCAAAATGCTTAGCTTTTCTTTTGTAAAACGTTTTGTCTCATGTATATAGAAAATAGAACAAATCATATGGAGCGGTATTAACCGACCGATCATAATCCGGTATCGTCAAAATCACATATATGCACACATACCGCGTAAATACCCACGTCATATACACATCACACATATATACACATACACGCCGTCATCAATCAATGTCAATATCAACATCGGATACCGCGGTCAAGAACGGTCAATGCCGGCAACATCACATACCGTAGTCAAGAATCCAATAGCAACATCACATACCGCGGTCAAGAATCCGGCAATAGGCAACATCACATAGTGCGAACAAAACATACCGGCTCGGGACTCGGTGAAAGACATACAACAAAATGCTGCGTAGATAAGTGGGAAACCATATGCAATGCAAAATATTTACACATACCAATAGGATAATCAAAACAAACTGTTATTTCAAAACCCAATCAATAGTCAAATCAGATTTTCTTCCGAATATCACTCGGGAACATATCAAACCGAACTTCAGAAACCATAGTTACGTATCAAAATCACATACATAAAAATCCTTATTTCGGACTCGACAAATAAATAAGTAATCATACTCGGGGATCGGAAAGATAGTCATATTGAATTCTTTCAAAAGCCATCGTAACTATACGAGAAGAAAGTCACGGGACCCACGGACGAGCGTCAACCCAATCCGGCCCGCCTACGAAAGTCATAGTCATTATACGTTATAGAATCATTTACGAGCATATCAAAGCTATCCGGTTTCGATCGTGAAAGTTACGGACGTTCGTAGTTACAAAACTCTTTTGAAAACACAACTTTTATGCAACATTGAAAACCAACCATACAAGACATATAAACCATAGCTTGACCATGTAAGGGTGCCAACATCAAGAAACAAATAAGCATCATAAACATGCTCGGACTTTAAGAATAGAATTACCTAGAGGCCCGTAACGTATCATAGCTTAGCCATATCTAAGACATGCCAAAGGAAAGAAAGGTAAGCTTTACATACCTCATTTGCTCTCAAAGCTAATCCAAATCAAACCTATGTCTCGGACTCCCCAAGATCTACATAACATCAATAAATACCAATGTCAACTATAGGCATTTAGGAGTTCATTTCCAAACTAGCACATAATTCTACGGAAATTTGGGCAGCACTTCCCCTGTAATTTCAACAACCCCTAGAATTCAACTCGGCCAAATCTTCAACAACAATACCAACAACCATATAAGTAACATCAATAATCGATTCAAAATGCATTCTAACATTAATAACCCTTTCGACACAATTCAACAACATTCCATCCACTACATAATGAAACCCGAAACCTCCAAGTTCGAGGAAACAACACAACACATTTTCTTCCTTCCGAATTCATGAACTACATTAATAATCCATTACTTCCATAAATTCAATAAACTATATAAAATTCTATAACAAGCCGCAAACAACTATAACTTCACTTTGAACCATTAAACTTTCATTAGCACCATAGAATCCACAACACAACAATCCAAACATACTAAATAAATTTAGTTCATTCCTTATCACAAAACAGCCCATACTCATGGCTCAACATCAACATACAAAATTTCATGAATTTCATCCATTTCTACACACTATCCCCTCCGTTTTAATCCGTTAAAATTCTAAATATACTCATTAACAATGAAAAGGAACCGTATTCATACCTTAAGCATGCAGCCCCCACGTTATCACTCTTCTCCTTGGTAGATTTTTAGCTCAAATTGAAGACAACGCAGCGTACAACACTTTTCTCTTCATTGGCTTCAATTCGGGGCTCGATTTTGGTCAAAATTGGTTTTTCTTCTCTTCAAGGTTCTTCTCTCTCTCTTTCCAGAATTTTTGGGTATTCTTGGTCTGAAAAATGAGAGGAAAGGGCTGAAATTAGACTTAAATAGGCATGGGTCATGGGCCTAACCCGATTGGGCCCGGTTTGGGCTCAAGTCCACCGACCTTTCCGCCTTAAAACGTCCATATATCCTTATCCCGATGTCACCTGTGGGCCCACGACCTATGGTTGGAAAGATAATTCAATTATCTACAACTTCTATCTTTGGTGTTTTTCAAATTCCAAACTTATAATACCGTTTTTCCCCTCGAAGTCGATCACCCGAAAACATTACTTAAAAATATTTGTTTGGAGGACTTCCACTTTGATTTGGCTCAAGGGTCCTTCTTGAGTTATGTTTAACTTCACATATGTGATTCATATAAATTGTCGCATGTCCCAAAAAATCTCGGTGTGTGGACCCCACCTCAGCTTGCGAATAATCCGACGTATAAAAATACGAAATATAATGCTGTCAACGTGAGTTTAAATTATGAAGCAACAACATGATTGTCAATTTTTGGACTCCAATTTTTCTTGGTCATGGCCGAATGGCCTCTTGTTCTTTCTCCATGCTTTTTGAATTTTCTAGGGTGCTAAATGATGAAGATGACTTAAGTTTTCATCTTTTGTGTCCATATAAAGTTTACACATGTGGCCCTATGGCCCACACACCACACATGGCCACATATGGCCATTTTCATGAAATATAAAGTTTCTAAAATTTCACTTCTAGCCCCAAATTCTCATGAAATGTTCAACTTTCCATAATTCACTTTTAACCCCAAATTTTCCTTATTCCAAATTTACCCTTAACACTCCATACCAATGAAAAGATGAATATGCAACTTGTGCATTAAAACAAGAAAATCAACAAAATCGAAAATTAAAAGTCTTGCCCATAACTTGTCGCAACCAACTTAGAATATTCCAACGTACAAAGTACGGGGTATAACATCCTTTCCCCCTTTAGAACATTTGTCCTCGAATGTTCAACTAGTCGTATGGGGCCTTAAGGATCTCGTTTTAAACTTTTCCTTCTCATAATTCCCTTTTACTCGACTTGTGACATTCTAGGCACATTATCTCGTGTCGTCTCTTAATCTTTAACTCAATCCTTCCTTATTCGTTCCATAGCTTGTTTTTCCGTTTCATACTTGCCTTTGTATTTTAGCTACATAGATCACATCATAACCTTGGCCACTTTCTCACTAGGCTTCACTTATTTTCATAACAACCCTCATTGTATTCACATTATATCTTATTCGTAACCACTCCCATAATATAACACTTCTTAACCCCTTACCCTTTTTTGATCAACTCCTTCCTCTGTACTCTTGTCTTAATCATACTATTACTTCTTTCCCGAGGTCAGCCATACTCGCAACTTACTCAAATCTTACCATTACGGTAGACGTGGCCTTTCAAGTCGCATTACTAACCTACATCTCATTTTCTCTTTATTTCGGGAAAATTTCGGCTAGTTTCCTCTATATTTCTTACTATCTCAAAACTGTACAGGAAATACCAACAATGCCTCACGGGGCCAAAATACATATATACATATCATATCATATCGCGGCCACACAGGCTCCCAATATCATCAACGGTACACAAATGATAAACATACCTCGTATGCCCAACTCAAACGCTTTTGTTACACTTTCTTGTTTACTTTCCCCCTTTAGTCTTCAACTTGTATTTCAATCGCAACTTCAATATCTCTCCCAACATATATCTTTCATACCTTTGCTTACCTGTGTGCTTAGTAACTTCCAACATCATCAATCCCTTTCTTCTATCGCTGCCTTTATTCTGCTGAAATCAAAGATTAGTGCAAGAAATCTCATTTCCTATAGCACGATCTCAGATGTGAAAGAAGAGTAACCACCCTAGATGCCCCGTAGCCTCCTGTTTATAAGTGTGGCGCGCTTCACACCATAAACAGGACTCTACCGGACACGACTTTGCGTACAACCCTAGGACGAACTGCTATTTATACCAATTTGTCACACCCTAATTTCCGATAGGGCATGATGGGCACCCGACCCTTACTTAGGGCCGAGCGAACCCGCTGAATCTCGTCATAATCATAACCATACTGGGCCCGCAAAACAGGACGTAAGCATATAATGAAATTTCTTTTTCCGAAAACAAACATGCATTTCATCTTTATCAAAATCAAATGAAACTAGCACCGTACGAAATCTATAAACATATGAAGTTCGTAACATAATGCATATAATACGTCGGCTTACATAGCCGCTTACAAAACTGACATATCACACACACGACACTGTCTGCAAAGTCTCTACCATAACTTCAGATACCATACAAAAACACTCGGACTCGGCAGCACTCCGGAGGAAATGGAGCTCGCCAATCCAGCTGGAACATCTTCTGCTAACATCATCTACTCATCTGTAGGTACCTGCGCGGCATGAAACGCAGCCCCCGAGGACAGGGGGTCAGTACGGAATATGTACTGAGCATGTAAAGCATGGCATACAGAAAACGAGGTCATAACCAAAGTAAGGAGTGCAGAAAATGAGCATAAAAATCCAGAATACCAAAGGGCTTGCACTGGAAGTACAAATCATACATAGGCGGTACGGAAGACAAATGTGATAATCCGAATGCCAAAATGCTTAGCTTTCTTTTGTAAAACGTTTCGTCTCATGTATATAGAAAATAGAACAAATCATATGGAGCGGCATTAACCGACCGATCATAATCCGACCGTCAAAATCACGTATACACACGGTCAAGTACCCCGCCAATGTCACATATACGTCAATATCACACATATACACATACCGCGTCAATACCCAGCGATCAATATCACACATGACATACCCAATACCCAGCCGGTCAACATCATATACACCGCGGTCAAGAATCCAGCGCGGCAACATCACATACCGTAGTCAAGAATCCAATAGCAACATCACATACCGCGGTCAAGAATCCAGCGGCAATATCACATAGTGCGCACAAAACATACCGGCCCGGACTCGGCAAAAGACATACAACAAAATGCACAAGCAGAATCGTGGGAAACCATATGCAATGCAAAACATTTACAAAGACTCAATAGATAATCAAAACAAACGTTATTTCAAAACCGAATCAATAGTCAAACAAGTTTTCTTCCGAATATCACTCGGGAACATATTGAACCGAACTTCAGAAACCATAGTTACGTATCAAAATCACATACATAAAAATCCTTATTTCGGACTCGACAGATAAATAAGTAATCATACTCGGGGATCGGAAAGATAGTCATATTGAATTCTTTCAAAAGCCATCAGAACTATACAGAAGAAAGTCGCGGGACCCACGGACGAGCGTCAATCCAATCCGAGCCCGCCTACGAAAGTCATAGTCATTATATGTTATAGAATCATTTACGAGCATATCAAATCCATCCGGTTCTGTCTGTGAAAGTTACGGACGTTCGTAGTTACAAAAACTTTTGAAAACACAACTTTTTATGCAACATTGAAAACCAACCATACAAGACATATAAACCATAGCTTGACCATGTAAGGGTGCCAACATCAAGAAACAAATAAGCATCATAAACATGCTCGGACTTTAAGAATAGAATTACCCCGAGGCCCGTAACGTATCATAGCTTAGCCATATCTAAGACATGCCAAAGGAAAGAAAGGTAAGCTTTACATACCTCATTTGCTCTCAAAGCTAATCCAAATCAAACCTATGTCTCGGACTCCCCAAGATCTACATAACATCAATAAATACCAATGTCAACTATAGGCATTTAGGAGTTCATTTCCAAACTAGCACATAATTCTACGGAAATTTAAAGACTTCCGTAATTTCAACAACCCGAGAATTCAACTCGCCAAATCTTCAACAACAATACCAACAACCATATAAGTAACATCAATAATCGATTCAAAACGCATTCTAACATTAATAACCCTTTCGACACAATTCAACAACATTCCATCCACTACATAATGAAACCCGAAACCTCCAAGTTCAAGGAAACAACACAACACATTTTCTTCCTTCCGAATTCATGAACTACATTAATAATCCATTACTTCCATAAATTCAATAAACTATATAAAATTCCATAACAAGCCGCAAACAACTATAACTTCACTTTGAACCATTAAACTTTCATTAGCACCATAGAATCCACAACACAACAATCCAAACATACTAAATAAATTTAGTTCATTCCTTGTCACAAAACAGCCCATACTCACGGCTCAACATCAACATACAAAATTTCATGAATTTCATCCATTTCTACACACTATCCCCTCCGTTTTAATCCGTTAAAATTCTAACTATACTCGTTAACAATGAAAAGGAACCGTATTCATACCTTAAGCATGCAGCCCCCACGTTATCACTCTTCTCCTTGGTTGATTTTTAGCTCAAATTGAAGACAACACAACAGACAACACTTTCTCTTCATGGGCTTGAATTCGGGGGCTCGCATTTTGGTCAAAATTGGTTTTTCTTCTCTCCAAGGTTCTTCTCTCTCTCTTTCCAGAATTTTCTGGGTATTCTTGGTCTGAAAAATGAGAGGAAAGGGCTGAAATTAGACTTAAATAGGCATGGGTCATGGGCCTAACCCGATTGGGCCCGGTTTGGGCCTAGCCCACTGACCTTTCCGCCTTAAAACGTCCATATCTCCTTATCCCGATGTCACTTGTGGACCCACGACCTATGGTTGGAAAAATAATTCAATTATCTACAACTTCTATCTTTGGTGTTTTCCAAATTCCAAACTTATAATACCGTTTCTGCCCCTCGAAGTCAGATCACCCGAAAACATTACTTAAAAATATTTGTTTGGAGGACTTCCACTTTGATTTGGCTCAAGGGTCCTTCTTGATTTATGTTTAACGTCACATATGTGATTCATATAAATTGTCGCATGTCCCAAAAAAATATCGGTGTGTGGACCCCACCGCAGCTTGCGAATAATCCGACGTATAAAAATACGAAATATAATGCTGTCAACGTGAGTTTAAATTATGAAGCAACAACATGATTGTCAATTTTTGGACTCCAATTTTTCTTGGTCATGGCCGAATGGCCTCTTGTTCTTTCTCCATGCTTCTTGAATTTTCTAGGGTGCTAAATGATGAAGATGACTTAAGTTTTCATCTTTTGTGTCCATATAAAGTTTTACACATGTGGCCCTATGGCCTACACCCACACATGGCCACATATGGCCATTTTCACGAAATATAAAGTTTCTAAAATTTCACTTCTAGCCCCAAATTCTCATGAAATGTTCAACTTTCCATAATTCACTTTTAACCCCAAATTTTTTCTTATTCCAAATTTACCCTTAACACTCCATACCAATGAAAAGATGAATATGCAATTTGTGCATTAAAACAAGAAAATCAACAAAATCGAAAATTAAAAGTCTTGCCAATAACTTGTCGCAACCAACTTATAATATTCCAACGTACAAAGTACGGGGTATAACAGGGCACCCTCGCCTCTAGACAATTCCCAGGACTCATACCAATTTGCGGCTACATCCCGCAACTGGTATGATGCCAACTCGACAGACTCGATCTCGGTCGCCTTAATCAACCGCAACGTACGCAACATCTGTTTGATAAACTCCTGGGGGTCCTCCTCGGGCTTCAACCCGAAAAACTCTGGTGGACCACATGTCAGGAAATCACGGGCCCTCAAACTGTCACGTCGGTCTGCCTGATCACCCCCTGCTCCGTACCCGCGAAACCGCCCGCTACCAATGCGGTCAACAATCGGACCGCCTCTCTCATGGCCCCATCCTCCGCCCCGGGCCGAGGAGCGGGAGGCTCGGTGCTCGAACCTCGGGGAGTCGGCGCGGAGCGCCCCGACCTGCAGCTGCCGTTACCCAAGTCCCTCCGATATCGGCGGTGTGGTAACCGTTGTCGTCGGGGCACAACCTCTTGCATGGGAGCCTCGCCGCGGCCCCGGTAACTCTCCGGCCCGACTAGTCTCCCCCATCGCCGTAGACTCCGCCCTTCGGGCGCCTGTCGCCGCCTTTCGGAGGCATCGCTGAAAACATAACAATTCGTTAGGGAAGAATCATCCTGATAACACAGCTCTATCGCACGATCTAGGATCAGAAGGAAAGATATGTCACGACCCAACCCTGTAGGTCGTGACTAGTGCCCGAGCTGGGCACCCATACGAACCTGCTAACCGTAATCAGCGTACAACAGATTATACACATACACGAAAGTCGGACACCAGACCATAGCTAACATAATCGGACCTTATACATACAGAATAGTAACACATCACCCCGTAGCTGTCATAAATACGTATTCACATATATACATATATATTCCGCGGTCACAATATCCAGCGGATGATATCATACATAAACCGGTAAGGCTGTCTACATACGGGGGACGTCCAGAACGCAGATCACACAGACACAAATAAACAATAACTACCCATAACCCACACGTATATGTCTACAGACCTCTAAGAGTCATAACAGAATCATATGGCGGGACAGGGCCCCGCCGTACCCACAAATAAACATATATATATATATATACATATAACAGAGATGTCTGTACCAAAAATGTGGGCTCCGGATCAAAGGAGCACTCCAGACAGCGGAACAGATGTCCTAGGCAGACGGATCACCAAATCATATATCTGTACCTGCGCGGCATGAAACGCAGCCCCCCGAAGAAAGGGGGTCGATTTTACGAATATGTCGAATATGCAAGGCATGAAACATAGTATACGGAGTCATAATCGGGTCAAAAGTACGTAAAGTAAATGCAATATCGAATATCAAAATGCTTACCGAGTAAAACACAAATCATGCATAGGCTCTTAGAATATGGTCGCCCTCCTGACATTGGCGCCATAACACATCATACTCCAGAAGTTTTCATATCTCCGTATCCCCGTCACACAGCACATCACATATACCACGGTACCCGGCCAAAAGGGGCGCGGCGTACCGGACACATCATAACACCATTATCCACGGTTCCCGGCCAAAGGGGGCTCGGCGAACCGGACACATCATACTCCGGAAATATAGCATAATGCGCACGATGACAACCGGCCCCGGGACTCAGCGAAGGAAGTAACAATAGTGTGCAAGAGAGGAGTCGTGAGAAACTATATGCAATTTAAAAAAAACATTTTCCAAAAATGTAATGGAAAAATCAAATAAGCTATCATTTGAAAGTCGGGACTTAGTCATGTCATACCTTTCGGACGACATTCGGGAACGTATCACATATCTTAAGCATATCACGGAACCGTAGGAACCATAGTCATATATATATCATTATGACGGACTCAACGGATGAATAAAGTAAGCGATGCTCGAGAGCGAAAACGATGACTAGGTTATGTTCTTTCAAAAAGTCACCAGGACTATACAAACGAAAATCTCGGGGACCACGGGTGTGCATCGACCAATCTGGGCCCGCCTATGAAAGTTGGTAACCTTATTCGCATTAAGATCTTTTACGAACAGTTTTGAAGCGATCCGAGCCTTTCTGTGAAAGTTACGGACGTTCGTAGTTACAGAACCTTTTACGACAAAATCTTTTTATGCCACTTTTAAAGTCCAATCTTACAAGGACATAAGGGCCATAGTTTAACTAAATTGAATTGCGAATATCAAGAGGTGAATAAGACTCATATGCTTGCTCGGATCACAGGAATGGAATCGCCTCGAGACTCGTAACTTATCATAACTTAATCGTATCTAAGACATGCCAATAAAGAAAAAGGGTAAGCCTTGCATACCTCGTTTGCTCTCCAAGCTAATCCAAATTTACGTCGCAGACTTCCCAAGATCTACAATATGTCATTAACTATCAAACATTAGCTAAAGGCGTTTAGAAATCCGATTCCAAGCGAACACCAAATTCTACAGAAATTTGGGCAGCATTTCCCCTATAAATACAACGACCCCGAGAATTCAACTCGGCTAATTTGTCAACAACAATACCAATAACCATTCTAACAACACTCAAACATCCTTTAAACAATTCTCACAACATTCCAAATGGCCAAACCAAGTTACCACATAACCCGAAACTTTCCAATTTCCATAGGGACAACATCACTACATTTCTTCCTTCCAAATTCGTAAACTATATCGACAATCCACACATTAACAACATTATCCTCACAAATTCAAGAAACTATAATAAGATCACATTAAGCTTCAATTCAGCCCACACGGTTTTTAACTTCAACTTGGATCATTAACCTTCATTTTACGTCATAGAATTCATAACGACGACAACCAAAATACTAGATAACATTAGCTCATTCATTACACACCAAACAGCCTAGTCACGGCCAAACATCAACATATGTAATCCCATGAATTTCATTCATTTTCTACACATTACAACAACACACAAACATGCTAAATTCAATTAATTCTCCACTCCTACACAACACACCTATACACGGCCACAGACACACACACACGGCTTCACCTCAACATTCATATTTTCATGAATTTCCTTCACTTTCACATACTATAACATGCACAACCATCCATAACATATAGAAATAAGGTTGAATCATACCTCTTTTACTTAGTTCTTCAAGTTGGCTATGCTTGGCACCTTGAATCAACGCTTGTTTTTACCACTCCAACGACTCCACCACGTTGTTATGCACCTCCTAAAGAGTAGAATTGCTAGAGAAAATTATTTCTTTTGATCACTTCTCTCTCTCTCTCTCTCTCGGTTTCAAGCTTGGCGAATGGCCTTCTCTTTTTCTCTCCCTCTTTCTTGAAATTTTTAGAGGTAAAATGATGAAGCATGAAATAATTGTCATCTTAATTCACATATATTAAACATCCATGTGGACATGGCCCACACCTCATGTGGCCGGCCACATGGCCTAATTTTTCATGAAATTTAACTTCCAAAAATTAACTTTTGGCCCCCAAATTTTTCATGAGATGTCTAACTTTCCATAATCCACTTTTAATCCCAAATTCCATAATATCTCATGCCAATAAAATCATAAGCAACTCATGCCTTGAAAAAAATCATGGTAAAAAAAAATATCTACTTCGTATCACGGAACAATCTTGTCCTTAGCCTATCATAGTTAGCTCGGATTATTCCGACATACAAAATACGGGATATAACAAGATAACATCCTAAATGCCCTGTAGCTTCCTGTTTACAGATGTGGTGCACAACACACCGATAAACAAGACTCTACTAGACACGGTCTGTAGACACTCCGAGGACGAACCGCTCTGATACCACTTTTGTCACGACCCAACCCCGTAGGCCGTGACTAGTGCCTGAGCTGGGCACCCAAACACATTTATTAGACAGAATCGCATACAGATGACTTATGCGTATACAAATATCAGACACTGTCTCAAACTGTCTCAAACACAAACATATATATATCACAGAAGCCGGCAAGGCTATCATATGGCGTAACGGCCCAATATATATACAAATGCAAGCCGACAAGGCTGCCACGGCGAATGGGATCGTCCAAAACATATAACATACGAACACACCTGTACAGTAATAGGCACAACCCACATGTACGTCTACAGACCTCTAAACAGGACAACAGAATCATATGACGGGACAGGGCCCCGCCGTACCCCTGAACAAACAAATACGTATGCAACGGAAGAATATATACCCAAAATGTATGTCACACCCTTAATCCGATAGGGTGTGATGGGCACCCGACCCTTACCTAGGGCCGAGCGAACCCACTGACTCTCGTGACATTCATAATCATACTGGGCCCTTAAACCATAACATAAATACATAATGAAAGTTTTCCGGAAAATCAAACGTGCTTTTCATCTTTTTCAAATCAAATAAAACTTGTAGCATATGAAACTTATAATACAATGCGTAATAATACGTCGGCTTACATAGCCGCTTACATAACCGACATCTTATACCCACGACCGTTCGCAAAGTCTCTAACACAGAACATAAAACCATAACACCATACTCTGACTCGGCTGCACTCCGGAGGAAATGGAGCTCGCCAATCCCGCTGGAACATCTTCTACTAATATCTTCAGCTCATCTGGGTGTACCTGCGCGGCATGAAACGCAGCCCCCGAAGAAAGGGGGTCAGTACGGAATATGTACTGAGCATGTAAAGCATGAAATGTAATAAGCGGGATCATACTGAAGTAAGGAGTACGTAAAATCGTAAGACTTGCCTTTTGAAAACATATTGCATGCATATCAATGTCATAAAATCATCGTAAAAACATATAACGTGCCCCCTCTAACGAGGGACGCGGTGAGTAAAATCATAATATACATATATAAAGTGTACATATAACGTGCCCCGGCCCTCTAATGAGGGACGCGGTAATTAAAATCGTCATATGCATGTACATGTAACGTGCCCCGGCCCTCTAGTGAGGGACGCGATAAAAGGAATCATCATATGCCATCCTGGCCACCTCCCCCATATCATCGTATCATATAACGTGCCCCGGCCCCGCTAGCAAGGGACGCGGTAAATATAACGTGCCCCGGCCCTCTAATGAGGGACGCGGTGAACAATACAATGAGGTGCACGAATACATGCCCTGGCCCGGGACGCAGTGCAGGACATATTGAGGCTGGCACGAGCAAAGTAGTGAGAAACCATATGCACATAAATCATTTTCAGAGACTCAATGGAGTAGTCTAAGCGGAATGTCATTTGAAAATCGGACAATAGTTATATCAAATATCTTTCGGAAACATAACATACATCATACGTATTTACAAATCCATAAGGGTCATAGTCACCTTCAACCCATAGGGATCATAGTCATACGTCAAACCAATCCGAGTTCGCCTCGGAAAGTTACCAACTTTATTCACTTTAGAACTTTCTACGAACAAATCGAAGCGATCTAGCCTTTCTGTGAAAGTTACGGACGTTCGTAGTTTCGGAATCGTTTAGGAAACAAACTCTTTTTGAAAACAACTTTTATGCAATCTTTGAAATCCATTCATGCGAAAACATAAAGACCATAATTTGACTACATTAAGAGTATGAATATCAAGAAACAAATATGGATCATAAACATGCTCGGACCTTGCAAGAGTAGAATTACCTCGGGGTACGTATCATAACTTACTTCTCACTAAGACATGCCAAAGAAAGAAGGGTGAAGCTTACATACCTTAGCCGCTTCCTAAGCTAATCCGAACCTACGTCTTGACTTCTCACGATCTACAACAATGTCATTAGGTATCAACCATTAGCCATAACACTTAAGAATCCAATTCCAAATTAACACTTTGTCTACGAAAATTTCGGCAGCATTTCCCTTATAACTTCAACATCCCCGAGAATTCAACTCGGCCAAATCAACAACAACCAAACCAACAACCATACTAACAATATCCATAAGTGATTCAAAACGCATTCTAACGTTAATAATTCCTTTCTACATTAGGAACCTCAATAACACATTTTCCTCCAAATTCATAAACTATATCAACAATTCCATACATTAGCAACATCATTTTCATTAATACAAGAAACCACATTAAAATCACAACAAGTCCCAAATCAGCCCACAACGATCACGATTTCCATTCGAGTCATCAAACCTTCATTTTCATCACATAATCCACAACAAACAACAACCAAAATACTACACAAAATTAGCTAATCATGTTCCACCAAAAACAGCCCCTACACGGCCAAATTTCAACATACATAATTCCATGAAGTTCATTCATTTCTACACATTCTACCACACGCACAACTATCCATAATACACAATCCAAACATGCTAAATACATTAGTTCTCTACTCCTACACAAACTCACACACACACGGCCACACTCACACACACCACAACTTCATGAACTTCATCCATCTCCACATTCCACAACACACACAAACATCCATAACATATGAAAAGAGGATTGAACCTTACCTTTTTCCATTCAACATCTTCATTCGGCTAGGCTTGTTTTCCGCAAGAACGATGATTTACTTGTTCCAACAATTACTCCACGTTGTTGAGGACCTTCCAATTAGTAGAAGTTTGAAAGAAATAATTTTTCATGACCAAAAATTTTTGGACCATGTTCGGACAAGACCATAGCCGAATGGCTCCTTGTTCTTTCTCTCCAATTTTCTTGAACTTTCTAAGGGATGAAAAATGACTAATTATGTCTTACTTGGTCATCCATACTATATATATATATATATATATAAGTAGAGGCACATGGCCGGTCATGTGCGTCTTATTTTTCCTCTAATTTTCTAGAAATTTCTTAAATTACAAAAGATGAATAAGTCTTGCATAGTAATCTTTGTATACATATATGCATACAACTTCCACAAATATGTAGTGTACACATGTGCCATTTCATGGCATAATAATATTGGCCACATTAGGGGGGGCCCACGGCCACTTTGGCCTTTTGGCCATTTCATGAAATATTTTGTTTCCCTCTTCTTAGCCCTTAATTTTTCCTTATTCCAAATTTATCCTTAATGCTCCATACCAATAAAAAAATGAACATACAACTTATGCATTCTGAAAAAATATCACCTTGTCCTTAACTTTCCGCCATTAACTCGGAATATCCAAATGTACAAAATGCGAGGTATAACAATGTAGGCTCCGGAATAAAGGGAGCACTCCAAACAGCAGAATAGGTGTCCTAGACTGGCAGATCACCGAACTGTGCGTCCTGCCTGCGGCAAGAAACGCGCCCCCGAAGATGGGGGTCGACATTTAAATATGTACTGAGTATGCAAAGCAGAAGATACAGTAAACAGAACTGAGTCATAATCAAAACAGAAGTACAAAAAATAAGTGCAATATCCAAAATACCAAGATGTTTACTTTTAAAATACCAATCGTGCATGGGACTCAGAAAATATGGTCGCCCACCCGTCAATGGCGCCATAACACATCATACTCCAGAAGATTTCAGATTTTCGAAACCCGACATATCACATATCACATATCACATATACACGGTACCCGGCCCTATAGCGGAGGCTCGGCGAACCGGACACATCATAACACCAAATATACACGGTACCCGGCCCTTTAGCGAGGGGCTCGGCGAACCGGACACATCATACTCCGAAATATAACATAGTGCGCACGACAACATAACCGGCCCGGGACTCGGCGAGAGAAGCAATAACCATTTGCACGAGTAGAGTCGTGAGTAACCATATGCATAAAATCATTATCATAGACTCAAAAGATAAGTAAACTGACCATACTTGGAAGTCGGGATAGTAGCCATACCATGTTCTTTCAAAAGTCATCAGAACTACATAAAGGAAAGTCGCGAGACCCACGGACGGGTATCGACCCAAGTCGGGCCCGCCTATGGAACACATAGTCATCATATGCTATAAAACCTCCGACGAACATATCGAGGCGATCCGGTTCTGTCTACGAAAGTTACGGCCCTTTTCCGACGTAGAACTTTTTAAGAACAAAACTTTTTATGCAACATTTGAAAACCAATTATTCCAAAGACATAAGGGCCATTATTCCATCACATTACGAATGTCTAAGATAAAATGCGGATAAGAATCGTAGGCATACTCGGATCGCAAGAATAGAATTTCCTCGAGGCTCGTGTCATAGCCTATTTACAACTAAGGCATGCCAAAAGAAGGAAGGGTTAAGCTTTACATACCTCGTCCGCTATCAAGGCTAATCCAATCCTAAGCCTCGGGCTCTCCAAAATCTACACGATATCATTAAATACCAACGTTAACTATAGGCATTTAGGAGTTCATTTCCAAACTAGCACGTAATTCTACGAAAATTTGGGCAGCATTTCCCCTGTAAATGCAACAACCCCGAGAATTCAACTCGGCCAATTCAACAACAACAACACCAACAATTATTCTAGCAACATCAACAATCGATTTAGAACGCATTCTAACATTAGTAGCTCTTTTCTACATACTTCAACAACATTTCTTCACATTCAGTTTAACTACTTACATTCAAACCAACATCAACGTTCACACATTCAATTACTAATCCGAAACTATTCAAACAATACTCAAGAACACTTTAAACAATTCACACAATATTTCAAACAACCCAACAATGCACCAACTCACCCGAAACTATCCCCAAACCCGAGAACCACAACCATAACACATTCCTTACTTCCGAATCATGATTTGCACCAACAATCCACACTCTAACAATGTCATTCTCATAAATATAGAAATTACATTAAATGCACATTAACCTCCAAATCAGCCCATAATAATTACAACATCAACTTGAATCATTAAACTCTTATCGCCAACATAGAAATCATAACGACAACACTCAAAATACTAAATAGAATTGATCCATTCTTTGTCATATAACATGACCTATATTCGGCCATCACTACACACACACATATTGATGATTCTCATCCATTTCTTCACACTACAACAACTAAACATGCTACATAGGACTTAGTTCATCACTCCCACACAACATTACATATCCACACGGCTACAAGCCATGCACGGCTCAACTTCCATATGCCATATTTCATGAGTTTCATCCACTTTTATCTACTAAAACATGCACACATCATTCATAACACATAAAAACAAGATTAAACCTTACCTTTCTCCTTAACCTCCAACTTAGCTAGGGATGGCAAAGGATGAAAACGAGCGGTTTGTCGACCCAAACAACAACTCCACGTTAACAAGGACCCTTCAATTAGTGGGTTTGCTAGAAAGAAATAATTTTTTGATGGCTAATTTTGGTCTTCACTTTTCCTCCCTCTTGGCCGAATGGCCTTGTTCTTTCTCTCCAAGTTTCTAGATTTTTTTTCTAAGTGTTGAAGATGAAGAGATGACTTATTAGTCATCTTTTGTGCCCATATATAAGTTATACAAGTGTCCCATGGCCCACACATGGGTTGGATCAATTAAATTTGGCCACACCATGTGTGGGGACCATACCCATGCCACACGGCCAACATGGCCAAATTTCATGAATTGTCAGCTTTCCAATATTTCACTTTTAACCCCAAATTTTCCTAAGTGTTCCATGCCAATAAATTCATAAGCAACTAGTGCCTTAAAACGAAATCGAAGGTCAAAAGTCTCGACTTCGTATCCCGGAATGGTCTTGTCCCTAACTTATCATGGTTAACCCGGATTGTCCCAATGTACAAAATACGGGATCTAACAAGGATGGTTACTCTTCTTTCATATCTAATATCGTGCGATAGAGCTAAGTCATAGGAAATGAGATTCCTTATACTAACCCTTGATTTCAGCAGAAGAACAGTATTGACGGAAGGAAGTGAGTGATGATATTAGAAGTTACAGAGGTATGTCACTCGTTGAGGCTATGTTATCAGAATATGTATTTATATGATAATGGATTGGTTGTCATGAGGTAAGTCAATGTAAGTACAATAGAGGTGTCACGACCCAACCCCGTAAGCCGTGACTAATGCCCGAGTTGGGCACCCAAACACACTCATCGAATCCGAATCACACACAGATAGTTTATACAGACACAAATATCAAACGCTGTCTCAGACACATCTCAAACACAACCATGTATATATCAGAAGCCGACAAGGCTATCATATGGCGCAACGACCCAAAACATGTACAAATGCAAGCCGGCGAGGCTGCGGCGGCGAATGGGATCGCCCAGAACATAACATATACAAACTCAACTGTACAGGATAGGCATAACCCACAAACATGTCCACAGACCTCTAAACTGACAAACAGAATCATAGGACGGGACAGGGCCCCGCCATACCCCTGAACAAATATGTGCAAATGCAGCGAACAAATATATACCAAAATGTAAGCTCCGGAATAAGAGGAGCACTCCAAACGACGAGTGCGCAGGGTGTCCTAAAGGCGAGTGGATCACCGGGCGAGCGTACGCCACTGCGGGCATGAAACGCGGCCCCGAAGAAAGGGGTCGGTACGAAATATGTACTGAGTATGCAAAGCAGAATATACAGTAGACAATTCTGAGTCATAATCGAAACAGAAGTACTGAAAATAAGTTCATATCTGAAAATATCAAAATGTTTAGCTTCAAAATACAAATCATCTATAGGACTCAGAAAATATGGTCGCCCGCCCGTCATCGGCGCCATAACACAGCATAACGCTAGAAAGTTTCAAATCTCCGTATCCCTGTCACACATCATAATCACAGCATAACGCCAAACACAGCATAACACTAAATATAAGCGAAACCCGGCCCTCGAGCGAGAGGCTCGGTGAACCATAAACACAGCATAACACCGGAGTATAACAAAGTGCGCACAACAACAGAACCGGCCCGGGACTCGGCGAAAGATACAACAGAATGCACGAACAGAGTCGTGAGTAACCATATCCATAAAATCATTATCTTAGACTCAAATGATAAGTAAAATGACCATACTTAGAAATCGGAATAATAACCAAATCAGATTCTTTCAAAAGTCGTCAGGATTTCAAAAAGGAGAGTCGCGTGACCCACAGACGGGTGTCGACCCGAGTCGGGACCGCCTATGAAAAACATACTCATCATACACCATACAATCACCTACGAGCATATCGAGGCAATCCGAGGCTTTCTGTGAAAGATACGGGCGTTCGTAGTTACGGAACTCTTTAAAAGCCAAACTTTTTATGCAAAATTTGAAAATCAAATATTTCAAAGACATAAAGGCCAATATTTCATCATATCAACATACGAATTCCAAGAAGCGAATAAGAGTCATAAACATGCTCGGATTGCGGGAATAGAATTTCCTCGGGGCTCGTGTCATAGCCTATTTGCAACTAAGGCATGCCAAAGAAGAAAGGATGGAGCTTTACATACCTCAAACGCTCTCCAAGCTACTCCAAACTCAAGCTAAATCCAACCTACGTCTCGGGCTGCCCAAGGTCTACAAACAAGTCATAATATGCCAAACATTAGCTAGAGACATTTGGGCATTTAATTCCAATTTAGCCCTTAATTCTACAGAAATTTGGGCAGCATTTCCCCTGCAAATAGGCCAACCCCGAGAATTTAACTCGGCCAAATCAACAACAACAACAACAACAACCAACCTAGCAACAACAATAAGCAATCCGAAAGGCAATATAACATCAATAACTCTCTTTTACATCATCCAACAACTTTCAATATATATTCGATTCAACGACTTACGTTCAAGCCAACATCAACGCTTATACATTCAAATACCAATCCGAATCCATACTAACAACATTCAAGAACATTTCAAACAATTCATACAATATTTCCAACAATCCAACAAGGCTCCAATTTGCCCGAAAACTGTCCCCAAACCCGAGACACAACTATAGCCCATTTCTAGCTTCCGAATCATGATTTGTATCAACAATCCACACTATAACGACATCATTCTCATAAGTATACAAATTACATCAAATGTACAATAACCTCCAAATCAGTCCGCAACAATTACAACATCAATTCGAGTCATTAAACTCTCATTCTCATCATGGAATTCATAACGACAACAACTAAAACATTAAGCGATATTAATTCATTCTTGTCACATAAATGGCCTACATTCGGCCAACACCTCCTATAAACATATATAGATGATTCTCATTCATTTCTCCACTCTACAACAATTAACATACTACATGGAACTTAACTCATAACTTAATCACAACATACACCTCACACGGCCAAACCCCATATACACGGCCTCAATTCTAACTTACTATATTTCATGATATTCATCCATTTTAACATACTACAACATGCATACAACCTTTATAACATATAAAACATGATCAATCCTTACCTTTCTTCTTCAACTCCACAATTTGCCTAGGGTTTGCAATTGACACAACGAATGGTTGGATGACCCGAACAACACTTCCACGTTACTTAGGGACCTCAAATTAGTGGGTTTACATCAAGGAAATAATTTTGTGATGGCTTGAATTGAAGTTGGTTTTTGGGGTGGCTTGGCCGAGAGCCTCTTTAGGTTCTTCAACTTCTTGCTCTTTTTTTCTAAGTATTGGAATGAATAAGGATGACTACTTGCTCATCTTTTGTGCTTATATGAGTAGTGTACAAGTGTCCTTGGCCCACACATATGTTGGACCAATTAAAATTGTCCACAGATTGTGTGGGCCAACCACCACACCACACGGCCAAGAGAAAAAAAAATGCATGATTTTCAACTTCCATAAATTCCAATTTTGGTCCCAAATTTTCCTAATTGTTCCATACCAATAAATTCATGAACAACTTATGTCTCAAAATAAAATCGAAGGTCAAAAGTCTCGACTTTGCATCCCGGAATGGCTTTGTCTCTAACTTATCATAGTTAATCCGGATTGTTCCAATGTACAAAATACGGGATATAACATCCTCCCCCCCCCCCCCCTTTAGAACATTCGTCCTCGAATGTTAGATTAATCTTACGGGGTCCTATAGGAATTCGGGGAAGTTTCTTTTTCAACAATCACACACACAATTCATTCATCAAACAACATAGTCAAGTAAAGAATTTGGATTACCTGTAGGCACTGAAAACAAGTGAGGATACTTATTCTTCATCTGCTCCTCAGCTTCCCGTGTCACTTCCTCCGGTTATTATTCGCTACGGCACCTTAACAGCCACATCTTTATTCCGCAACTTTCTTACCTCGACGATCCAATATGGCTATAAGCCGCTCCTCATAAGATAGCTCCCGTGACTGGATATCATCTACGGAAATATTCGGAAGGATCACCAATACATTTACGAAGCATAGAGACGTGGAATCTACGGATGTCTTGCTCCCCGAATCATTGTGCGTATCTAACTCGTAGGCAACCTTGCCTATTTTACGAATGATCCGATAAGGCCCAATATATCTCAGACTGAGCTTCCCTTTCTTGCCAAATCTCATAACACCCTTCATAGGTGACACTTTAAGGAATACCCAATCACCATTTGAAACTCTAAATGTCGACGGCGATTGTGTACGCATATGATTTTTCGTCGACCGACGGCAGCTAACAATCGCTCCCGAATGAGTTTCACCTTATCCACTTCCGCCGGATCATCCGGGCCAATCAACCGCCCTCTCAACATCAAACCAACCGATCGGTGACCTACACTTTTTTGCCATACAACGCCTCGTGCTGGTGCCATCCGAACACCCGGAGTGGTAGGCCGTTATTATAGGCAAATTCAACAAACGGCAAATGGTCATCCAGTACCCCTCTCGAAATCAATAACACAAAGCCCGCAACATATCTTCCAGCGTATCGAATAGTGCACTCGGCACCGTCCGTCGACCGAGGATGAAATCGTACCGAGACTCACTGGTGTCCCGAATCCTGCACGAAACGATCTCCGAGTGGCGTAAATCGGGCACCTCGCATCGGAGATAATAGATATGGGAACTCCGTGAAGCCTCACAATCTCCGTAATATATAACCTGGCATAATCCTCAGCTGAATACGTAGTCCGAACTGGGAGGAAATGGGCTGATTTCGTCAGCCGATCAACAATAACCCAAATGGAATCATACCTCCGTGGAGTGCGAGGTAAGCCTATAATAAAGTCCATATTAATGATTTCCCCTTCCACGATGGTATCTCAATCTCACCTTAATAATCCACCGGCTTCGGTGCTCGATCTTAACTTTCTTGGCAATTGGGCACCGAGCGACGAACTCGCTATGTCTCTTTTCATACCATCCCACCACTATAAGCATCCGAGATCATGATACATCTTCGTCGACCACAGGTGAACAGAATAACGGCATAATGTGCCTCGCCCATAACCCACATCGCCGTGTCCGCAACATCGGGTACACATAATCGCCCGTGTAATAGTACTCCATCGGATGTAATCTCGAACGGGGTCTTTTCCTTCTCGGGCCGTGTCTCCCCGTATCGTGCGAATAGGATCCTCATATCGATGCCTCTTAATCTCTTCTGTAATAGAGGATTCGAGAATACCTCGAGCCGAAACCCCAATATTTCAGAATCAGCCAAACGAACTCAAGACTAGCCAACCTGATGGATCTCACGAACCATTTCCTTCCTCTCGATGGCACGTACGCTAGGCAACCCGTAGACTTACGGTGAGAGCGCATCTGCCACAACATTAGCTTTCCCCGGATGGTAGAGAATATCAACATCATAATCTTTCAACAACTTTAACCACCTCTGCCGCAAGTTCGGCTCCTTACGCTTAAAGATGTCTTGGAGGCTCTATGATACGTCTAAATATCAACGTGAACACCATATAAATAATGTCTCCACATCTTCAAAGCATGAATCACGCGCCAGCTCTAAATCGTGAGTAGGATAATTTTTCTCGTGCTTTACGGTCGGGGAAAGCATAAGCTATCACCCGCATGTGCATCAACACACACCCCAAACCAATACCGGAGGCATCACAATAAATCACGTACCCATTTTGGACCCTCGGGAAGAGTCGAAGCTCGGAGCCGTAGTCAACATCTCTTTCGACAAGGTAGCTATGCTCGCATGGCCCATCATCCACTGGAACTTAGCTCCTTCCGAGTCACTTGACCTTGTCAAAGGCGTTGAAATCGAAGCAAATTCTACGAATCTCCTGTAATAACCGGCCAACCCCGCAAAGCTACGCACCTCCGCAGGCGTCGTAGGTCTAAGCCGGTCTTTACGCTCAATCTTACGGGTATCCACCCGGATGCCATCGGCTCAATAATATGCCCTTAAAATGCCGAAGTCGACGGAATTCACACTTAGAAAATTTAGCATATAATTTACGGCAGTGCCGAAGTGCGCCAAGTACCGTCCTCAAATGATCACATGTTACGCCGATCGAGAATAAACCGTAGGGGATGTCATCAATAAATACTATCACGAACATGTCTAAGAACCGGTCGAATACCATTCATCGGGTCCATAAATACTATTTGGAGCATTAGTCGGCACCAAACGACATCACTCGAATTCATAGTGCCCATATCGCGTCCTAAATCTTTCTGCTTAGGAATATCGGCCCTCTCGTACCCGTACTGATGATAGCGACCGTAGGTCTATCTTCGAGAAACACACCGGCACCACTCTGGCAGAATCGATCAAACAAATCATCAATCCTGGGGAGGGGTATTTATTCTTGATGGTTACCTTATTCGGCTTCTTAGGTAATCAATGCATCCATGCCGATCCATCCTTCTTCTTACAAACAATACCGCGCTCCCCGGGGTAATGTCTTGGGCCAAATAAAACCCTTCTCTAATAAGTCTCTCGAAATTTTGCTCTTTCAATTCTTTCAATGCTGCAACGGTGCCACGTAACGGAGGAATGGAGATAAAGGCCGAGTATCCGGCAACAAATCAATAGCAAACTCTACCTCTCGCTCGGGAAGACGGAAGCTCATCTCGGGAATACATCTAAGAATTCATTAACCAGTGGGGACGCGGACCAAGAAAGTTGGTGCCTCTGCTTCTAAATCATGTACACGGACGGATGATAAATATAGCTTTTTCGATCATTTTCTGGCCTTGAGGTATGAAATAAACTTACCCCTCGGCGACTTGTATTACTGCCCACTCTATGGTAGCTCCCGGAAAGTGGAAACGGACTATCTTCTTTTGACAATCAACATTAGCATAACAAGAAGCTAGCCAATCCATACCCATAATCACGTCGAACTCGTCATATCTAACTCTACCAAATGCTGCCTTAGTGTAAGGCCACGAATAATTACGAACAATCTCTATAAATGGCACGGCTATACAGAATCCCTACCGTGTGTAGCTACCTCGGGGCTCTATCGGCATTCTATCCCAATTTTATTAGCAACAAGGGGCAGAAATATATGATAATGTAGAACCGGGATCAATCGGTGCATACACATCTCGAGAAGACCGTGTAATATACACCAACGACATTTGGCGCGCCTGCACGGTCTGTCGGCTAGCCAATGCATAAATGCGGTTCGAAGGACCGTTAGAACGGAACCCCGCCACGACCTCTCTTTCCCGGGCTTTCTTGCCAGTGGCATACCTCGCCGTAGGGCGCATAGCTACCGAGGATGAAGATGAACCATGGTCGACCGGTAGGCGAGCTTCTTATTTCGCACCACCCCTAACCGACAATCTCTCATCGGATATGTACTGACGCCACAAGTAAAACACGCACCAGTGGCACTGTTATATCCCGCATTTTTAAAGCATGAGCGTGACACGTGCTTTCTCAAAAAAAAAAAATTGAATTGACAATCATGTTGTTTCTACATAATTTAAACTCAAGTTGATAGTGTTGTATCCCGTATTTTGGAACATCGGATTATTTGTAGGCCGAGTGGGGCCCACATATGAGATTTTTGGAACATCTCGAAAAGTCATATGAATCACATATGTGAAGTTAAACACAACTCACGAAGGACCCTTGGGCCAAATCAAAGTAGAAGCCCTCAAACGAATATTTTTAAGAAAATGTTTTTGGTGACCACGACTTCGAGGGCAAAATGGTATTATAAGTTTAGAATTTGAAAAAATATCAAGAAATATAAGTTGTAGATAATTGAATTATATTTCCAACCATAGGTCTTGGGATCCAAGGTGACGTCTGGACAAGGAGATATGAACGTTTTAAGTCCGAAAGGTCGGTGGGCTAAGCCCAACTCGGGCTGAATCCCAGGGTTAGGCCCATGACCCATGTTATATAAGTGATATTTTAGCACTTCCCTCCTCATTTTCAGACCTGGAACAACCAGAAAATTCTGGAGATAGAGAGAAAAAAGCCTTGGAGAAGAAAAATCAATTTTGACCAAAATCCGAGCCCCCGAATCCCGTAGCCCATGAAGGGAAAAGTGTTATGCATTGCGTTGTCTTCAATTTGAGTTAAAAAATCAACCAAGGAGGAGGGTGATAACGTGGTGGCTGAATTCTTAAGGTATGGATAAGGCTCCTTTTCAATTCTAACAAGTTTATTTAAAGTTTTAACGGATTAGAACGGAAAAATAGCGATATAAATTAGATCCGTTGGTATTGTGATGTAAAGGAGAGAAGAATGGTTAAGTTGGCATGAGAATCTATTGTTAAGTTGTTGTAGGAAATTATATGATTTTATTCTAGTTTTATGTAATTATGAAAATGAATTGCTAAGGTGCAAATTATGGTTGTCGCTAATGAATTTGGGAGATGAAAACGTGTTATGAATATTTATGTCGAAGAATGGAGGTTTCGGATGAATTATGGCTTTGGTGGAATTTTTGTATATTTAGCAAATAATTTGTAAGAGGACATGAAATACTTCGAATTGTGTTGGAATGATCTTGATTAGCAAAAGAATATGAAAACATTGATATTGGTTTGGAAATGCGAAGTTAGATTGGAAGTTGATATGTTATTATAGAAAAGAGGACAATATATGTTAGAATGCGTTTCAATTCGATCGCTGATGTTATTGGTATTGTTGTTGGTTAGGTTGTTGATATTTGGAGCCGAGTTAAGTCCCGGGGATGTTATATGTATAGGAGAGATCTTTGCCGAAATTTTGGCAGAATATAAGTGAATTTATTTGAAAGGTTAAGGCAAGAATTGGTTAAGATTGAATCCTTAATGCTTTGTGATTAATATTTGGTAAATGTGACCAAATTCTAGATTTTGGCGAACTTGGAACTTGAATTTGGAGAAGCGTAAGCAGCGGAAAAGGAATGTAAGGATTACCCCTTTCTTTTTTTGGCATGTCTTAGTTGTAATAGGTTTGAATACGAGCCTCGGGGATGATTCTACTCTTAGAAATCCGAGCCTATGTTTGACCCTTTTTCATTCAAATATAATTGAATTAGGTATATTATGTTTAGTTAAGAAAAGTGAGTTTGAACATATGTAACTTCCACCAATGGAGTTGGATTACCCCGAAACTTTCGTAGATGACATTATAAGGCCAAATGTTCATAATTTACGTAAGCCACCTCGACTTAACCCGAGGTGGGCCCACGATTCCGATACCTATTTGTATTGTTCTATTTGTTCTATTACCGTACGATAATTAAAGAAACCTCTGGCTAATGTTCCGAGTTTGATATAAGTATCTGGTAACTCAGATATAAGTATTATGGTTTGACTATTCTGATATAAACGCTTCGGTACGAATGATCCGATTTGAATATTTTGGTATAAGCATTCCGACATGATAACTCCGGTATAAGTATTCGGCGACGAGTATCGGGATATGAGTCTTCTGACCCGAGTATTCTGATATGAGTATTCCCTGTAATCCTTAATGTTCTTCATGTACGATCTCGGATCGCTTAAGGAGTCGAAGAGGTTTACGTATTTTTAAAATGCTCGCCAACTTTCCGATACTAACTCGAAAGAACCCGAAACTTGTTCTGAATCCTCTGATGTCGGTCAGTATACCTATCCATTGAGTCTGAATTTATGTGCCTATGGTTTCTCACTACTCTTCTCGTGCAAGGGTCAATATATCTGTTCATGCGTCCGGGCAGGATCACAGCGTCATATGCCTGCGTGTCTATTCCCTTGCGTCCGGGACGGAGTTACATTATCGTCGCGAGTTCCTGCATCGTTCGCGTCCCTCATGGCGGGCGGGTTGTTTATGTTCATGATATGATGATATGGGGACGGTGGCGGGATGGCATATGATACGTGTTCACCACGTCCCGTACTAGAGGGGCGGGTTACGTTAGCGTCCCTCGGCTGGAGGCGGGATGCTGATATCAATATATATGATCATATATAGTCATTATGCATAATTTGCTATCAAAGGGTATGCATTTTTTGATATTCTAGATAAGCTATGCATTTTACACCTCGATTCGATCATGATTACGTATGTCTTACCTCATTTCGACTTTGATGAGGCTCTGTCTGCCTATGCCTCGTATTTTTCGGTTCGACCCGTAATCTGTCCGTATCTCTGTACGTACGACTCTAATTATGAATGGGTATCATTTTGCCGTACATCGACTCGATTACGGATACATTCGATATAGCTACGTACGTGCGCGATTACGAATCAATTCGATATGGAGACATTATACGAACCGTACGATCTAAAGCATCGGATATATTGCCCTCAATGAAGCATACGATATGTTATGTGCTCCGCGGCGTGTGAGACCCCGATGCATTATTCTGTATTATTACACTCTTCGGACATGCGATACGTGATTGTAAAATAAGCATTTCGGTACTTTGGACGACTCGTTTACTACACGTACTCTCCTTGATATATGAGACGGGTACGTACGATTTGTGTATCGAAAAAAAAAGCGTACGGTATTTTTGAGTAATGTACTTATCTTTTAGTCTTGTCTGTCCTCGATTATGGTTCTGCATTTTTCGGTATTGCATGCGCCACGTACTCGGTACATTTTCCGTCTTGTCCTACGTACCGAAGTCTGCGTTTCATGCTTGCGTAGTACTCCCCGGATGGTGAAGTTATTATAGAAGATGTCATTGAAGATGGCAAGCTCCCGTTTCTCATTGCCCAATCGAGTTTGTTTGTTATGATTTACGGATTTATATTAGAGACTTTGCGGGCAGTCGTGGGTATTGATTGTCGATCTATACGCGGCTCCCTCGGTGATATGTCTGTCGTGTTATGTAATGAAACTTTGCATAATTATAGATTTGTTCGATTTAAAGGCTACGAGAAAGGAGATGCTGAAAATTTTGCTATGTATTTTATCTTATTTGATTTAAAAAATTTGGCGGACTTTGTATGCGGTAAAAGTCGAGGGGTTTGCTCGGCCCCAAGTAGGGGCGAGTGCCCATCACTCCCAATGGGGTTGGGGTGCGCAGGCCTCTCCGGGGGGTTTTCTCCCCGGGTGGGAACACGGGGGGTCGGTGGTCTCATCGGGGGCCCCCGGCCCTGTAGCCGACCGGAGCTCGGCGCCCCCTGAATAACTGCGATCGGATCCGCGGAAAACTGCGGGGGGGTGCCCGCGGGGGGAACGCCCCCCCGGCGCCGCCCCAAAAACCCCCCCTCCCGGATGATCTAGCCCCTTGGGGCCCCCCCATCAACCCCTTTGGGCGCCCCCTCCTCTCCGGCAAGGCCAAAAAAAATATCCACGGGGCCGCCATCACCAAACGGTTCAACGAAGCGGGGCCAACCCCCCATATATGGGCTCCGGGCGCAATTTCCCTATCGGGGGTATCCCGGCGAATCGAACCAAATACCCGGGGCCCTGCCCCCGCCCGGCGGGGAACGCTACCCCCGCCTCCTCCGGAAATGAAATCGGGAAAGGCCTCTTAAAACCGCCCCAACGCTTGGGGACCCACCCCGTGGGCCGGGGGTTTCCCGATCGGGCCCCAAAAGTCCAAGTTAAAACGCATTCCAAACATATCAAAACACCCCCTATATAACGGGCCGCAAGGTATTTTCAAATTTACATAATTTCCCCAAAAAATTTTTGGGGAGTTTCCTTTTTTTTGGTATCCAAAATAACCGCGTAAAAAT
>NC_081343.1:15726453-15738728 GCF_029784015.1 Lycium ferocissimum | reverse complement strand
TACGAACGTTATACGTATATGAGGTATAAACAACGATAAGACATCAATGAAATGAGGGCATACATCAATTAAGGAGCAATCAGAAGCGAAATTCGAATCATAAAAGAGATAATGCCTCGCTTACTATCATAATCATCATCATGTCATGTATGCATAAATGTATAGTCAGCCTCACCATATAGGTACGGTGTGATAATCAATAATATTAGGCGTCCGGGACTCTCGCGTCGGTACCATCCCATGCCACCCACTAGTGGTGTACGCCGCATGCCATGGCCATGGTGTATAGCTTCCGCCTTGGCGGGATGCCTAGACCATATAGGCGCGGTGTAATATCATCATATGCTCATCATAGTATGCTCATCATAATGCATTCATAGAGACTCAAAGATAATCATACTTTATTGGGGTGACATAAGGTCGTGGACCCCCGATTTCATTATGGAGCATTCATAAGCCTTCTGCCTCACCTTGAAGGAATTAACATGTAAGGTGAGTGTATAAATTAATCAACATCAATGGATTATGGATAGCTTCGTTCGCTTTATGGGAATATCATTTCATGGACTCTAGATTCTTTATACATAAGCTTATCATATTCATAATGTATCTCTTGTCTCATATAACTATTCATGAACGAGGGCTCTTAGTTTTCTTAAAGATAGGACATTCATGAGGAAGGAGGATGTTATACCTCGTACTTTGTGCGTTGGGATATTCTAAGTTGGTTGCGACAAGTTATGGACGAGACTTTTAATTTTCGATTTTGTTGATTTTGTCTCAGTGCATAAGTTGCATATTCATCTTTTGTCGGTATGGAGTGTTAAGGGTAAGGTTGGAATAAGGAAAAAAATTAGAGAATGAAAGTTGGAAGAATTTGGGACTAGAAATGAATTATGGAAAGTTGGCCATTATATGAAAATGGCCATGTGTGTGTGTGGGCCATAGGGACACATGGGGAAATTTTGTGTGGACATAAAAGATGACTAAGTAAGTCATCTTTATCATTTTATCTCCTAGAAAATTTAAGAAGCATCGCAGAGAGAGAAAGAAGGAGAAAAACGGTAAGAAAATTTCAGACAACCGGCCCACGGCGTTGATCATGAAAAAAAAATTATTTCTTCAAGCCTTCCCACTAATTGGAAGGTCCTCTATGACATGGACTAGTTGTTGGAACAAGAAAACCGTTCGTTCTTGCGAGACAAGTTCTAGCCGAATGGGGAAGTTGATTGAAAAAGGTGAGGTTTAACTTCCTTTACATGTTTTATAGATGGTTGTGTGTGTTGTGGTATGTTGAGATGAATGAAACTTATGAAAGTATGGCGTGTGAAGTGTGGCCGTGTATGTGTTGGTTGATGTAGGCATGATGAATAAATTTCATTTAGTGTTTGGTTGATGTTATTATGGATGGCTTGTGTATGTTTTGGCATGTAGAAATGAATGAAAATCATGAAATTGATGTATGTTGGTGTTGGCCGAATAGGGGCTGCTTTTGGTGGCTTATAGCGAATTGATTTTACTTAGTGTTTTAGTTGTTGTGGTTATGGATTATGTGATGTAGAAAGGAATGAAATTCATGAGGGTTGGTATATTGAGACTTGGCCGTGTGTATGTACCATTATGTAGAAGTGAAGAACTAAATTCATTTAGTATGTTTGGATTGTTGTGTTGTGATTTCTATGAAGAAAAAATGAAGTTTTAATGATCCAAGTTGAAGCTATAGTTGTGTGGGCTGTTTTAGGAGCCAATTTGGTCCTAATGTGATTTCTTGAATTTATGATAATAATATTGTTAACGTGCGGATTGTTGGTGAAGTTTATGAATTTGGAAGGAAGAAATATGTTATGGTTGTTCATGTTGAGTTGGGAAGGTTTCGGGTTCTATGGCATATTATTTGGATTGTTTGAATATTTTTGCGGATTGTTTGAAATATTCTTGAATCGTATTTGAATGGTTTTGGGTTGGTATTTGAATATGCGATCGTTGATATTAGTTTGAATGTATGAAGTTGAATTGAATATGCTTGAATGTTGTCGAATTATGTAGGAAGGGGTTATTAATGTTAGAATGCGTTTGGAATTGCGTATGGACATTGTTGATGTGGTTGTTGGTATTGTTGTTGGATATTTGGCCGAGTTGAATTCTCGGGGTGTCGAGTTTTTAGGGGAAATGCTGCCCAAATTTCTGTACATAAAGTGCGAACTTAGCATGGGATTCTTCGATGCTTATGACTAATGGTTGATGCCTAATGATGTGGTTGTAGATTTTGAGCAGTTGAGACTTGAGTTTGGTTAGCCTAGGAAGCGGACGAGGTATGTAAAGCTTACCCTTCTTTTCTTTTGGCATGTCTTAGACGGGATTAAGGTATGACATAGTTTGTGCTTCGGGGAAACTCCATTCTTAAGTTTCGAGTATGTTTATGATTCATATTTGCTTGTGATGTTGGCATCCTTGTATGGTCAGGCTATGGTCCGTATGTCTTTGATATGATTGAGTTTGAAATGTTGTGTAAACTATTTTACTCCGAAAGGACCTTATTTCTAAAAATGTCCGTAACTTTCATGGGCAAAACCGGATTACTTCGAAAAGCTCGTAAACGATTCTCATGTGTTTCTTGATATTCACATTCTTAATATCGTCGAATTATGGTTTATGTGTCTTTTGTATGGTTGGACTTCAAAAGTTTTATAAAAAGTTTTGTTTTCAAAAAGAGTTTTGTAACTACGAACGTCCGTAACTTTCACAAACAGAACCGGATGGCTTTGATATGCTCGTAAATGATTTCATAACGTATGATGACTTTAATTTTCATAGGCGGGCCCGGATTGGGTTGACGCTCGTCCATGGGTCCCGCGACTTTCTTTTGTAAAGTTTTGACGACTTATTTTGAAAAAGCTTAATATGACTATTTTTCCGACCCTCGAGTATGATTATATATTTATTTGTCGAGTTCGAAATGAGGATTTTATGCACATGATTTTTATACGTAACTATGATTTCTAAATTTTTATTTGATATGTTCCCGAGGGACGTTCGGAGGAGACTTGATTTGACTACTGTTTTGGTTTTGAAATAAAAGTTCGTGTTGGTTATTCGGTTGAGTTTGTAATAATGATATGTATGCATATGGTTACTTACGATCTGCTCGTGCGTTCGTTATTACCTCTTTCACGGATCCGGTAGGTATGTGATCGTGCGCGCTATAATATACTCGGTGTCATCGTGTTATGGTTCACCGCGCCCTCACTGCAGGGTCGGGTTCCATTTATATTGGTTATATCTTTTGTGTATGGCGTTATGATGTGTGATGGGGATACGGAGATTTGAACTTCTGGTGTTATCATATCTTTGTGTTGTGGCGCCAGATAGGGTGGCGACCACGTTCTGTCCGCCGGGTCCCACTATGGACCGCATATGATGTGATGTATGATAAAATGATGAGTATGGTCAGTTGATATCAGAGCCGGTGGTGGGGCAAACCCAGTGGTGGGGCAAACCCAATGATGAGGCAAAATTCCACATTGGTTTAGGCAAATCCCACATTGGTTTAGGCAAATCCCACATCGGTTAATGTTATCTCTTATGACAGGTTATGATGTGTTACGGTATGAGTATGTATGATTTGTATGTCGGATGTAAGTACTTGGGTATTCGGGTTATTATACTCACTTTCTGTACTCGACTTCGGTTATGATTTCATTTTCGTATGTTGCACCATACTCGAGTACATATTCGTCGACCCCTTTCTTCGAGGGCCGCGTTTCATGCACGCGGGTACCCACGGATGAGTAAGTGGTGTTAGCGAGAAGATGTTCCCGAGTGAATTGGCGAGCTCCATTTCCTCGGAATCTTTGCCGAGTCCGAGTGCTTGTATGGTATCCGAGATATTGGTAGAGACTTTGCGGACGTGTTGTCGAGTGTATGATATGTTGGGTTTGTTTTGTAGCGGCTATGTAAGCCGGTGTATTTGTATGCATTACGCTACCGATGTGTTTGGCAAGCGGCTACATAAGCCGAGGTGCTGTTGTGCCTTATATTACAGATTTCATACGATTGCAGATTTTATTCGATTGGAAAAAAAAAAAACGAAAGGCATGTTTGTTTTCTGAAATTTTTTCGTTATGTGCGTATGTTATGTTTTGCGGGCCCAGTATGATTATGAGTATTATGAGAGTCAGCGGGTTCACTCGGCCCTAGGTAAGGGCCGGGTGCCCATCATGCCCTATCGGAAATTAGGGTGTGACAGAGGAAATTCATGCCATAAGATTCATGCCTTAGAAAGGAAGGACTAGCCTCACATACCTTTGTCGTTTAACTATTCTATTGCTTCCTCGTTCTCCTTTAATGCACTCGTTTATACCTTGAGGAATTCGTATCGACATTAGCTAAACAATCATAAGAACGTACTTACTAAAGCTAGAGAAAATTGAGCAGCATTTCCTTTGTTTATACTACTTTCCATCATATTCCATATCAACTCCCAACATTCATAACATCAATCATAATATCATAAACAACAAGCATCATTCGTTTACATTGCCCACATTTCACAATTCCACTTCAATTCTCCATAATCATGACCAAAGTCCATTATCGCGTTCTTTCACATCCAATACTTATTCCATGTTCTAAATGTCATTTATAATCTCAACATATCCATTTTCATGATTCATTCCAACTACTACTCAACAATAGCACTATTCACACATTTAAGACCCATTTTCTATACTCTTCTACAATCCAAGTGTTTCAACCTAACAATACTTCAAGCAACGTGGAAAGGTCATGAAACTCACCTTAGATGATGGAAGAATAAGCCTTGAATAGTAATACACCTCTTGCACCAAAACCCTATTTCACCTTTCTTGGGATTTCTTGACTTGGATGACTTTAATGGGTTTCATACACTTGATTCACTTCAATTCTTGTTGTTGATCTTTGATTCCCTTTGTTTTCTTGTGGATAAAATATATGGAAGTTCTAGAGGTCTTGAGACGTTGAAGAAGTGTGTGGAAATGAAATAAATAAAGTTGGAATTGCATTTAAAGAGTTGGAACATTTCAACCGTCGGGAGTTCCACGGACTGTTCCACGGTCCGTGGAACCTTGTGTTGGCCGTGGTTCTGGTCGTGGTTCATGACCAGCCAGCCACCATCTCTGCTGGCAGTTCCACGGACCCTTCCACGGTCCGTGGAACATTATATGGTCCGTGGAACATGGCCGTGAAACTCACAGTTTCACCGAAGTTATTCCCGTCGCCTCGTTTGATCTCCAATCCTTATGGAACCTTCTTAACACTTGTTTATCACTTCATTAGCAATCTAAGGGACGTTATAACTCTTCTCCAAGACATTATTAAAACATCATTAACTCGCTACTCGTGATATTGCCCGACACACAACTTATAACTCGCTTTCCTTAACAACTTTCTTGCCTTAACCCGAATGTCTTTGGAAATCTTAATTGGGACCATTAAAGACTATTTCTCAGTTGTCCAAACCTCGTATACGTCATACCCTCCGTTAGCCTATTCACTGTACGCTAAGGGGAAATTTTCCAGGTGTAACACATATATTGAGCACAAATACTAACAACGGTTTGTCCATTCTATCCAAATCAGGATGGCAAGCAGGACTCGATATATATCAACTGCACATGGCATCAAGCTAACACAATTAGTCAATCAAACACACATAACGGGGTGGCTAGTCCCAACACACATCAGGGCCCAACCTAAGGCAATATCCATCCCAACTTCATACCCGAAGGTTCACATGCTATCTCCGACCTCATAATCCAAATATGTGATTCACTAGATGAAGTCTCATCAAAATAAATCATAACCTACCTGGACTGCCGAACCGCAACACCAACAAGTCACTCTATTGCCTTGTCCTTCCTCTGAAGCTCAGAACCAAAGTAGTCTAAGCATAATTGAATTCTATATTAGAAATCATGAAGAATGATACTAAGATTGCTATGATATCAACTAGGTCCATTTTAACCCTAGAAATTGGGGAAACGGCCCACAAGGGCAAAACGGGAAATTCGCGAGTAAAATACAAAATTAAGTACTAGGGAATCATAACCTAACCATTAATTTTTGATTTAACTCAAGAATTGGTCTAAATGTGATTTCAAGTAAAAAACCCCAAATTGGGTATAAACCCTAAGTCTCTGAATCCGAAATTCAATGTTAAAAGTGGAAGATATGAGGTTACTAAGCTTAGATTCATCAAGTTTTAACACTAACATCATCAATTTATCATATATAATTCCAAGGAAAAGTCTCCCAAAACCCTTCTTCAAATTCCATCTCTAAGGGATTGAAAAGGGAAGGGGAAAATTTAAGATGTTTGTGATTCAAGAGGAGTAAAGGATTAGACAAGGTTTTACCTCTAAGAATTCCTTCAATATGTCTCCAAGAACAGCTTTCCCAAGCTCCAATATCGAGATATGAAATAATGAGTGTCTAAGACTCATTTAATGGATTTAATTGCCCGTCACCCGCTACGTCGCGTGACCGCCCCCGGCGGCTCCACCACCGCATCGCCGGTCAAGCCTAAATGGCTATGACACAACTCGATCTTTGTGCCCCGGTGTCAAGGCGAGCACCAGACACCAGAACTTGGCTTAAGTTTTTCTTTTCGATCCGATTTTTCGACTAACTCCTGAGGCCATTTTCTCACATACCAGATACTTAGTCCCATATAAAAACATGCTACGAACGCGCCTGTGGTCTCAAATTTCCCAACAGAGTACGTCGTTGACCGAGTCAACCACCGATGCCTTAATTCCAGTTTTCCATCCTAAGTTTCGAAATGCATCCGAATGCATTGGGAACCGAACCAAATACCCATACAGGTTCTAAACAACTTTCCGGACCTCTCGAAATTGACAAAATTTCAGAAAAGGTCTGTTTGCCCAAAAGTCAACTTTGGGTCAACCATTTTTCACTTCAAGCCTGTATTTTCACCAAAGTTGCCCGAATTCGGTCTAGGCACCCCGGGAAGCATATCAGCGGTCCCCTCGGGTCAAAAGTGAGCTAATCAACTCTCGAGAATGGGCGAAAATGGCGCAAGAACTATAACGACCAAACGGGTCGTTACATCATATACCAATTGAACCGTTGCTCATCCTCGAGCAAAGAAAAGAAGGAAAGTAGGGAAATGCCTGAATCAGCGAATAACGGGGGATATCGGCTATGCATATCGGACTCAGTCTCCCAAGTAGCCTCTTTCACAGGATGGTGCTTCCGTTGCATCTTCACAGAAGCATTCTCTTTGGACCTCAACTTCCGAACCTACCTATCCAAGATCGCGATAGGCTCCTCCTCATAAGTCAATTTCTCATCAAGAAATATGGAATCCCAATGAACAATGTAGGTACCGTCGGTCTGGTATTTCTTCATCATCGAAACATGAAAGACCGAGTGAACTCCCGCTAAGCCTGACAGCAATGCTAACTCATAAGCTACATCACCGATACAATCCACGATCTCAAATGAGCCAATATATCTAGGGCTCAACTTGTCCCTCTTACCAAACCTTATAACACCCTTCATGGGTAAAACCTTCAATAGAACCTGATCACCAATAGAAAACTTAAGATCCCGAAACTTTCGGTCTGCATGCATCTTCTGCCGGCTCTGAGCTGCCACGAGTCTTGCCTGAATAACTCTCACTCTATCAAGGGACTCTCTCAATAGTTCTGTGCTCCCGAGTCGAGCCTCGAACCCCAAACCAACCAATCGGAGATCTATACCTCCTACCATATAAAACCTCAAAAGGCGCTATACCAATACTCGAATGATAACTGTTATTGTACACAAACTCTACCAAGGGCAAGTGTTGATTCCAATGACCACCAAAGTCAATAACACATACTCTCAACAGGTCCTCGAGCACCTGGATGGTCTGCTTGTACTAGCCATTGATCTAGGATGGAAAGTTGTACTAAAGTCCAATCGGGTACCCAACTCATCATGAAATGCTCTCCAGAATCGAGAAATGAAGATAGTAACCCGATCAGATACAACAGAAATAGGGATCCCATGTAATCTCAGGATATCCCGAATATACATCTTGGCTAACTTCTCCGCGGTATAGGAAACCTGAACCGAAACAAAGTGAGCGGATTTAGTCAACTGATCCACTATCACCCAAATAGAATCAAACTTGCCAAGGGTCTTCGGAAGACCCGTGACAAAATCCATGGCAATCCTCTCCCACTTTCACTCGGGAATGGGCATCCTCTGAAGCATCCCATCGGGTCATTGGTGCTCATACTTTACCTACTGACAATTTCCACACTTAGCCACAAAACCAACTATATCTCTCTTCATACGGCGCCACCAATAGTGCTGCCTCAGGTCACGGTACATCTTAGTAGCTCCTGGATGAATGGAATAGCGAGAGCTATAGGCCTCAGATAAGATCAACTGAATCAGATCACCAACAGGAGGAACGCATACGCGTCCCTCCCAATCCTCGAATGCCTCGGGAATCAATCACGGCCTCGCTTTGCCTCCCATCGAAACCACTATCTCGAATCTTGCTCAACTGAGCATCCTCAAACTGATGAGCCTTGATCCTATCCAATAATGATGACCTCACCTCTATGCAAGCCAAAATCCTGCCCGGGGTTGAAATATCAAGACGGACGAAAACGTTGCCGTAGTCCGAACCTCCATACGGACGGTGCTTGAAAACAATCAATCGAGCTAAGCTCCCCATACTTATTGCCTTGCGACTCAAGGCATCAGCCACCACATTGGCTTTACCAGGGTGATATAGAATGGAGATGTCATAGTCCTTCACAAGTTCCATCCATCGTGACACCTGAATTAAGATCTCTAGTAAACACATCTTTGAAGGCTACGGTGATCGGTGAAAACCTCACAATGGACACCGTACAAGTAATACCTCCATAGGTTTAAGGCGAAGACTACGGCCAATAACTCCTAATCCTGGGTAGAGTAATTCTTCTCGTGAACTTTTAACTGACGGGAAGCATAGGCTATCACCCACCCTCCTCATCAACACCCCGCCCAAACCCATACGGGGAAGCGCATCACAATAGACGAAGTCCTTACCCTCCGCAGTGAGGCTAGGATCGGCCGTGGTTAAAAAGAAGCTTGAGCTTTTGAAAGCTTTCCTCACAATCATTCGTCCCTTTGGAAGGAAACATCCTTTTAAGTCAATCTGGTTAAGGATGAAGCAATGGCAGCAAAAGTCTTCACAAAATGACGGTACTAACTGGCCAACCCACAAAACTACGAATCTCGATAACTGTAGTGGGCCTCGCCCAACCCTTCACAGCCTTAATCTTCTATGGATCAACCATAATTCCCTCTTTGGACACCATATGACCTAAGAATGCCATAGACTCTAACGTAACTCACACTTAGAAAATTTGGCAAACAAACTATGTTCCTTTAACAACCCAAGGACGGCACGAAGATGGCTCTCATGCTCCACTCTACTCTTGGAATACACCAAGATGTCATCAATAAACACAATCACAAAAGAATCAAGGAACGACCTAAAGATGCCATTCATCAAAGTCATAAATGCAGCCGGGGCATTGGTAAGCCCAAAAAACATCACTAGAAACTCATAGTGGCCATATCTCATCCAAAATGCTGTCTTTGGAATATCCTCCACCCTAATTTTTAACTGGTGATGGGCAGGATGCAAATCAATCTTAGAAAACACCGAAGCACCCTGAAGCTGGTCAAATAGATCATCAATACGAGGCATAGGGCAATTGTTCCGGATAGTGACCTTGTTCAACTGGCGGTAATCAATACACATCCTCATAGTCTCATCTTTCTTCTTCACAAATAACACGGGAGCACCCCAAGGGGAGACGCTCGGTCTAATGAACCCCTTGCTCAATAAATTTTGTAATTGTTCCTTAAGCTCTCTCAACTCGGCAGGTGCCATCCGATATGGTGGGATGGAAATGGGATGAGTGCCAGGGTCCACGTCGATACAGAAATTAATATCGCGAACGGGTGGCATACTCGGCAAGTCTGACCAAATACCTTCGTGAACACGCTCATAATAGGGATAGACTCAACGGGTGGAATGCAATTGTCATATCGCTAACATGCGCCAAATACGCTAAACACCCCTTACTTACTAACTTCTTTGCCCGAAGGAAGAAAATGATCTTCTTTGGAGCAAGACTAGGAATACCTCTCAACTCAAGCCTAGGAATGCTCGGCATGGCTAAAGTGACTGTCTTAGCATGACAGTCCAAGATCGCATGGTAAGGAGAAAGCCCGGACATCCCAATATAATATCAAAGTCCACCATATCAAGAATAATCAAATCTACCCAAGTGTCGTAACCCATAATAGTAACCAAACAAGACCGGTAGACTCGATCAACAACCACAAAATCTCCAACCGGAGTAGACACATGAACAAGTATATCTATGCTATCATAGGGTAAATCCCAACCAACGGCGTGAAATGCAGATGCATACGAATAAGTGGATCCAGGATCAAATAACACAGATGCTATTATATGACGGACAGAAGTGGCACTGAGATCACGAAGATCCGAGGCCTCCGCTCGGGCCTACCGGGGGGAAATGAGTAACAATGGGCTCCACCATGCACAGTCTGGGATCCCCCTCACTATGAGTACCACCGGAGTCAGTGGGCCCACCTCTAGAACTATGGGAAGTAACGCGGCGACTAAACACCGCCTACGAAGTCCTCCTCGACCAGAATGATACAGGAGTTCTCGGCGGCTGATAATCCCGCCTAGGCCGGGGACATCTCCTGGCTACATACCTAACCTCGCCACAAGAGAAATAGGTAAGAGGAGTCGAGTGTTGAAACACGGAAGCTAAAAACCCAGATGAAGCAGCCCTGTCCACTGGTCTAGAGAACGAACTCTTAAGAGCTCTCTGCCTAGGTGGCTCACTAGAGAAAGTCGGTAATACTGAGTGCACGGGATAATCGAAATAGGACTCCAGGTGGCCTTGGCCGACCGACACCCACAACCCCCCAAATTTTGCGCGTCCGACGTGGCCTCTTGTCACCAACACTAAAAGCACGGGCCTTGGCGCCTTCAACCATAGAAGCATGCTCAATAATGGACTGGAAGGAATCCCCCATAGACTCCATCTGAAGGCAAGGAATTTGTAAAGAGCCCACTAGTCCTCCCACAAAGCGTCAGATCCTATCGGCCTCAGTATGGATCAGCAGAGTAGAATAATGGGCTAAGTAAAGGAAATGGGTCACAAAGGACTCCAAGGACATGCCCCTCTGCTCAAGGTGTAAAAACTGCTCCCTACGAGCCTCTCTCAAAGACCGGGCACATACTTCGCAAGAAAGGCCGGTAAAGCGAGTCCGAGTCAAAGGAGGAGAACCGGAGTTCCGCACGCTACTTAAATACCTTTACCACATCTTCGCGTTGCTGCGAAACTGGTAGGAAACATAATCAATGGCATGGGTCTCTGCTATCCCCATACGGTGCAGCAACTCATGCATATCAACAATAAACTCATAGGCATCCTCAGACGAAGTACCAGAGAACCTCGGTGGCTCTTACTTCCTGAACCTCCCCACCAGGTCTTGATCAGCAGCAGTCATAACGGCACCATCCATAGGTTTTAAATCCTCACCAGGGGTGGGTATGGCATCGATGCAAGGAGCCATAGCTGTGGCGAGATGTGCTACCCGCGTAGGTCCCTGCTCAGTGGTCTGCGCCCCAACCATAGTCTGTGAACCCCCTCCGGGTGTAGTAACACCGACTGCCAGCTGCTGGGCATCAGGATGAAGCAACACTCTAGCGATAGTGTCAAGCATGGCCTGGTCAGAGGTAACCTCCGGTTGTGTCTGAGCTGGAGCCACATACTCGGGCTCGGGGGATGGAGATCTCTCTCGGCGCTGTCCCATCGTTGGGGCTCTACCTGTTATATCCCGCATTTTTGTACATTGGAACAATCCGGATTAATTATGATAAGTTAAGGACAAAACTATTTTGGGATACAAAGTCAGGATTTTTGACCTTCGATTTTATTTTGAGACATAAGTTGTTCATGAATTTGTTGGTATGGAACACTTAGGAAAATTTGGGACCAAAATTGAAATTAGTGAAACTTGAAAATCATGCAATTTACTTGCATTGGCCGTGTAGTTATTGGAATCGCTCCACCCATTTTGTGTTCAATTCTTATTGCTCCAACACATGGTGTGGGCCAAGGTCACTTTAAAATCATATTCTATAAAAAGAAAAAAATGATCAAATGTTTCAT
>NC_081343.1:15686071-15726353 GCF_029784015.1 Lycium ferocissimum | reverse complement strand
GGGGCCGAATTTGGCCCCGGAGGCGCCATTCCAAGAAGAAAGGGGCCAACATACCAGAATTTTACACCCCCGTACGCGGGGGCCGAAAAATGCCCCCTTTTCCGAATTGCTTCGTCGACTCGTTTGATCTCCAATCCTTATGAAACCTTCTTAACACTTGTTTAACACCTCATTAACAATCTAAGGGATGTTATAACTCTTCTCCAAGACATTATTAAGTCATCATTTAATTGTTACTCATAAATCATTTCCGATACATAACGTATACCTTGCCTTTCTTGGTGAACTTTCTTCTCTTGCCTCGAATGTCTTTGAAATCCCAATTAGGATCACCAAATGATACTTATTACTTATCGAAACATCGTATACTTCATGCCCGTCGTTAGTCTATTCACTGTGCATCAACGTAAGATTTTTCGAGGTGTAACACATCAACTCAAAAGTAAGCATGATCAATTAACGAAATCAAATGCCAATGAAAATGCAGGTCACAATGCCATAAGCCATATTAGGACTTAGATAAATCTGCTCAACTATGGAATGAATCATACAAACCATCTCAGTCAACATAAAGAGTCTGTGTCACCTTTTTCTTCCAAGCATCGCAAGCACACCTCATAACTAAGTCTTATGTCACCAAAGTGTTCCATTTCCTTTCATAGTTGCCATAAGTCTTCCATCAATTATTTCCGGACCATTCCCATCATGTATGAATGTATGAATGCAGGAATAAGGAATCAGTGAAATGAATGTAAAGGAATATGCTATGAAGATTACAACCACCATAAGTTGTATCAAATCTCGCATAGCTTCATTACTAATAGCAATTCATAATCAAGATCTCAATTGTGCCTTATCACAAGTACACATCTAATTCAAGATTAATCTCATTATCTGATCACAATATGAAGCTCCACGTGTTTCCAATTCAACAATCAATATGGAACATGATCAGCCAATAATATCAGGGTCAATGAATACAAGGCACCATGCCACTAGTCATAACAAGACTCAGATAAATCACTCAACAATAGCAAGGCTATGTAACAATATACATCAACAAGAAGAGTATATATTGACTCCTTACTTCCCATATCACGACAAATACACATTAGGTTTCAGTACTTAAAGTAATGGCAACAAGCCCACATAATCAGAAATCATACAAATCTAGATAATAATCCAATGAACACCGTGTTCGAAGACCTAATCATTCTTTCTCCTGTCAATTCTATACAATATATATGTTTCATTAATCAAGTCTAAGTAAAGTAAGTCGTAACCTACCTCGAATGCAGAACAACAGCCACGAAATACTCCACACGAGCCTTCTATTTTCAAAATGCCTCAGAACGGTGGCAGTATGGTAAATAACTACAGACCAAATACTAAGTAAGCCACACACCATCTAATCAAACAAAACAATAACTGGGGAAGAAGACAAATTACTTCTACCCTTTTCAATTGGGTGAACCATCACTTAATAGTAAATTTATCATAATCTCAATCCCAATAATAATAATCTTTCAATTTAAAGGTTTCTAATCACTTTAGACCCTTCAAATCAGATTTTAGGAAAAACCCCCAATTTGGGTGAAACCCTAAGTCTCAATATATAATTTTCACAATGATTATGAAATTCCCATCCTAGAAGGTGATAACCTACACTTCTAGATGATATAAACAATAACACAAACCATATTCCATAATTTCAAATAAGGGTTTCATGAATTTAGGATTCTGGAGCTTTCACCCACCATTAATGGACCTTAAAACTAACCGTGGAAACTTAAAGAATGAAGGTAAAGGAACAAGTAATGGTTAAGAATTACCCTTAAGGAGAATCCACCAAAGCTATAGAATATTCGCCTTTTTCTGTCTTGGAAACTGTTTTTTGAGTTTTGGGACCAATGACTCAAAATTGTCAATAAAAAAGTGGATTTCTGCCTCTCGTCAATTGCTGTAGCAGTCACTATGTTCACTGCAACGGTCTCGCTGTAGCAGTCTGAACCACCGCTATAGTGAACCTCATTAACTCCCAATCCTCACGGTGGCGACTGGCTCCCCGCTGTGGCGGACCCGTTGTAGCGGACCTAGTTCGCTGTAGCGGTCGCATCTAAACCAGAAACTCTGGTTTTTCACCAAGTTTCCACCCAAAATCCCAACATCAATCCGAGGCCCTACACATATAAACCAGACATGCACATATAAGTAAAAATTCGCTATAGACTCACCCGTAGCCTCGGAATCCCTAATGGAGTTCTAATTCACTAAGTCAACCCCCAACGGAAATAAAACAAGTTTTCACACAAGGGCACAAAATACTATCACAAGCCTTTGCTTTGAAATTCTAAATCTTTAAGTTCTCATGGACTCTCTCCTATCCTCGGAAATGAACTGACAAGGGTAAAATGGTCAAAAAGCTCTTTACGACCTAGCAAATTGTTACATCAGATACCAATTAAACAATCGTTCGTCCTCGAATGAAGAAGGGGACTATGAAGGCTGACGGTAACTCAAGAACCTGTATTATAACCACCTGGAAGACCCTACAAAAATAAGTGCGCCAAAACACTGCTCGTTCACCTTATCACTCAAACTTCTTTTAATTTAGCTCAAAGATCCAATTGCCCATATTCCCCATGCTCGAATTTTCTCACAACTGACCTTCGAATGCCAGAACTTCTTCTTTTGGAATTCTCCGTTTCGATATAGCCATACCTCTGAATGCGATCAATAGGTCCCAACACATTTCTCAGACCAGCACAAACCTCTAGATATAGACATAATTTTATCCCACTCGAACTGACTCCAAATTTTTCGAAACCAATCACAGACCCATCTGGGGCGACTAATTCTAGTCCTTTAATATTTTGAAAATGCTCACTCAAGCTATCCGATTTAGTAATACCCATAACATAACACACTACCTCAAATACGGTCTTGTCTCTAAGATACCACTCTAACCTTCACGTTACAGGGATTTCTAGAAACCCTCTCCTTTAACCCATACTAACCTTTAACCCATACTAACTCCTCCACTGTAGTGTGTTACGAAAATATCGAACTGCGTATCACATAAGACACTTCCCATAAACCTTAACATACCGGTAACCTGAATTTTTCTTCTAGCTAGTCAGTGATCACGAAAGTCTGTCATATCATTTAGTCCTTTTTTTTGTACACTCCTTTCCTTAAACGCACGATCGCACCTCGTCTGAAATATGTAAGACGCCATCTCCACGACCTATACTGGCCCAAGTAATCCTGAAGGTGTACCTTATTTTTATCGATTCTCGATAAACTATACTTTTTCCGGCTCCTCAATCCCCATTTCCAATCAACTCGCAAACATCGTCACCCTCTAACTATTTCTTTAACCTACTCGATAGAATGCCACACATCATAAGTCTTGCCAACTAGCCGAGTCAATCCTGGGAATGGTACCATGTCACACATTCTAAACCAGAGTTCCCTTAACCCACTAAACTCTAAAACTGAAAACTTTCTAAATCCAAAGATATCATATATACTGTCCTACTACTACTCTGACTTATATCCACCAAAGTTCCTTTTCTCAAATTTCCTTAACTCGAATTTTGAAATGTTTTGCACAACTCGGATTTATTCAGACCTCATTATTCATTTATCACTTCCAATGTCCTAATTGTCGAACCAGAACACCTCTAACCATGAACCTGATTATCTATTTCATTCGATTAACTCAATTGAGTAATAACACCAGTCGTAGTAGGAACAAGCCATACTCACACAATAGGTACAAGGCTCTCAACATCGCCCAAGTATGCTTAGAGAACGATGAAGGGAAGATGACAAGGTATTAAGGTTTTTAACTAAGGAAATAAGAAGAGAATCTGCCCGCTGTCCGCTGCAGCGGTAGGACCTTCGCTACTGCGGTTCTGGTGCCGCTACGGCAGGCACCAGGCACTAAAATTTTTCTTGATTTTTGACTTGTCTCAACTCGAAATCTGGCTATTACCAGTAGTTCCTTGAGTACTAAAAACTCCGCACTTGACCAATACTAAAGTCGTTCTTATTAGTCAACCACCGGCTCCTATTGGCCCATGGCATAACCAAACATACCAAATCGACATGGAACCCTTAAGTCCATTTTACCATGCATGACCGCAACATAATCCTTAAACCACTAGCTCCCCGATTCCACGATATCCTTATCATTCCTCTAATCATGAAGAACGGGTGTACGTATGCTTTACTAAAGGACTAGGACCATAGCTACCTAACATCTTAAGTATCCACCCATCATAAGTAACATTGATTCCCAATCTAAAATCGATAACCACCTTCCTAAAAGAACCCACAAAACACTACCACATAGTCACGTCAAAACCCAACTTAACTTTTCACAACCGAATACTCAACCCGCTCTAGTACAACTTGCAACCTTACCCGACGAGAACGTAAGATACCAATTGTTTCCTTTTTTGATGGCGGAGATTAATCTATCCAAATCCTTCTTCTTACACCTCCGTCCCATCAACACGAAAGTACTCACACCCATTTACCCTAAGAGTCTCACTTGCTACGCATTTTACACAAAGTCATCCTTCATGTCCTTATTCCTAATTTCTCTTCTTTGTTACTCGTGGTCACTACACTTTTGTCCAAATCCTATGATCCTTACTGAACTTACGTTCATGCCACGCACGCCATCATAATACCCTGACGAAGTTGAAACTTATTCCCAGCACCAGTCATATCTCTAAGAAATCATACTTGCTAAGTCATAAGTACACTTCTGCGACTTTCAAGTAACTAATCACTGAAAACACAGGGATCACGCAGTCCCCTGCATTATCACTCCTATCTTTCCAAGAATATGGCAAAATAATTGGGTCTAAATCACAACCCACACAACTGAAACTTCAAGTCATAATTGGAAACTGAACTTAGTCACGCGTTCGAATCAAGATGACACATCTCATACCCTACCACAACACGTCACAAATGAACCATTCGCATAAAGGTTTAGAAAATGAGGTTCTACCATTCGTGGGAGAATAAGACAGGGAAATTCATATACCAATTGAAATCGACTAGATATCAATTGGAATGAAGTAGCACAAAAGAATGAAAGAATTGAAAATTTCCTAAATGTCTTGTAGCCTCTCGCAGATAAGTACGGAGCTCATCGTACCGATCCGTAAGACTATACTAGACATGTTCTTGTACTTGTACGATCGGTAACCTAGGGCTCTGATACCAAGTTATCACGACCCAATTCGTGAATCGTGATCGCACCCACACTGTTCCCCCCAGGTAGGCGAGCCATTCCTAAATCATTTTAGTCATTTATAAGAATTGTGCAGAAATACACAATGATTTAGCTAACAGATTCAAATATATATAAATGATAAATGCGAAAGTAATAATAACCCTAAAATCTGGTTTGGACTAGTACAAGAGCCACTGTTACATAGATACAAGTCTGATAGGAAGTACAAATCTAAAATATCAACACTTTCTTAGAAATACAAAGTAGACTCTTAAATACTAGAAATTGTCTTCGGGTTGCGGATCGAGGCAAAGCTCACCCTGGAGTCTCTATCAAGTAGATTCAGATAACTCTCGATGACAGGAGCTAGAACTGGTAACAAACTGTACACTCAAAAGAAGAGTACAACAATAGTAGCATCAGTACAAACAACACGCACTGAGTAAGCATCATAGGCCGACTAAGATTAGTTCACGTATGCAAGCATAAAATCAACAAGATAAGAAGATAGGCACATAATACTCAATCCAAGGTCACAAAATATCCCATAACTGAATCATAACCCAAGAGGAAGCTTCTAAACCAAAGGTATGTCTTATCACATTAGTCTCATTCAATAATCACAACCCAAGTTCTAACCTAGGAAGCGTCACTACCCAGCGATCTAACCCAATCCATAATCCGATCCATGCCACCATAATAATATGAACAGACCACACCAAGTCAAAAATAAAGAGTCGTACGATGATGGATGATAATATGTAATGATGTGCAATGCACTGGCCAAATACCTCAAACCCGTACACACATGCTAATGGTATTGTTTACCCAATAGTTATGACCTGCAGGGGACCTATGGTGTTCATGTACCACTCGCTCTGGAACTGACCTCGGATCACGAGCTGGCAACAAAAGCCACATCCTCGCTTCCGTCAAATATATATATATATATATATATATATATATATATATATATATATATATATATATATATATATTCAAGATAGGTTATATCCTCACCCCTTGTCGCATGTGCCTTTTAAACATATACTATATGCAAGAACGAGTATTCAAATATGGTTCAAGTCTAGAACCCCAAGATGAAACATCAACTCAAAAGTAAGCATGATCAATCAATCAAGTCAAATATCAATGAAGATGCAGGTCAAAATGGCCAACTCAACTATGGAATGAATCATACAAACCATATGAGCCTACATAAAGAGTCTGTGTCACCTCTTTCTTCCAAGTATCGCAAGCACACCTCATAACTAAGTCGTGTGTCACCAAAGTGTTCCATTTCCTTTCATAGTTGCCATAAGTCTTCCATCAATTATTTTCGGACCATTTTCTTTATGTATGAATGTATGAATGCAGGAATAAGGAATCAGTGAAATGAATGTCAAGGAATGTGCTATGAAGATCACAACCACCATAAGTTGTATCAAATCTCGCATAGCTTCATTACCAACAGCAATTCATAATCAAGATCTCAATTGTGGCTTATCACAAGTACACATCTAATTCAAGCCTAATCTCATTATCTGATCACAATATAAATCTCAACGTATTTCTAATTCAACAATCAATATGGAACATGATCAGCCAACAATATCAAGGTCAATGACTACTAGGCACCATGCCACAAGTCATAACAAGAATCAGATAAATCACTTAACAATAGCAAGTATATGTAACCATCTACATCAACAAAAAGAGTATATATTGACTCCTTCCTTCTCATATCACGACAAATACACCTCCCGTTTCAATACATAAAGTAATGGCGACAACCCCACATAATCAGAACTCATGCCAATATAGATAAAAATCCAACCAAACACCATGTACAAAGACCAAAGCATGCTTTCTCCCATCAATTCTATACAATATATATGTTTTGCTAATCAAAGTCTGAGTAAAGTAAGTCGTAACCTACCTCGAATGCAGAACAGGAGCCACAAACTACTCCACATGAGCCTTCTATTTCTGACACGCCTCAAAACAACGGTAGTCTAGTAAATAATGATAGACCATAATGCGCCACATACCATCTAATCAAACAAAACAACAACTGGGGAAGAAAACCAATTACTTCTACCCTTTTCAATTGGGTGAACCACTTAAGGGTAAATTTATCATAATCTCAATCCCAACAATCATAATCTTTCAATTTAAAGGTTTCTAATCACTTTAGACCCTTTAAATCAAAATTTAGGCAAAACCCCCAATTTGGGTGGAACCCGAAGTCTCAATATATAATTTTCACTATGATTATGAAATTCCCATCCTAAAAGGTGATAATATACACTTCTAGATGATATAAAAAGTAATATAAACTATATTCCATAATTTCAAATAAGGGTTTCATGAATTTAGGGTTCTGGAGCTTTCACCCAACATTAATGGACTTTAAAACTAACCATGAAAACTTAAAGAATGAAGGTAAAGGAACAAGTAATGGTTAATACTTACCCTCAAGGAGAATCCACCAAAGCTATAGAATATTCACCTCTTTCTCTCTTGAAAATTATTTTTGGTGTTATCGGACCAATGACTCAAAATTGTCAATATAAAAGTGGATTTCCACCTCCTGTCGACTGCTGCAGTGGTCACTATGTTTGCTGCAGTGGTCTCTCTTGTCACGACCCAACCCCGTAGGCCATGACTAGTGTTCGAATTGGACACTCGTACGCACTTGACACTCAGAATTAGCATACTATCTCGCACAATCATACATAATCGCATATAGCCTCAGATTATCACAAAATAGTCAACATATGTCAGAAAAGCCGGCTAGGCTGGCATAATGTACAGAATCTCGAAATATGCACAAAGGCATGCCGACTAGGCTGCCGTGGCGGGTGGACCGCCCAAAACATATAACACACACACATAGCTATACAGATATAGCTATACCCACAGACATTTCCATAGACCTCTAAACTGAGTAACAAAATCATATGACGGGACAGGGCCCCATCGTACCCCTGAATAAATATATACATATGCATCAGAAAAGTATATATACCAAAATATCGGCTCCGAACGAAGGAGCACTCCCCGAGCAGCGTAGAATAGGTGTCCTAGGCGGGTGGATCACCAAGCCGAGCATCCGTACTGCGGTATGAAACGCACCCCCGAAGAAAGGGGTCGATTTTAACTATGTACCGAGTATGTAAAGCAAGGAATATATTAACCAATCGTAATCAAACAGAATATACAGAAAATAAGTACAATATGCAAAATAGCAAAACATTTAGTTTAAAAACATAAATCATGCATGGGCTCTTAGAACGATGGTCGCCCGCCTGTCGATGGCGCCATACCACAGCATCACACCAGAAAGTTTCATATCTCCGTAACCCGACATATCCCCGTAACACATCATAGCCAACCATAACACCATACACAGCATACACCAAATATATGGAACCCGGCCCTCTGCGGAGGAGCTCGGCGAACCGTAACACAACATCACACCGGAATATACCATAATGCGCACGAAATATAATCGGCCCGGGATCCAGTGAACGAGGTAATATCCATAAGCACGAGCGGAGTCGTGAGTAGCCATATGCATAAAATCATAATCATAACTCATTAAGTAAGTAAGAAACCCATATGCGGATGTCAAAGTGAAAGTAGTATTAAATTTTTCCGAAGGTCATTAAGGATAAGCATAGAAAAGCCGCGGGCCCCACGGACGGGTGCCGACCCCATCCGAGCCCGACTACGAGAGTTAGGGGAATGTTATGTCTTATGAAGTTACCTATTATGTTTCGGGGCGATCCGAGCTCATCGGCAAAAGTTACGAGCGTTTGAAGTTCGGAACCTTTTTGTAGCAAAATTCTTTATAAGACTTTTGAAATTCAATCTTTTGAAAACATAAGAACCTTAGTTTGGTTACATTAAAGAGTAATGAATAAGGCACATATCTAAGCTCGGATCCTAAGAGCAGAATTACCCCGAGGCTCGGGTCATAGCCTAGTAGCACTAAGACATGCCAAAGAAGAGAAAGTGACTCCTTACATACCTCGTCCGCTCGCAAGCTAAGTCAAGTCTCAACTCTCGGACGCTCCAAGATCTACATAACGCCAATATACCAAACATTAGCCATAAGCCTTTAGGCATTCAATTCCAAACGAACATTAAATTCTACAGAAATTTCGGCAGCATTTCCCCTATAAATACACCAACCCCGAGATTTCAACTCGGCTAATTTCAACAACAACCAAACCAACAACCAACCTACAATATCAATAATCAATTCAAAAATGCATGCTACATTAAATACACTTCTTTCTACATAACTTCAACAACATTCAAACATTCCAACAACATTCATTATTTCCATTCAACTACTAATATTCAAACTAACATCAACGTTTATACATTCGATTACTACTCCAAAACCATTCAAACAATATTCAAGAACGCCTTAACCGATTCGCACAATTTTCCAAACAATCCAAACATTGTTCCAATTTACCCGAAATTGCCCCCAAACCCGAGAGCAACACCACTCACATTCCTTTCTTCCAACTTCATGAATTACACTAACAATCCATACATTAACAATGTCATTCTCCTAAGTACAAGATTTTACATTAAACGTACAATGACTTCCAAAACAGTCCGCAACCTTCACAACATTAACTTAGATCATCCAAAAGCTCATTATCGATATAGAATTCACAACGACAACAACTAAAGCATTAAGTAACATTCACTCATCCTTGTCACAAGCATGGCCTATATTCGGCCATCTTCACACACACACATATATGTGATTCCCATTCATTCAACACACTACAACAACAAGGAAACATGCTACATATAATTCAATCTATCAATCCAACAATACATTGCACATACACGACCACAAGCCATGCATGCTCCATGCCCACGGTTCAACTCCAACATATAGGTTTTCATGAATTTCATTCATATTTACATACTACGACATGCCCACACCATTCACAACACATAAAAGAGAATTAATTCTTACCTTTTCTTCTTCACTTCACACGTCCACTAAGGTGATGAATAAGAGAAACGGATAGCTTATTGATCCGAACAACGCTTCCACGTTAATAAGCACCCTTGAATTAGTTGTTTTGCTAGGAGAACCAATTTTTTTGATGGAAGTTTCTTGGTCTTGAATTTGCTCTCTATGGCCGAATCTCCTCCTTTCTCTCTTCTCCTTGTTTTCTTGATTTTTCTAGAAGTAAAATGAAGAGCAAGATGACTTAGTCATCTTTTAAATTCCATATAAAATAATTCCATGTGGCCAAGGCCCACAACTAAGGTGGCCGGCCACTTTAGCCCCTTAATTTCCATAATACACAAGTTTCCTTAATTCATTTTTGCCCCCAAATGTTTCCTTTATACTTTCATGCTACTAAGGTCATACACCACTTATATTTTTAAAACAAAATCGTGATTAAAAATCCCGACTTCATGTTCCAGAATAGCCTTGTTCCTAACTTGTCATAATTCATTCATATTGTCCCGTTGCTCAAAATACGGGATATAACATCCTCCCCCTTGCTATAGTGAACCTCATTAACTCCCAATCGAATGGTTAGCGAACTCCATTCCATTGTAGCGGCCGCATCAGAACCAAAAACTCTAGTTTTTCACCAAGTTTCTACCCAAAATCCAAACATCTATCTGAGGCCCTACACACATAAGTCAGACATGCACACAAAAGTAAAAATTCTCTACGGCACCGGCGGCCTCAGAATCTCCAACGGAGTTCTAATTCACAAAGTCATCCCCCAACGGAAATAAAATAAGTTTTCAAACAAGTGCACAATATACTATCACAAGCCTTTGCTTTGAAATTCTAAATCTTTGAGTTCTCATAATCAAGAAAATAAACTAACTGGGGTAAAATTGTCAAAAAGCTCCTAACGATGCTAGGTCATCACATGATCCATTCTCGAGACATTAAGTGAGTCTAGTGAAAACGGAATGATTTAGAATCCTTTAGTGAAAGTATTTGACCAATAGTTGAATTTTGGGTAAATGGACACTTTTTCAGAATTTCGTTGACTTCGTAAGGTGTGGAGGGTCGATTATGACTTGGTGGGTGGATGGTATAGTTCCCGAGGTGTTTGGTTGCATTTTATGTACGTGGTTGGAAACTTGTTTTATTCCGTTTGGGGGTTGACTTGGTAAATTAGGCATCCGTTGTAAATTTCAAGGCGGTGAATTCAGCGCATTTTATGTGTCTATGCATAACTTGTTTGTGTATGTGGGCCACATTTTGGGAACCTTGTTCCGCAACCGCCATGGTGGGCTTTATGCTGCCATGGCGGAGTCTCGACTGCCATGGCGAGAGGCTGCATTTAATTATTATACATGGTCTCGGTCTAGCTATGGAGATCCTTGTGGCCGTCGTGGCGGAATGATGGGAGCAGTATCCCATTTATTCTCCTAAGTTCAATTCCTTTAGTAAAAACACTCCTAAAACCTATCCTAAGAGCTTAGAGAGGCAATTATTGAAGAACTTGGGGGAACCATCCTTGAAGGTAAGTTCCAAACCATTATCATGTTCATTCTCATTTTGTGTTCTTACGGCGTTGATTCGCTTGCTTTTGACCCGAAGGGACCGGTTTTGGACATTCGTCCTCGAATGTTAAACTAACCTTACGGGCCTTACAAACAATTCGGGGGTGTCCTTTTGTAGCTGTTGCACACAATTCGTTCATTAATCAAAATAATCAAGTAAGGAATTTAGATTACAAATAAATGAGGATACTTTCTTCTTCGTAAGCAACTTTGCCTATTCCTTGTTCCGCAACCTTCTTAACTCCAATATAGCCCAATAGGATAGTCCTCCGTGACCGACATCATCTACGGAAATATTCTTCACCAATGCACTTACGGAGCATAAAACATGGAATACCTTCCCAAATCTCATCCAATTCGTAGGCAACTTTGCCTATTCTCCGAATAACCTGATAAGGCCCAATATATCTTGGACTGAGCTTCCCTTTCTTGCAGAATCTCATAACACCTTTCATAGGTGATACCTTCAGGAATACCCAATCACCAACCTGGAACTCCAAGTGCCGACGTCGATTGTCTGCATACGATTTCTGTCGACTCTGGGCCGCTAATAACCTTTCTCGAATAAGCTTCACTTTGTCCACCGCCTGCTGGATCATATCTGGACCAATTAATTTAGTTTTACCAACATCGAATCAGCCAATTGGTGACCTGCATTTCCTGCCATATAAAGCCTCGTACGGTGCCATCTGGATACTGGAGTGGTAGCTATTATTATAGGCAAATTCAATCAGTGGCAAGTGATCATCCCAGCTACCTCTGAAATCGATAATACAGGCCCGTAACATATCTTCTAGTGTCTGGATAGTACGCTCGGCCTGCCCATTAGACTGAGGATGGAATGCTGTACTAAGACTTACCTGGGTCCCCAATCCTTCTTGAAATGATCTCCAGAAATTTGTTGTAAACTGGGCACCTCTGTCGGAGATAATAGATACGGGAACTCCGTGAAGCCTTACTATCTCCTTAATATATAATCTGGCATAATCCTCAGCTGAATAGGTGGTCCTAACCGGAAGGAAATGGGTTGATTTTGTCAGTCTATCAACGATAACCCAGATGGAATCATACCTCCGCGGAGTGCGGGGCAACCCTGTAATGAAGTCCATATTAATTATTTCCCACTTCCACGTCGGTATCTCCATTTCTGTAATAGCCCACCGGGTTCGGTGCTCAATCTTAACCTCGCGGCAATTTGGGCACTGAGCCACGAATTCTGCGATATCCTTTTTCATACCGTCCCACCAATACAGACATCTGAGGTCGTGATACATTTTTGTAGCTCCTGGATGAACAGAATAACGGGCATAATGTGCCTCGCCCATAACCTGTCGCCGTAACTCCGCAACCTCAGGTACACACAGTCTGCCCCTGTGTAATAATACTCCATCCGGTGTAATCTCGAACGGAGTCTTCTCCTTTTCACGGGCTGTGTCTCTGTACTGCACCAGAACAGGGTCTTCATATTGGCGGCGCTTTATTTCTTCCAGAATAGAAGATTCAGCAACTTCTCGGACAGAAATCCCAGCATCTCCAGATTCGGCTACACGAACTCCAAGACTTGCCAGCTGATGAATTTCACGAACTATTTCTTTCTTTTCCGATGGAACATCCGCCAGGCTGCCCATAGATTTACGGCTGAGTGCATCTGCTACCACATTAGCTTTCCCAGGATGGTATAGAATATCAACATCATAATCTTTCAAAGAACTCTAACCACCTTCTCTCGCCGCAAATTTAGCTCTTTCTGCTTAAAGATATATTGGAGGCTCTTATGATCTGTATAAATATCAACATGAACGCCATATAAGTAGTGTCTCCATATCTTCAAAGCATGGATCACCGCGGCCAGCTCCAGATCATGAGTGGGATAATTCTTTTCATGTTTTCTGAGCTGTCGGGAAGCATATGCTATGACTCGGCCGTGCTGCATTAATACACAACCCAGTCTAAAACCTGAAGCATCACAATATATAACATACCCGTCTGGTCCCTCAGGAAGTGTCGAACCGGAGCCGTAGTCAATTTTTCCTTCAAAGAATCGGAAGCTCCGCTCACGAGCATCATGTCCACCGGAATTTGGCTCCCTTCTGAGTTAGCCTTGTTAAAGGCGCTGATATTGAAGCAAATTTCTCCACAAATCTTCTGTAATAACCAGCCAATCCCAGGAAACTACGTACCTCAGTCGGCGTTGTAGGTCGGGGCCAATTCTTCACGGCTTCGATCTTCTGGGTATCCACCCGGATGCCGTCAGCTCCAATAATATGTCCCAAGAATGCCACTGATGTCAGCCAGAATTCACATTTAGAAAATTTTGCATATAATTTCTGATGCCGAAGTACCCAAGTACCGTCCTCGATGATCCGCGTGCTCTTCTTCGACCGAGAATAAACCGAATATCATCAATAAATACGATCACGAACATATCCAAGAACGGTCCGAATACCCGATTCATAAGATCCATGAATACCGCCGGAGCATTCGTCACCCAAAAGACATAACTCGAATTCATAATGCCCATACCGGTCCCGAATGCCGTCTTGGGAATATCTCGCCTCCCGTACTCGCACTGGTGGTAACCCGACCGCAGGTCTATCTTTGAAAAACATTTGACTCCCTGCAACTGGTCAAACAAATCATCAATCCTGGGGAGGGGGTATTTATTCTTTATAGTTACCTTATTCAGCTGCCGATAATCAATACACATCCGCAGCGAACCGTCTTTCTTCCTCACAAATAATACCGGTGCTCCCCAGGGTGACGTACTGGGCCGAATGAAGCCCTTCTCCAATAAATCTCTCAGCTGTTCTTTCAATTCTTTTAATTCCGCCGGTGCCATTCTGTACGGAGGGATAGATATAGGCTGAGTGTCTGGCAGCAGATCTATCGTGAATTCTATTTCCCGTTCAGGAGGAAGACCTGGAAGCTCGTCTGGGAATACATCTGGGAATTCATTAACCACTGGAACTTATTGAATAGTCGGTGCTTCACTTTTAGATCATGTACGCGAACCGATGATAAATATAGCCTTTTCGATCATTTTTCTTGCCTTGAGGTATGAAATAAACTTACCCCTCGGCGTTGCTGTATTACCTGCCCATTCTATAACCGGTTCACCTGGAAATTGGAAGCGGACTACTTTCTTTTGACAATCAACATTAGCATAACACGAAGCCAGCCAGTCCATTCCCATAATAACATCAAATTCGATCATATCTAGCTCTATCAAATCTGCCTTAGTGCAACGATCACGTAATTATCGAACAATCTTTATATACCTGTCTGGCTATAATAGAATCCCCTACCGGAGTGGCTACCTCAAATGGTTCTATTGGTTCAGATTCTATCCCAATTTTATTAGCAACAAGAGGGGAAATATATGATAAAGTAGAACCAGGATCTATCAGTGCATATACAGCTCGAGAGAAAACCAATAATGTACCTGTAACCACGTTAGGCGACGCCTCCTGGTCCTGACGGCTGGCTAAAGCATATATGCGGTTCGAAGGACCGCTAGAACTGGACGCCCCGTCACGGCCTCTACCGCAGCCCATCGGTGCCGGCATACCTCGCCCCGCAGGGCGCATGGCTACTGATGATGAAGATGAACCAGCACCTGAACCTGTAGGCTGCGCCGCACCACCTGCACTACCCCCACGCGGGCAATCTCTCATAAGGTGGCCCTGACGGCCACAAATAAAGCAAGCACCGTAGCCCGATAGCACTCTCCGTGGTGGTGTCTCCCACAAAGGGGAACACGGAGGTCTAGGTGGCCTCAACCGACCGGTACCTCTCGCCCGTCCGTGAGCTCGAAGCCCCGGGAGCTCGACCCGCTCCCGAATATCCGGACCGTCGGGTCTCCCCCCGTAACCGTGGGGGTGTACTCCGGCCGGGCCGGGAGGAATATCCGCCGTGGCCGCCGCCGAGGCTGTCTGCCTCGAGAATCTCCAGAATACCCGGCTGACCTAGCCCTCTTGGGCTGGCTCCTGTCATAACTCCTGTCGGGCTGGCGCCCCCTGTGTCGCTCCTCCATGCCCTGGGCGTACGCCTGTACTCGTGCAATGTCCATGCCGGGCTGAGAAGCCATCGCCATACAGCTGTCAATCAAATAATCATCCAGCCCCATCACAAACTGGTGTACTCTATCAGCCATGTCTGCTACAATATGAGGAGCGTATCTGGACAAAGAATCAAACTCCAAGCTCGTACTCCCGACACTCCTACCGCCCTCGCTCAAATGTATAAATCAGAACCCCGGCTCGTCTAGTCTCTCGGGGGTAGAAAATGGCCAAGAAAGGCCTCCACGAACTCATCCCATACGGTGGCGAGCATCCTCACCTCCGGACAGCCTCCCATGACTCATACCAATTGGTCGCTATGTCGTGCAGCCGATAAGACGCCAACTCTACCGACTCGGTCTCGGAAGCCCTGACAAGCCGCAGCGTGCGCCGCATCTGTCTGATAAACTCCTGAGGGTCCTCCTCGGGCTTTGACCCGAAGAACTCTGGCGGATTACAGGTCAAGAAATAACGTGCCCTCTGACTATCACGTCCGCCTGTATAATCATCTCCTGATCCCTGTCTCTAGACCTGCCCTGCTACCAGTCTGGTCAATAGCTGAACAGCATCCCTCATAGCCCTGTCCTCCGCCCCGGGCTGAGGAGCTGGAGGCTCGGCACTCGAACCTCGGGGCGGGCGGTGGAGCCGCCTCTCGTCCCGTGCCGCCGCCGCTTCCGTGCCCTCTGATGGTGATGGAGTGGCCGAACTGGCCGACCGGGGCACAATCTCCGGCTCGAGCTGAGCACGGGCCCTAGTAACTCTCTGGGCCCTACTGGTCTCTCCTGCTGCAGTAGACTTGCCCTTCTGGGCAGCTGTCGCCTTTCTCGGAGGCATCGCTGAAAACATAGCAGTTCGTTAGAAAGAAGTCATCCTAATAATACCGCTCTATCGCACGATCTAAGATCAGAAAGAAAGACAACATCCTAAATGTCCTGTAGCCTCCTGCTTATAGATGTGGTGCACAACACACCGATAAACAAGACTATACTAGACACGGTCCGTAGACATTCCGAGGACGAACCGCTCGGATACCACTTTTGTCACGACCCAACCCCGTAGGCCAAGACTAGTGTCCGAATTGGACACTCATACGCACCTGACACTCAGAATTAGCATACTAACTCGCATAAATATAATTAATCACATATAGCCTCGCATTATCACAAAATAGTCAACATATGTCACAAAAAGCCGGCTAGGCCGTCATAATGTACATATCATCGAAATAAGCACAAAGGCAAGCCAGCTAGGCTACCACGGCGGGTGGACCGCCCAGAAACACATATCACACACACATAGGCCGTACAAACACAACCATAACCCACATACATGTCCACGTACCTCTAAACGAGTAACAAAATCATATGACGGGACAGGGCCCCGTCGTACCCCTAAATATATACATATGCATCAGAAAAGTATATATACCAAAATATCGGCTCCAAACGAAGGAGCACTCCCAGAAAGTAGAATAAGTGTCCTAGGCAGGTGGATCACCAAGCCGAGCGTCTGTACCTGCGGGCATGAAACGCAGCCCCCGAAGAAGAGGGGGTCAGTACGGAATATGTACTGAGTATGTAAAGCAAGGAAAATAGTAACCATCGTAACAAACGGAATATACGTAAAATAAATACAATATGCAAAATGTCAAACATTTAGTTTTAAAATATAAATCATGCATGGGCTCTTAGAACGATGGTCGCCCGCCTGTCAACGGCGCCATACCACAGCATCACACCAGAAAGTTTCAGATCTCCGTAACCCAACATATCCCCGTAACACATCATAGCCAACCATAACACCATACACAAGATAACACCAAATATAAACGGAACCCCCTCTGGCCTCTCAAGGGAGGAGCTCGGTGAACCGTAACACATCACACCGGAATATATCATAATGCGCACGAAATATAACCGGCCCGAGATCCGGTGAACGAGGTAATAACCATAAGCACGAGCGGAGTCGTGAGTAACCATATGCATAAAATCATAATCATAACTCATTAAGTAAGTAAGAAATCCATATGCGGAAGTCAAAGTGAAAATAGTATTAAATTTTTTCGAAGGTCATTAAGGATAAGCATAGAAAAGCCGCGGGCCCCACGGACGGGTGCCGACCCCATCCGAGCCCGACTACGAGAGTTAGGGGAATGTTATGTCTTATGAAGTTACCTATTATGTTTCGGGGCGATCCGAGCTCATCGGCAAAAGTTACGAGCGTTTGAAGTTCGGAACCTTTTTGTAGCAAAATTCTTTATAAGACTTTTGAAATTCAATCTTTTGAAAACATAAGAACCTTAGTTTGGTTACATTAAAGAGTAAGTCTTTAAGAATGAATAAGGTACATATCTAAGCTCGGATCCTAAGAGCGGAATTACCCCGAGGCTCGGGTCATAGCCTAGTAGCACTAAGACATGCCAAAGAAGAGAAAGTGACGCCTTACATACCTCGTCCGCTCGCAAGCTAAGTCAAGCCTCAACTCTCGGATGCTCCAAGATCTACATAACACCAATATACCAAACATTAACCATAAGCCTTTAAGCATTCAATTCCAAACGAGCATTAAATTCTACAGAAATTGCGGCATCATTTCCCCTATAAATACACCAACCCCAAGATTTCAACTCGGCTAATTTCAACAACAACCAAACCAACAACCAAACTACAATATCAATAATCAATTCACAATGCATTCCAACATTAATAGTTCTTTCTACATGACTTCAACAACATTTATAATATTCCAACAACATTCAACAACATTCATAATATACTCATTTCAACTACTTACGTTCAATCTAATATCCGCGGTTATACATTCGATTACTAATCCAAAACCTTCCACACAATATTCAAGAACGTCTTAAACAATTCGCACAATTTTTCAAACAATCCAAACATTGTTCCAATTTACCCGAAATTGCCCCCAAACCCGAGAGCAACACCACTCACATTCCTTTCTTCCAATTTCATGAATTACACTAACAATCCATGCATTAACAATGTCATTCTCTTAAGTACAAAATTTTACATTAAACGTACAATGACTTCCAAAACAGTCCGCAACCACCACAACATTAACTTAGATCATCCAAAAGCTCATTATTGATATAGAATGCACAACGACAACAACTAAAGCATTAAGTAACATTCACTCGTCCTTGGCACAAACATGGCCTATATTCGGCCATCTTCATACACACACATATATGTGATTCCCATTCATTCAACACACTACAACAACAAGGAAACATGCTACATATAATTCAATCTATCAATCCAACAATACATTGCACATACACGGCCACAAGCCATGCATGCTCCATGCCCACGGTTCAACTCCAACATATAGGTTTTCATGAATTTCATTCATATTTACATACTACGACATGCCCACACCATTCACAACACATAAAAGAGAATTAATTCTTACCTTTTCTTCTTCACTTCACACGTCAACTAAGGTGATGAATAAGGGAAACGGATAGCTTATTGATCCGAACAACGCTTCCACGTTAATAAGCACCCTTGAATTAGTTGTTTTGCTAGAAGAACCAATTTTTTTGATGGAAGTTTCTTGGTCTTGAATTTGCACTCCTATGGCCGAATCTCCTCCTCTTTCTCTTCTCCTTGTTTTCTTGATTTTTCTAGAAGTAAAATGAAGAGCAAGATGACTTAGTCATCTTTTAAATTCCATATAAAATAATTCCATGTGGCCAAGGCCCACAACTAAGGTGGCCGGCCACTTTAGCCCTTAATTTCCATAATACACAAGTTTTCTTAATTCATTTTTTTCCCCCAAATGTTTCCTTTATACTTTCATGCTACTAAGGTCATACACCACTTATATTTTTAAAACAAAATCGTGATTAAAAATCCCGACTTCATGTCCCGAATAGTCTTGTTCCTAACTTGTCATAAATAAAATAAGTTTTCAAACAAGTGCATAATATACTATCACAAGCCTTTGCTTTGAAATTCTAAATCTTTGAGTTCTCACTAGACTAGCTCCTAGCCTCGAAAATAAACTAACTGGGGTAAAATTGTCAAAAAGCTCCTAATGATGCCAGGTCATCACATGATCCATTCTCGAGACGTTAAGTGAGTCTAGTGAAAACGGAATGATTTAGAATCTTTTAGTGAAAGTATTTGACCAATAGTTGAATTTTGGGTAAATGGACACTTTTTCAGAATTTCGTCGACTTCGTGAGGTGTGGAGGGTCGATTATGACTTGGTTGGTGGATGGTATAGTTCCCGAGGTGTTTGGTTGCATTTTATGTACGTGGTTGGAAACTTGTTTTATTCCGTTTGGGGGTTGACTTGGTAAATTAGGCGTCCGTTGTAAATTTCAAGGCCACTGGTGAATTCGTAGCGCATTTTATGTGTCTATGCATAACTTGTTTGTGTATGTGGGGCCTGAGATTGATGTCGGCATTTTGGGAACACTTGTGAAAACCAGAGTTTTACCGGTTCTGGAGTGACCGCCATGGTGGGCTTTATGCCGCCATGGTGGGCTTTATGCTGCCATGGCGGAGTCTCGACTGCCATGGCGAGAGGCTGGCATTTAATTATTATCTGCCATAGTGGATGGTCTGGTCTCCACCGCGGGACCGTCATGGAGATCCTTGTGGCCGTCGTGGCGGAATGATGGGAGCAGTATCCCATTTATTCTCCTAAGTTCAATTCCTTTAGTAAAACCACTCCTAAAACCTATCGTAAGAGCTTAGAGAGGCAATTATTGAAGAACTTGGGGGAACCATCCTTGAAGGTAAGTTCCAAACCATTATCATGTTCATTCTCATTTTGTGTTCTTACGACGTTGATTCGCTTGCTTTTGACCCGAAGGGACCGCTGATATGGTTCCCGGGGTGCCTAGACCGAATTCGAGCAACTTTGGTGAACATATAGGCTTGAGATGAAAAATAGTTGACCCAAAATTGACTTTTGGGCAAACTGACCTTTTATAAAATTTCATCTATTTTGAGAGGTTCGAATGGTTCGGTTCCCAATGCATTCGGATGCGTTTCAGAACTTAGGACAGGAAATTGGAATTAACGCATCGGTGGTTGACTCGGTCAACGAGATCTCCGTTGGAAATTTCGAGACCGCAGGGGCATTCGTAGCGCGTTTTTATGTGGGACTAGGTATCTGGTATTAGAGCATAAGGCCTCGAGATATAGTCAAAAAATCAGATCGAAAAGAAAAACTTAAGCCAAGTTTTGGTGTCTGGTGCCCGCCATAGTCAAGAAGAAGACCGGCCCAGAATGGAATGTAAAATTGGGGCGGTAGCCTCCAACGTAGGGTCCTATCCATTTAGGCTTGACTACTGATGCGGTCAGGTGGCCGCTGGGGCGGTCACGGTACCGCTGTAGCAGGTGACGGGCAGTTAAATACATTAAATGAGTCTTAGACCCTTATTATTTCATATCTCGATATTGGAGCTTAGGAAAGCTGTTCTTGGAGACAAATTGAAGGAATTCTTGGAGGTAAAACTTTGTCTAATCCTTTACTCCTCTTGAATCACAAACATCTTAGATTTTCCCCTTCCCTTTTCAATCCGTAGAGATGGAATTTGAAGGAGGGTTTTGGGAGACTTTTCCTTAGGATTATATATGATAAATTGATGATGTTAATGTTAAAACTTGATGAATCTAAGCTTAGTAACCTCATATCTTTCACTTTTAACATTGAATTTCGGATTAGGAGACTTAGGGTTTTATACCCAATTTGGGGGGTTTTATTTGAAATCAGATTTAGAACAACTCTTGAGTTAAATCAACAATTAATGGTTGGGTTATGATTCCCTAGTACTTAATTTTGTATTTTACCCGCGAATTTCTCGTTTTGCCCTCGTGGGCCCATTTCCCCAATTTCTTGGGTTGAAATGGACCTGGTTGATATCATAGCAATCTTAGTATCATTCTTCATGATTTCTAATATAGAATTTAATTACGCTTAGACTACTTTGGTTCTGAGCTTCAGAGGAAGGGCAAGGCAATATAGTGACTTGTTGGTGTTGCGGTTCAGCAGTCCAGGTAGGTTATGGTTTATTTTGATGAGACTTTGTATAGTGAATCACATATTTGGATTATGAGGTCAGAGACAGCATGTGAACCTTCGGGTATAAATTTGGGATGAATATTGCCTTAGGTTGGGCCCTGATGTGTGTTGGGACTAGCTATCCCGTTATGTGTGTTTGATTGACTAATTGTGTTGGCTTGATGCCATGTGCAGTTGATAGATATCGAGTCCTGCTTGTCATCCTGATTTGGATAGAATGGACATATCGTTGTTAGTATTTATGCTCGATATATGTTTGCGTACCCTTTGTTGGTATTTGAGTTATTGATTTGTGTTGGCGTAACCACTGTTGGTACTTGACTTGATATATTTTGGCATACCCACTGTGGTGTTTTGAGGCGATACATTGTTGGCATACCTCGTGGTGGTATTTATGACATTAAACATGATTATTGATGATTGACATATGTATTGCACGCATTCTCTTATATCTATGCATGGCCGATACTCGGTGATGATCCGGTATCGTTGATTGAGCGAAACTGATATTTGATAAACTCTTTTACTTGAGTGACTGATGTCTGAAGATCCATTCCGAAATCGTTATTTATATGAAACTGATATTTGATAAACTCTTTTAATTGAGTGATTGTGAGAAGGCCGATGTCCGAGGTTCAATTTCAGAATCGTTGATTTGTGAAACTGATATTTGACAGAATCTTTTAACTGACTGTGAGGAGGCCGATGTCCGATGGTTATATTCGGGCATCGTTGTTGCATGGCCGATTCTGATGTTATCCCGAAATCGTTGTTAGTGCATGGACTCCGCGTGTCCCCCAGGGGGGTGCTTGTGGGCCTCTCCCTGTGAGCAATTAACTAGGGTCCCATCTATCTATTGGGCAATGATTCAGGACGGGTGGCACTTAGACGTCGCGAGTCACGCTGGGTTGTGCTACCAAGTCATCGATATTTTCGTCTGGAGTACATGTGTACACCTCATTTGTATGGCAAGGAATCACATTCATATAATTTGCACTGCATTGCATTATTACTTGATCGAGTATGGTGATTGTTAGTATTGTGATGTTTGCGTTGTGATGATTGGATTGTGTCGATTCTATTATGGTGATCAGATTGGATCGGGTATACTCGGACTTATCATATTGGGGTTTAGATGCTTACATAGGTGATGACGGATTTCGGTACAACGCGATTATATTGTCTCAAGCTTGATTGTTTTATTTGCTTATCTGCTTATTTTCTGAATTGTGTAAACTATGCTTAGTCGGCCGATGATGCCTACCAGTACTGTTGTTGTACTAACCTGCACTTGCTGCATTTTTTTATGAATGTAGAGTATCAGGTCGAATCTATTTCTCTGACTCGTGGCTGATCGACTCTTCAGTTTCCACTTGAGTTTTCCAGAATGAACATGGAGTCCACTGACCTCGAAGACTCTTCTATTACTTATGTCTTGTTTTCCATTCAGAGACATGATTTGAGACTACTTATGTGTTATTATTCATACTTGAGTAGTCGAATTTAGATGCTCTTGTATGACCAGACCAGATATGCGGGGTGGATTTCATTTACTTCCGCACTTGTTAACATTATGTTATATTGTGAGACTTACTTTAAGTTACTTTCTTCCGCTATTTTCTATTATTGTGAATGTTGAGCTAAGAGTTCGCCTACTGAGGTGGGAAAGGTAGGTGCCCGTATGACCCAGGCTAAAATGGGTCGTGACAAGTTGGTATCAGAGCCCTTGGTTACTCGATCTTCAATACAAGAGCGTGTCTAGTAGAGTCTCGTGGATCGGTACGATGAGCTCCGTACTTATCTGCAGGAGGCTATAGGACATTTAGAAAAATCTCACTTTCTTTCTTCCCGTCGTGCTACTTTATTCAAATTGGTATCTGGAAAGATCAAATTGATATCTGAGTCTTATCTCTTCTCTCGCGGATATGGTGAGGACTCCGGCACGTACGATGGCCGAGGTCGGTGCCGAGCTTGCCCCTGCGGGGCACCCGAGGGCGCATCACAGTCAGAGGACATGGTAGAGCGAGAGGCCGCGAGGCTGCTCCATCCAGGGGTAGTGTCACTGTTATATCCCGCGTTTTGTGCGATCGGATAATTCAAGATAATTGCGGGAAAATAACAAGCAAGGCCTTATTTTTATTTTGTTTGGCATATGAGTTGCTTATGAAGAATTTAGAAGTGAAAATATTAAGAAAGGTAAATTCGCAATATGACTCGTGGAAAGACGGAGGAAGGCAAAGGGCAAACTCGGAACTTGGAAAATAATTTTCTTTCATGAATTGTAGGACACAAAAAAAATAATAAAGGGCTTGGTAATGGGCCATGTTTGGCCGTCCACCTCTTGGTGGGCTTAAGCCCACATGGAATTTTTAAGGAGCCAAAATAAAAAGATGACCAAGTCATATTTTTCATCTAACCCTCTAGAAATTTCAAGAGAGCTATAACAAGAGAAAAAGAGGAGAAACTAGAAGGGCCATTCAGCCACCTCCATGCCCACAACCACCTTGGGAATTTTTCATCAAAAAATTTATCTCTCTCTAGCCAAACAAGTCATTGAAGGGTCCTAAGCAAAGTAGAGTGGTTCTTGAAGCAAGAAAAACATATCTTCATGTAAGTTGTGAATTCTAGTCAAGTGAAGGGTTAGAGGAAAAAGGTAAGAATTCATTCCCTTTTATATGTTATGGATGTTGTGCGTATTGTAGAGTGTAAAATGAATGGAATTCATGAAGAACATGAATATAGAGGTGGTGGCCGTGTGGTGTATATGGTATGTATAGCCGTGTGTATGTGTTGAATTATGAAGAAAAGGTGAGCAAGTTTTATTTAGTATGTTGATTGTTGAGTTGTGAATTTTATGTTGCAAATAAAAGCCTAATGAGCTTAGTGGAATGTTAGTAGTTGGAGGCTTGTCTTGGAAGATTATGTAATTAAATATGATGTTCATGCATGCATGGAAATATAATGTTGTTAGTGTGAGGTTGTTAGTGCGTAAATTATTAAGTTGTTATTGTTTTATTGGAGGTTGGAAAGACTTGAAGGAAGTAGTATGTTGATTAAATCATTAGAATGCATCTTGGATTGAATATGGAAATCGTTAGTATGAATATTGACATTATGTTGATAGTTTGGCCGGGTTGAATTCCCGGATTGTTGATGGATTAAAAATTGGCCAAGTTGAACTTGGTGGGATGATGTATTTATAGGGGAAGTGCTGCCGAAATTTCGGACAAGTGATTATCTTAAGATTCAACTTTAAATGCTCTAATCAACATTTGGTAAACATGACCAAATTGTAGATTTTGGCGGATTTGGAACTTGAAATTGGAGTCGCGTAAGGGCGGAAAAAGGTATGTAAGGTTTCACCTCCCTTCTTTGGCATATGTCTTAGATGTAATAGGCTTGAATACGCGTCTCGGGGACCATTCCATTCTAGAAATCCGAGCTTGAATTTAACTACTATTCATTCAGTAGAATTGAATTAAATGCTTATGAATAGTTGAAAGAATTGTCTAAACATCTAGAACTCGCACAAATATGACCCGACCACCTTAAAACTCTCATAAGTGACGTCTTGGAATGTAACATATGTAAGTTGCGTACGCCACCTCATTTGACTCGAGGTGGGCCCACTGTTCCCGGATTTTCTTTATTGCTCCGTTTATCAAACGATAAGTGTTGTAACTATGCTAATGAGAATGTTTCTATGATGATAATGATAACGATGATGTAAGGAAGAGAATATGTCTATGATAAGTGTAACAAGAATGATTCCATGACTAAGAGCCTTAAGTCAAGAATCTAATGCGAGTATGAAAGTGTTAAACTAGTCCTTGGTCTTTAATTTTATTCCTTGGTTATGATGCTATCTTCTAAGCATTTCAAGCATATGAACTAACGTATATGATGTCCATGGTTTCGTTTCATGTTTTTTTTCTTTTTCTTCTTCAATATTATTTTCCGTTGATAGTCCCGGCTTATAATTACCGTTCCTTCAAGGTGAAATATATGTATATGAGATATGTATATGTACATGGGCTGGGGGAAGGGATACATGTATATGTGGGGAAAGGAAAGGGATACATGTTTCATTGCCACCTGGTCAGCTGGCTTATCATCCCGGACGCGGGATATATGGGCGAGCTGACGTATTTCGGCGCTATGTGGGTGAGCCGACGTTGTTCGGTGCTATGACATGACATGATACGATATGATATGACATGACATGATATAATACGATATGATATGATATGATACAATATGATATGATGTGATACGACATGATATGATATGACACGATATGATACGACATGACAGGATATGATACGATATGCTATGATATGATATCATATGACATGATAAGATATGACATGATACGTTATAATGGGATACGACATGATATAAGTTCTGTTTGCTATGTCTACGAAAAAGAAATGTTTTTCTAAAAAGGAAACACGAGCATGCATGGTATCCAGCCTGAAAAGGGTATTCCTATGCGTAGGTTACTTTCTGCCATCCCACTATTTGTCCTATGGACCCATGACATGATTATTCATACTTTGTGTCTTTGCTTGGTCTATTAGTTTCCATGCCTTACATACTCGGTACATTATTCGTACTGACGTCCCTTCTTGTGGACGCTGCGTTCCATGCCGCGCGAGTCGGCGGGTGGACGGACTTGACCCCAGGAGCTTCATCGCCAGTGACAGGCGGCGCTCCGGTTGTTCCGAGCCTCGAGGTACTTCTTTGGTATATATTTTGTGTATATATGTGTACTATGTTTAGAGGCTCGTAGACAGATATGTACAGTTAGATGTTTTGTACTTTGATGGTCCTCGTCGCTGTATAATGTGATAGCAAAGTTTGCTAGCCTATGTTTATATTATGCTATTAATGTTAAGCGGTAAAGAAGAAAAAGTACGGTGATGTTCATACGGCCCACTTAGTGATAAGAATACGATACGAGATAAGAGGTGCTCGGTACAAGTATCGAGTACCCGTCGCGGTCCTAGTTGGGTCGTGACAATATCATACACAGCATAACGCCATACACAGCATAACACCAAATACAAGCGGAACCCGGCCCTCGAGCGAGAGGCTCGGCGAACCATAACACAGCATAACACCAGAGTGTAACAAAGTGCGCACGATAACAGAACCGTCCCGGGACTCGGCGAAGGATATAACAGAATGCACGAATGGAGTCGTGAGTAACCATATGCATAAAATCATTATCATAGACTCAAATGATAAGTAAAATGACCAGACCATACTTAAAGTCGGGATATTAGTCATATCATATTTTGTCACAAGTCATCAGAATTACAGAAAGGAGAGTCGCGGGTAAAATGACCATACTTAAAGTCGGGATATTAGTCATATCATATTTTGTCACAAGTCATCAGAATTACAGAAAGGAGAGTCGCGGGGCCCACGGACGGGTGTTGACCCGAGTCGGGCCCGTCTATGAAAAACATACTTATCATACATCATACAATCACCTACAAGCATATCGAGGCAATCCGAGCCTTTCTGTGAAAGATATGAGCGTTCGTAGTTACGGAACTTTTAAAAGCCAAACTTTTTGTGCAAAAGTTGAAAATCAAATATTTCAAAGGCATAAAGGCCAATATTTCATCACACCAACATACGAATTTCCAAGAAATGAATAGGAGTCATAAACATGCTCGGATTGCGAGAATAGAATTTCCTCGAGGCTCGTGTCATAGCCTATTTGTAACTAAGGCATGCCAAAGAAGAAAGAATGGAGCTTTACATACCTCGAACGCACCCAACGCTAGCTCAAACTCAAAATAAATCCAACCTACGTCTCGGGCTGCCCAAGGTCTACAAACAAGTCATAATATGTCAAACATTAGCTAGAGACATTTGGGCATTTAATTCCAATTTAGCCCTTAATTCTACAGAAATTTGGGCAGCATTTCCCCTGTAAATAGGCCACCCCGAGAATTTAACTCGGCCAAAATCAACAACAACAACAACAACAACCAACCTAGAAACATCAATAATCAATCCGAAAGGTAATATAACATTAATAACTCTCTTTTCCATCATTCAACAACATTCATAAATTCAATTCAACGGCTTACCTTCAAGCTAACATCGACGCTTATACATTCAAATACTAACCCGAACCCATACCAACAATATTTAAAGACATTCCAAGCAATTCATACAACATTTCAAACAATCCAACAATTTCTCCAAGCCACCCGAAATCGTCCCAAACCCGAGAACCTCACTTTAACACATTCCTCATTTTCAAATCATGATTTGCATCCCCAATTCACATTCTAACAATGCTATTCTCATCAATATACAAATTACATAAAATTTACAATAACCTCCAAATCAGTCCGCAACAATTACAACATCAACTTGAGTCATTAAACATTCATTTTCAACATAGAATTCATAACGACGACGACTAAAACATTAAGCGATATTAATTCATTTCTTGTTACATGAATGACCTACATTCGGCCAACACCTCCCACCAACATATAAAGATGATTCTCATTCCTTACTCCACTCTACAACAATCACAACATGCTACATAAGATCAATTCATCACCTCAACACAACATAACATACACACACCTCACACGGCTAACACACCATGCACACAACTCACTTCCAACATACTATTTATCATGATATTCATCCATTTTAACATACTACAACATGCATACAACCTTTATAACATATAAAACATGATCAAATCTTACCTTTCTTCCTTCAACTTCACAATAGGCTAGGGTTTGCAATAATGAAAACTAGCGGGTTGATCGCTCCAACAACACTTCCACGCTACTTAGGGACCTCTAATTAGTGGATTAGAACCAAAGAAATAATTTTGGGATGGCTAGAATTGGACCTCAATTTTCTTGGTCTTGGCCGAGAGCCATGGTTGATGGTTCTTCAACTTCTATTTTTTTTTTCTAAGTGTTGGAAATGAGGTTAGATGACTTAGAAGTCATCTTTTAAGCTCTAAGATGATTCATCCAAGTGTCCCTTGGCCCACAAAAGTGTTGGACCAATTAAAATTGTCCACAAATTGTGTGGGCCAAACTCCACATCACACGGCCAAACAAAGGAAAAGATGCATGATTTTCAACTTCCATTAATTCCAATTTGTCCCAAATTTTCCTAATTGTTCCATACCAACAAATTCATGCACAACTTATGACTCAAAATAAAATCGAAGGTCAAAAGTCCCGACTTTGTTTCCCGGAATGGTTTTGTCCTTCACTTATCATAATTAATCCGGATTGTTCCAATGTACAAAATTGCGGGATATAACATCCTCCCCCCCTTAAGAACATTCGTCCTCGAATGTTAGATTAACCTTACGGAATCTTATAAGCACTCGGGGGAGTTTCTTTTACAACTATCATAGCAATTCATTCATTGATCAACAATTCACTTATCAAACAACATAGTCAAGTAAAGAAATTGGATTACCTGTAGGTACCGGAAATAGGTGAGGATACTTCTTCTTCATTTGCTCCTCAGCCTCCCAGGTCATCTCTTCCCGATTATTGTTTCGCCATAGCACTTTAACAGAAGCCACATCTTTATTCCGCAACCTTCTTACCTGACGATCCAATATGGCTGTAGGCTGCTCTTCATAAGATAGCTCCTCTGTGACCTGGATGTCATCTACAGGAAAGATTCTGGAAGGGTCACCAATACATTTACGAAGCATAGAAACATGAAATACCGGATGTACTGCTCCCAAATCAGTGCGGATCTAACTCATAGGCAACCTTGCCTATTTTACGAATAATCCGGTAAGGCCGAATATATCTTCCGACAAAGACGAATAGTGCGCTCGGCCGTCCGTCGACCGGGGATGGAATGTCGTACCGAGACTCACCCGTGTCCCCAACCCGCCCGAAACGATCTCCAAATTAGTGAACTGGGCACCTCTATCGGAGATAATAGATATGGGAACTCCATGAAGTCGCACAATCTCCTTAATATATAATCTGGCATAATCCTCAGCTGAATATGTAGTCCGGACCGGAAGAAAATGGGCTGATTTCGTCAGCCGATCAACAATAACCCAAATGGAATCATACCTCCGTGGAGTGCGAGGTAAGCCGGTAATAAAATCCATATTAATGATCTCCCACTTCCACGACGGTATCTCCATCTCCTGCAATAATCCACCGGGCTTCTGATGCTCAATTTTAACCCATCGGGGCAATTTGGACACCGAGCGACGAACTCGCTATGTCTCTTTTCATACCGTCCCACCAATATAAGCATCCGAGATCATGATACATCTTCGTCGACCCCGGGTGAACGGAATAACCGGCATAATGTGCCTCGCCCATAACCCGTCGCCGCAACCCGCAACGTCGGGTACACATAATGCGCCCCCGTGTAATAATGCTCCATCGGATCTCGAACGGGCCTTTTCCTTCTCAAGGGCGTGAACCGGGGGTGTGCCCCGCACGCTGGCTAATCTCTTCCGTAATGGAGGATATTTGCTCGAACTTTCTTGCTGATGCCGAACTCGAAAATCCCCCGAACATTTCCGGATGATCTAGCCCTTCGGACTTGCCGGCCCCGCGTCATCAACCAACGTCATAATCTTTTAAGAACTCGGCGCCTCTCGTCCGCCGCAAGCTCCTCCATGCCCGGGCTCTTATGGGCCGTATACAACGGGCAATATCCATACCGGTCCGGGCCGCCAAATCACCAAACATTCTTTTCATGTTTTCCCGAGCCGCCGGGAAGCATAAGCATCACCGCCGCGCCGCATCAACACACCCCCAACCACATATCGGTGCATCCGGTAAATCGTATCGCAACATATGCGGGCGCATATCTGGCTAGCGAATCAAACTCTAAACTGACTCCCGGACTGGCCTACCCCTCTGCTTCAACAGCAGGAATCTATCTACCCTGGCCCGCCTCACCTCCGGGGGTAGAAAATGGGCCAGGAAAGCCTCGCAAAACTCGCCCATACGACCGGAGGCACCCTCGCCCTCTAGACGCATCCACGACTCATACCAATTAGCGCTACGTCGTGCAACCGGTATGACGCCATCTCAACCGACTCGTCTCGGAAGCACTAATCAATCGCAGTGGTACGCCGCATCCGTCGGATGAACTCATGAGGGTCCTCTTCGCGGCCTTGACCCAAAAACTCGGTGGCCACAAAGTAGAAAATCACGGCCCTCCGACTATCGCGCCTCGTCTACGCGATCCTCCCTCGCCCCTATCTATGGACCTCGCCTCGCTACCAACCGAGTCAACAACCGGACCGCCGCAGGTCCCATCATCCGCCCCCGGGCCGGGGGCCGGAGGTACAGTACCGGTGCCGCGGAGCCGGCGGTGGAGCCGCCCCCCGCCGGTATCTAACTCTACCGTGGCGCTCCAAATCCCTCCGATCGGCGGCGTAGCGCAACTAGCCGTCGGAGGCACAATATCCGGCTCAATCTCGGGCACGAGCCCTAGTAGTCATCCGGGCTCGCCGGTCTCGCCAACCGCCACGTAGACTTGCCCTTCGGGCAGCGTGGCCTTCCTCGGAGGCATCGGGCGAAAACATAACACTTCGTCAGAAAAGAGTCATCCTGATAACACAGCTCTATCGCACGATCTAAGATCAGAAGGAAAGACAACATCCTAAATGTCCTGTAGCTTCCTGCTTATAGATGTGGTGCACAACACACCGATAAACAAGACTCTACTAGACACGGTCTGTAGACATTCCGAGGACGAACCGCTCTGATACCACTTCTGTCACGACCCAACCCCGTAGGTCGTGACTAGTGCCCGAATTGGGCACCCAAACACAATCACAAATCCGAGTCACAAACAGATGGCTTATACGTACACAAATATCAAACGCCGTCTCGCATTATATCAAACTGTCGCAAACACATCTCAAACACAACCGTATATATATCAAAGCCGGCAAGGCTATCAAATGGCGCAACAGCCCAAAACATATACAAATGCAAGCCGACGAGGCTGCCACGGGATCGCCCAGAACATATATCATACAAACACAACTGTACAGAATGGGAATAACCCACATACATGTCCACAGACCTCTAAACAGACAAACAGAATCATATGACGGGACAGGGCCCCGCCGTACCCCTGAACATTTAATATACAAATGTAACGAACGAATATATACCAAAATGTGACTCCGGAATAAGGGGAGCACTCCAAACAGCAGAAGAGGGTGTCCTAGACTGTGGATCACCAAACCGTGTGTCCGTACCGCGGCATGAAACGCAGCCCCCGAAGAAAGGGGGTCAGTACGAAATATGTACTGAGTATGCAAAGCAGAAAATGTAGTACACAAATCTGAGTCGTAATCGAAATAGAGGTACAGAAAGTAAATGCATTTTCAAAATATCAAAATGTTACTTTCAAAATACAAATCATGCATAGGGCACAGGAAATATGGTCGCCCGCCTGTCGATGGCGCCATAACACAGCATAACACCAGAAGGTTTTAAATCTCCGTATCCCCGTCACATATCATACACAGCATAACGCCATACACAGCATAACACCAAATATAAGCGGAACCCGGCCCTCGAGCGAGGGGCTCGGCGAACCATAACACAAAGATAACACGGAGTATAACAAAGTGCGCACGACAACGAATCCGGCCCGAGACTCGGCGAAGGATATAACAAAATGCATGAACGGAGTCGTGAGTAACCATATGCATAAAATCATTATCATAGACTCAAATGATAAGTAAAATGACCATACTTAAAGTCGGGATATTAGTCATATCATATTTTGTCACAAGTCATCAGAATTACAGAAAGGAGAGTCGCGAGTAAAATGACCATACTTAAAGTCCGGATATTAGTCATATCATATTTTGTCACAAGTCATCAGAATTACAGAAAGGAGAGTCGCGGGGCCCACGGACGGGTGTTGACCCGAGTCGGGCCCGCCTATGAAAAACATACTTATCATACATCATACAATCACCTACAAGCATATCGAGGCAATCCGAGCCTTTCTGTGAAAGATACGAGCGTTCGTAGTTACGGAACTTTTAAAAGCCAAACTTTGTGTGCAAAAGTTGAAAATCAAATATTTCAAAGGCATAAAGGCCAATATTTCATCATACCAACATACGAATTTCCAAGAAACGAATAGGAATCCTAAACATGCTCGGATTGCGAGAATAGAATTTCCTCGAGGCTCGTGTCATAGCCTATTTGTAACTAAGGCATGCCAAAGAAGAAAGAATGGAGCTTTACATACCTCGAACGCACCCAACGCTAGATCAAACTCAAAATAAATCCAACCTACGTCTCGGGCTGCCCAAGGTCTACAAACAAGTCATAATATGCCAAACATTAGCAAGAGACATTTGGGCATTTAATTCCAATTTAGCCCTTAATTCTACAGAAATTTGGGCAGCATTTCCCCTGTAAATAGGCCACCCCGAGAATTTAACTTGGCCAAAATCAACAACAACAACAACAACAACCAACCTAGCAACATCAATAATCAATCCGAAAGGTAATATAACATTTATTAATAACTATCTTTTCCATCATTCAACAACATTCATAAATTCAATTCAACGGCTTACCTTCAAGCCAACATCGACGCTTATACATTCAAATACTAACCCGAAGACCAACAATATTTAAAGACATTCCAAGCAATTCATACAACATTTCAAACAATCCAACAATTTCTCCAAGCCACCCGAAATCAATCCCCAAACCCGAGAACCTCACTTTAACACATTCCTCATTTTCAAATCATGATTTGCATCCCCAATTCACATTCTAACAATGCTATTCTCATCAATATACAAATTACATTAAATGTACAATAACCTCCAAATCAGTCCGCAACAATTACAACATCAATTTGAGTCATTAAACATTCATTTCTAACATAGAATTCATAACGACGACGACTAAAACATTAAGCGATATTAATTCATTTCTTGTTACATGAATGGCCTACATTCGGCCAACACCTCCCACCAACATATAAAGATGATTCTCATTCCTTACTCCACTCTACAACAATCACAACATGCTACATAAGATCAATTCATCACCTCAACACAACACAACATACACACACCTCACACGGCTAACACACCATGCACACAACTCACTTCCAACATACTATTTATCATGATATTCATCCATTTTAACATACTACAACATGCATACAACCTTTATAACATATAAAACATGATCAAATCTTACCTTTCTTCCTTCAACTTCACAATTGGCTAGGGTTTGCAATAATGAAAACTAGCGGGTTGATCGCTCCAACAACACTTCCACGCTACTTAGGGACCTCCAATTAGTGGATTAGCACCAAAGAAATAATTTTGGGATGGCTAGAATTGGACCTCAATTTTCTTGGTCTTGGCCGAGAGCCATGGTTGATGGTTCTTCAACTTCTATTTTTTTCTAAGTGTTGGAAATGAGGTTAGATGACTTAGAAGTCATCTTTTAAGCTCTAAGATGATTCATCCAAGTGTCCCTTGGCCCACACAAGTGTTGGACCAATTAAAATTGTCCACAAATTGTGTGGGCCAAACTCCACATCACACGGCCAAACAAAGGAAAAGATGCATGATTTTCAACTTCCATTAATTCCAATTTTGGTCCCAAATTTTCCTAATTGTTCCATACCAACAAATTCATGCACAACTTATGACTCAAAATAAAATCGAAGGTCAAAAGTCCCGACTTTGTATCCCGGAATGGTTTTGTCCTTCACTTATCATAATTAATCCGGATTGTTCCAATGTACAAAAATGCAGGATATAACATAAAAACCCTACATACCTGTAATCGCTCCAATCCAACGAACTAACTGCTTCTCTGACGAAGAACACCAAAACTCTAGCTTTGAATCACTTGAGAAGGATTTACCTTGGAAATCCTATGTTTTGGTTGAAGAATCATGTTACTAATTATGAATTAATGTTAGAATTACTTAGGAATTGTTGGAGCGATCTTACCTTGATGTGGGAGGATGAGGAGAGGAGGAAAACGGCTGCTTAAGGCTTTTAGAACGAAGTTGGAATATCTGATAAATATAATTTCGAGTTAAGTGTTGAATTTATAGCACGAGCATTTTGGTTCCCCCAGCACGCCGAGCACGGTCTAAGGTGAGCCCTTACCTTACTTTTGGGTGAACTCAATGAGTTCCCCTGACATTTTGGACTTAGACAATTTTTCTCACTTTTTCACTTTTTGGACAGCTACCTCACTGAGCGCGGTCTATGGCCAGCCTCTGCCTCGCTTTGGGGTGAGCTCAGCGAGCTCCCCTGTCCATTTTTCACTTAGTCAAAATTTTACGTTTTTCTGCTAGTCAATAGTGTTCAGTAAAATAGGCATAACTCTTAGCACAGTGCTCTGTTTGAGCTACACCTTATATGGATGGAAAGTTATTTCCACGTACTACAACTTTCATTTAGGAACCTTTTCCAAATTCTCAACGAATCAAGGGATTACAGGTGACCAAAGTTGGAATGTAAACCATTTTCGCAATACATACAAACTTTCAAATTTTCCGCTAAAACTCTAATATTACGGGTATAACCTTAGTTCTAAGATACGGGGTGGAACAGCTTTGTCAGCCTTACTTGTTTTGATATTTGTTGAAATTACATGCAATACATGTTGGTACGCTCTGTCAAGTAAGGCGCAGGGTACCGGTCTCACGTCCCCAGGCTTGGATCTTGACACCCTAATGGCTTAAGAGTAAGAAACTGATCCTCTTTCCTCTCGTCAAGATCCTTCACGCATTTGGTTTTTGGTTTCCAACTCGTAAGTCAAATTATCTATGGTATGTATGTCCTTAACATGTTTCTGAATATAGCTCTCCTCCCGGTCTTGTGCTTGTCTCTAAACTAGACGCATCTTGAGTTTTGCTTTGGAATCTGTTTCTCCATTTTGGACATTCAGTCCCAGAGTGATAGTGCCTTGCATATCCGCCATTAGCCAAGCTTTGTACACCTTATCATACCCAGCTCAGGATATATCCTCGTTGATTTTTTCTTCTCCGTATACCGTGCCCCTTCCCCTTTCGGATGATTTCTGTTACACCTCGAAAAATTTTCCGTTGATGCACAGTGAATAGACTAGTAAAGAGTATGGAGTATATGGTGTCTTGATAAGTAAGAAATAGCATTTGACGACCTTAAGTAAGATTTCAAAAACATTTGATGTAGAAGAGAAAGATTGCCAAAAGAAGGCAAGGCTTACTGTCACGACCCGACCTACGGGCAGCGACGGGTACCCGAGGCTGACCACCGAGCACCCCTCATTCTATTGCTTAACCTGTCTTTATGCATTTCTCTTATCGTTTATAATCGTAGGAAACGACTTTCATATAGAACACATTTACTTATATAACGTAGGCCCTTTGGGCTGTCAAAATAATAATAATGTACATAGGCTTTCATTTGCATAATGACTATGGGACCATACTACCCACACATATGTATCTACGAGCCTCTACTAGAACACTGAACATATGGACGGGACAGGACCCCGCCGTGCCCAAAATACATGTACACAAAATCATGTCTCAAAATAGCACCTCCGGAATAAAGGAGGGCTTCCGCAACTCGTCCCCTAGCTGCGAGGATCCGCACCGTCTCCTCTACCCGGGCATGAACACGAGCGTCAAAGAGAAGGACGTCGGTACGAATATTGTGCCGAGTATGTAAAGCATGAGCGAATGATGGAGAAATATAACGGTAATAAATGAAATATCATAAGATGGGAGACATTAACATTCTCTTTATAGTACTTACCTGCTTTCCGTAGGGACGTTCCATATTCTATTTCGTGCTCGTTTACATACATTCATATCTTTTACTTACTCACCTTTCGTATCTGTTCTCTTGTCATACCGTATCGTATCACGTACTTTGCATATACATAGCCCTTACTCGGCACTTACATGGTATTAGCATGTCCGTGCTCTAATCGCTGTCATATACATAGCATACTCGTACTCGTAAAGATGTCATATACTTATCTCATTCGTACTCACATGGACGTGATGCACGTGGCGTAATCATACATATAAATAACATAATCATACTCATGAAAATATCATACATGTGTCATAATCGTATTCATATAGGACAGTATCATTCGTATTCGTATTCATATAGATTAGTATCATTCGTATTCGGCCCCTTCGGCTCGATGGGATCGCTAGCATACGTACTCGGCCCTCTCGGCTCGATGACATTGCGGTACATTGTAGGCCCTCTTAGGCTCGATGGGATCCCCGGTACGCGTACTCGGCCCTCTTGGGCTCGATAGGCGTGGGATTATACGTACTCGGCCCTCATGGGCTCGATAGACTTGATGGCATTCGTACTCGGCCCTCTTGGGCTCGATGGGCTTAACAGTATCCGTACTCGGCCCTCATGGGCTCGATAGACTTAATGGTACACGTAATCGGCCCTCACATTCGATACATACATATATACATATACATCACATAGGGGTATCATGACCTTAACGTATCTAGTCATCATCTTGCATTCATCATACACACATACATATACTTATCATAATGTCGCATCTATTTATACTCATTTGATCATTATCTGTATTCGGCCTCATAGGCTCGACAAAGATATCGTATTCGGCCAGGAGGGCTCGATCACATCACATATATCTCATATCGTACGTGCATTATCATATCGTCATAATACATATATTTGTGCATACATACCATATACTCAACATCTTACATCTTGTAGATTTATGATTATGGATTGTCTTATAAGCATATCATGGTTCTATCGTAACTTAACATCACTATCATATATGCATAACTGTGATAACTACCTGACCATATAGGTGCGGTATAATAATCAATAGTATGCTCATCATAGTATGCTTACCATAACATGCATATCATAACATGCTTATCATAATATGCCCTTTATATCATGCTTATCATAATTCATCATAAAGACTCTTAGCTTACTATCATCATTTTCGCATTCAACTCATATCTCTTATTTTGTATAGCTATTCGTGAGTGAGGACTCTTGACTTCCTTGGAGATGGGACATTCGTAGTAAAGAGAGGTTTCATGCCATAGAAGTCATTCCTTGGAAAGAAAGGGCTAAGCTTTACATACCTTTGTCGTTTAGCTTATTCTATTGCCTGCTCGTTCTCCTTTAATGCTCTCGTTTACCTTCAATGGAATTCGTATCAACATTAGCTATATAATCGTGGAAACATACTTACTAAGGCTGTAGAAATTTGGGCAGCATCTCCTTTGTTTATACTACTTTCCGCCATATTCCATATCAACTCCCAACATTCATAATAATCATCATGATATCATTAACAATAATCGTAGTTCATTCACATGATTCGCATTCCATAATTTCACCTCAATTTTCCATAGTTATGACTAAAAATCCATCGTCGTATTCTTTCGTATCCAATACGTATTTCATGTCCTAAAGGTCATTTATAACGTATTTATATCATCAACATATTCATTTCCATGATTCAATCCAACTACTATTTCAAGATGACATTATTCTTCCATATCTAACCCATTTGCTATACACCCTTCCAATTCATATGTTTCAACATAATAATACTTCAATTAGAATGTAATAAACATGAAACTTACCTTGGATGATGGAGGAACAAGCCTTGGATGACAATTCACCTTTTCCACCAAAACCCTACTTTCTCTCTCTTGGGATTTCTTGATTTGTATGACTTTTGATGGGTTTCTTTCACTTGATTCTCTTGATTTCTTGTTGTTGATCTTTGATTTCTATGGTTTTCTTGCGGATGAGATACTTGGAAGGTTCTAGAGGTGTGGAGAGGGTGGAAGTCGTGTATGGAAATGAATAAAATGAAGTGGGCATCACTTATATAAACTTAGAACATTTCAAATTTTGCCGGGACTTCCATGGAGTTCCACGGTCCGTGGAACCCGGTGGTCGTGGAACTGGTCGTGGTTCACGACCGACCTGCCTCTCCTTTTGCTGCCCATTCCACGAACCATTCCACGGTCCGTGGAATATTATATGGGCCGTGGAAGTGGTCGTGGAAATCACTGCTTTCGCCAAAGTTGTTTCCGTCGTTTCGTTTGATCTCCAATCCATATGGAACCTTCTTAACACTTGATTTAATCTTCATTAGCAATCTAAGGAATGTTATAACTCTTCTCCAAAATATCCTTAAGACATCATTAGTCCAATACTCATAGCTTGCCCAACATACTCAACTTATAACCCACTTTTCCTAACAACTTCCTTTTCCTTGACTCGGACGTCTTTCAAATCTTATTTAGAATCATCAAATGCTAGTTTTTACTTATGGAAACATCATATACTTTGTACTCCTCATTATCCTATCTACCGTGCATCAACGGATTTTTTTTTTTCGAGGCGTAACACTTACGATAAGTATCAGAAGGAATTTATGAGTAACGAGTTAATGGTGACTCAAAATATTTTGGAGAAGAGCTATAACGTCCCTTAGATTGGTATTAAGGTGTTATACAAGTGCCAAGAAGGTTCCATAAGGATTGGAGATCAAACGAGTCGACGAGAACAAGTTCGGAATCATCACATTATATGGCCAGACATACTGGCCGTATAAAATATACGGACCGTATGTCCAGCCGTAGGTTCAGCCCAGAATGGCATACCTCACTGGACCAAACATACGGTCCAGACATACGGCCAGTATAAAATATAAGGACCGTATGATGGTCCGTATGTTCTGGTCGGGACAGATTTGTGTATTTAAGAAGGGATCCAAGTTTCATTTATTTCATTTCATCTTTCACTTCCCTTCTCCCTAAAATATCTGTCCACATTTCTCCCAAAAGTTATCAAGAGAATTAGTGTTCAACTTCATCAAACCAAGTGAATCAAGTATAAGAAACCCATTAAAGTTCATCCAAAGCAAGAATCCAAGTGAAGGAAAAACTAGGATTTTGCTCAAGTGAGGTATTTGAACCCGAGGTTCATTCCTACACCTTCTAAGGTAAGTTTTATGATGTTTCCATGTTGTTTAAAGTATTTGGAAGTTGAAACACTTGGATTGCAAAAGAATATAAGAAATGGGTCATGAATGTGCAATAGTGCCACTTTTGAATAGATGTTTGGAATGAGTTATGATTCTTGATACATTATGAAGATGATCATGTTATAAATGATGTTGAGAGTATGGAAATCAACATTTGTATATGAATAAACGTATTGTCGAGATATGTTTATGGTCATGGATGAATTGAAGTGAATCGTGAAGTAAGGATAGTGTAG